>NW_022630995.1:103818389-103898406 GCF_010015895.1 Lontra canadensis | reverse complement strand
TCCCCTTCCCCCCCCCCCTCATGATTTGGGATCTCTTCTGATTTGGCTAAAGCATATTTTCCTGGGGTTGTTGCCACCCTTTTAGTATTTCACTTACTCCTTCATATACTCTTATCTGGACAAAATGACAAGGTGGAAAAATTCACCACAAAAAAAAGAACAAGAGGCAGTACCAAAGGCTAAGGACCTAATCAATACAGACATTGGTAATATGTCAGATTTAGAGTTCAGAATGACGATTCTCAAGGTTCTAGCCGGGCTCGAAAAAGGCATGGAAGATATTAGAGAAACCCTCTCGGGAGATATAAAAGCCCTTTCTGGAGAAATAAAAGAACTAAAATCTAATCAAGTTGAAATAAAAAAAGCTATTAATGAGGTGCAATCAAAAATGGAGGCTCTCACTGCTAGGATAAATGAGGCAGAAGAAAGAATTAGCGATATAGAAGACCAAATGACAGAGAATAAGGAAGCTGAACAAAAGAGGGACAAACAACTACTGGACCACGAGGGCAGAATTCGAGAGATAAGTGACACCATAAGACGAAACAACATTAGAATAATTGGGATTCCAGAAGAAGAAGAAAGAGAGAGGGGAGCAGAAGGTATATTGGAGAGAATTATTGGAGAGAATTTCCCCAATATGGCAAAGGGAACAAGCATCAAAATCCAGGAGGTTCAGAGAACCCCACTCAAAATCAATAAGAATAGGTCCACACCCCGTCACCTAATAGTCAAATTTACAAGTCTTAGTGACAAAGAGAAAATCCTGAAAGCAGCCCGGGAAAAGAAGTCTGTAACATACAATGGTAAAAATATTAGATTGGCAGCAGACTTATCCACAGAGACCTGGCAGGCCAGAAAGAGCTGGCATGATATATTCAGAGTACTAAACGAGAAAAACATGCAGCCAAGAATACTATATCCAGCTAGGCTATCATTGAAAATAGAAGGAGAGATTAAAAGCTTCCAGGACAAACAAAAACGGAAAGAATTTGCAAACACCAAGCCAGCTCTACAGGAAATATTGAAAGGGGTCCTCTAAGCAAAGAGAGAACCTAAAAGTAGTAGATCAGAAAGGAACAGAAACAATATACAATAGCAGTCACCTTACAGGCAATACAATGGCACTAAATTCATATCTCTCAATAGTTACCCTGAAAGTTAATGGGCTAAATGCCCCAATCAAAAGACACAGGGTATCAGAATGGATAAAAAAACAAAACCCATCTATATGTTGCCTACAAGAAACTCATTTGAAACCCGAAGACACCTTCAGATTTAAAGTGAGGGGGTGGAAAAGAATTTACCATGATAATGGACATCAGAAGAAAGCAGGAGTGGCAATCCTTATATCAGATCACTTAGATTTTAAACCAAAGACTATAATAAGAGATGAAGATGGACACTATATCATACTCAAAGGATCTGTCCAACAAGAAGATCTAACAATTGTCAATATCTATGCCCCTAATGTGGGAGCAGCCAACTATATAAACCAATTAATAACAAAATCAAAGAAACACATCGACAATCATACAATAATAGTAGGGGACTTTAACACTCCCCTCACTGAAATGGACAGATCATCCAAGCAAAAGATCAACAAGGAAATAAAGGCCTTAAATGACACACTGGACCAGATGGACATCACAGATATATTCAGAACATTTCATCCCAAAGCAACAGAATACACATTCTTCTCTAGTGCACATGGAACATTCTCCAGAATAGATCACATCCTTGGTTCTAAATCAGGTCTTAACTGTTATCAAAAAATTGGGATCATTCCCTGCATATTTTCAGACCACAATGTTCTGAAGCTAGAACTCAATTGCAAGAGGAAATTTGGAAAGAACCCAAATATATGGCGACTAAACAGCATCCTTCTAAAGAATGAATGGGTCAACCAGGAAATTAAAGAAGAATTGAAAAAATTCATGGAAACAAATGATAATGAAAATACAACAGTTCAAAATCTGTGGGACACAACAAAAGGCAGTCCTGAGAGGAAAATATATAGCGGTACAAGCCTTTCTCAAGAAACAAGAAAGGTCTCAGGTACACAACCTAACCCTACACCTAAAGGAGCTGGAGAAAGAACAAGAAAGAAACCCTAAACCCAGCAGGAGAAGAGAAATCATAAAGATCAGAGCAGAAATCAATGAAATAGAAACCAAAAAAACAATAGAACAAATCAACGAAACTAGGAGCTGGTTCTTTGAAAGAATTAATAAGATTGATAAGCCCCTGGCCAGACTTATCAAAAAGAAAAGAGAAAGGACCCAAATAAATAAAATCATGAATGAAAGAGGAGAGATCACAACTAACACCAAAGAAATACAGACAATTATAAGAACATATTATGAGCAACTCTATGCCAACAAATTTGACAATCTGGAAGAAATGGATGCATTCCTAGAGACATATAAACTACCACAACTGAACCAGGAAGAAATAGAAAGCCTGAACAGACCCATAACCAGTAAGGAGATTGAAACAGTCATCAAAAATCTCCAAACAAACAAAAGCCCAGGGCCAGACGGCTTCCCGGGGGAATTCTACCAAACATTTAAAGAAGAACTAATTCCTATTCTCCTGAGACTGTTCCAAAAAATAGAAATGGAAGGAAAACTTCCAAACTCATTTTATGAGGCTAGCCTCACCTTGATCCCCAAACCAGACAAGGATCCCATCAAAAAAGAGAACTACAGACCAATATCCTTGATGAATACAGATGCAAAAATTCTCACCAAAATACTAGCCAATAGGATTCAACAGTACATTAAAAGGATTATTCACCACGACCAAGTGGGATTTATTCCAGGGCTGCAAGTTTGGTTCAACATCCGCAAATCAATCAATGTGATACAACACATTAATAAAAGAAAAAACAGGAACCATATGATACTCTCCATAGATGCTGAAAAAGCATTTGACAAAGTACAGCATCCCTTCCTGATCAAAACTCTTCAAAGTGTAGGGATAGAGGGCACATACCTCAATATTATCAAAGCCATCTATGAAAAACCCATCGCAAATATCATTCTCAATGGAGAAAAACTGAAAGCTTTTCCGCTAAGGTCAGGAACACGGCAGGGATGTCCGTTATCACCACTACTATTCAACATAGTACTAGAAGTCCTAGCCTCAGCAATCAGACAACAAAAAGAAATTAAAGGCATCCAAATCGGCAAAGAAGAAGTCAAACTATCACTCTTCGCAGATGATATGATACTATATGTGGAAAACCCAAAAGACTCCACTCCAAAACTGCTAGAACTTGTACAGGAATTCAGTAATGTGTCAGGATATAAAATCAATGCACAGAAATCAGTCGCATTTCTATACACCAACAACAAGACAGAAGAAAGAGAAATTAAGGAGTCCATCCCATTTACAATTGCACCCAAAACTATAAGATACCTAGGAATAAACCTAACCAAAGAGACTAAGAATCTATACACAGAAAACTATAAAGTACTCATGAAAGAAATTGAGGAAGACACAAAGAAATGGAAAAATGTTCCATGCTCCTGGATTGGAAGAATAAATATTGTGAAAATGTCTATGCTACCTAAAGCAATCTACACATTTAATGCAATTCCTATCAAAGTACCATCCATTTTTTTCAAAGAAGTGGAACAAATAATCCTAAAATTTATATGGAACCAGAAAAAACCTTGAATAGCCAGAGGAATATTGAAAAAGAAAGCCAGAGTTGGTGGCATCACAATTCCGGACTTCAAGCTCTATTACAAAGCTGTCATCATCAAGACAGCATGGTACTGGCACAAAAACAGACACATAGATCAATGGAACAGAATAGAGAGCCCAGAAATAGACCCTCAACTCTATGGTCAACTAATCTTCGACAAAGCAGGAAAGACTGTCCAATGGAAAAAAGACAGCCTCTTCAATAAATGGTGTTGGGAAAATTGGACAGCCACATGCAGAAAAATGAAATTGGATCATTTCCTTACACCACACACGAAAATAGACTCAAAATGGATGAAGGACCTCAATGTGAGAAAGGAATCCATCAAAATCCTTGAGGAGAACACAGGCAGCAACCTCTTCGACCTCAGCTGCAGCAACACCTTCCTAGGAACGTCGCCAAAGGCAAGGGAAGCAAGGGCAAAAATGAACTATTGGGATTTTATCAAGATCAAAAGCTTTTGCACAGCAAAGGAAACAGTTAACAAAACCAAAAGACAACTGACAGAATGGGAGAAGATATTTGCAAATGACATATCAGATAAAGGGCTAGTGTCCAAAATCTATACAGAACTTAGCAAACTCAACACCCAAAGAACAAATAATCCAATCAAGAAATGGGCAGAAGACATGAACAGACATTTCTGCAAAGAAGACATCCAGATGGCCAAGAGACACATGAAAAAGTGCTCCATATCACTCAGCATCAGGGAAATACAAATCAAAACCACAATGAGATATCACCTCACACCAGTCAGAATGGCTACAATTAACAAGTCAGGAAATGACAGATGCTGGCAAGGATGCAGAGAAAGGGGAACCCTCCTACACTGTTGGAGGGAATGCTAGCTGGTGCAACCACTCTGGAAAACAGCATGGAGGTTCCTCAAAATGTTGAAAATAGAGCTACCCTATGACCCAGCAATTGCACTGCTGGGTATTTACCCTCAAGATACAAACGTAGTGATCCGAAGGGGCACGTGCACCCGAATGTTTATAGCAGCAATGTCCACAATAGCCAAACTATGGAAAGAACCTAGATGTCTATCAACAGACGAATGGATAAAGAAGTGGTATATATACACAATGGAATACTATGCAGCCATCAAAAGAAATGAAATCTTGCCATTTGTGACGACGTGGATGGAACTAGAGGGTATCATGCTTAGCGAAATAAGTCAATCGGAGAAAGACAACTATCATATGATCTCCCTGATATGAGGGAGAGGAGATGCAACATGGGGGGTTAAGGGGGTAGGAGAAGAGTAAATGAAACAAGATGGGATTGGGAGGGAGACAAACCATAAGTGACTCTTAATCTCACAAAACAAACTGAGGGTTGATGGGAGGAGGGGGGTTGGGGGGGTTAGGGACATTGGGGAGGGTATGTGCTACGGTGAGTGCTGTGAAGTGTGTAAACCTGGCGATTCACAGACCTGTACCCCTGGGGATAAAAATATATTATATGTTTATAAAAAATAAAATAAAATAAAACTGTAGGTGTAAATAGGAGGTGAGAAATGAGATGATAATGGAAAGAAATGTCAGGTCATCAAAAGTGACTTTTTTTCCTTCTTCTCTGTTCTTCTTTTTTTTTTTTTAATAGGAGACTTTTAAGCATATTTGCAGTCTAAGAATATTCAAGCAGAAAGGACCAAACTGATTACAAGGGACAGGAGAGGAGAATTGCTGAGCAGTGTCTCTGAGTAGACAAGAAAGGATGAGAGCTAATAGACAAGTGGAGGCATTAGAAGTAACATCAGAAGAAAAAGCAGATGCGTATAGCTATGTAGAAGTGTTTGTGGCGCCTTATGGAAGGTCTCCACTGTTTGCTTTTTTTTCCTCGGGGAAACAGATAAAAAGCTCATCTATCAGAAGGCGGGAGAGAGAGTTTTGGAGGTTTGAGCAGAGGCATAAGGCTGAGAACGATGTCATGGTCTAAGAGACTGGGAGGAAATGGACTTGGGAATCCTCATGTGACTGCAAGCAGCCCAGGGGGCGTCTTGATGAATGTTAGATGAAATTAGTTTAGCCACTGTGGCCTACATATTCAAGGAAAGTGTAAGTTTAAGAGTCAGACTTAAGGAGCACCTGGGTGGCTCAGTCTTTGAGTGTCTGCCTTCAGCTCAGGTCATGATCCCAGGGTCCTGGGAGATCTACCCCACATCCAGCTCCCTGCTCCTCTGGAAGCCTGCTTCTCCCTCTCCTACTCCCCCTGCTTGTGTTCCTGCTCTTACTCTCTCTCTCTCTCTCTGTCAAATAAATACATAAAAATCTTTTAAAAAAAAGAAAATAGACTTAAAGGTCTGAATTAGCCAACATGAAAAGCTTTCCAACTCACTTACAAAATTTCCACATTTATTCTTGACAAAGATCAGTTTATTTCTCATTCTTCCCTGGAAGTGTTGAGTCATGATTATTACCCCTGCATGCCAGATGTGAATTTTGGAGAGTTCATTCCTGCCTATATTGGTATTTCCCTTGATACGACAGTGAGGTATATTTTTTAAACACCTCACTTTTCCAACCACCACCCTTTATTCCATGGTATAAAAGTCTCTTTGGCATGATTTAAACTGACATACTTTCTATGTTTATTCTTTCTAAGTTTATTCCTACCAATGTGATGCTAAATGCAACTCAAAGGAAATAATCTTCAGTCTTGAACTTTTGAGGTTGCAGGGGCCAAGGGCAGGACACTCCATGATGGTCCACTTTGGCATATCGATTATTTTAAATAAAATTTACTTAAAAGACAGCCTGTGCAAGAAAGACCCTCAGCCTCTCCTCTGAGGAGACAAAGTCTCCTCTGTCTTCTTGAAAGCAGGAAAGAAATCTCCCATGTGAAAGATAGCCCTCCCTGCACCAGGAGGTAAAGAGACATCTTAATCACTGGAGATGGGTAACTTAGAGCCAAGAAGGATAGATAAAGAACTCGTTACTTTTTACGAATTTACTACCATAGCCCAAATTTTGTTTAGAATTCCTTACTAACTGAAGCTTCCAAAGTTAAGTTTCCTTTGTCCTGTCAACTCCCCACAGATTTATTATCTCTTTGTCTATTTTTGTCTAGAAAGTATAAAAACTGTCTGCCTTGGTCAATTCATTATTCAATTTCATTATTGAGGGTGCCTGGGTAGCTCAGTCTGTTAAGCGTCCAACTCTTAATTTCAGCTCAGTGTAGATCTTTGGGTTCTAAGATTGAGCCCCCACACTGAGTCCACACTGGGTGTGGAGCCTGCTTAAGATTCTCTCTCCCTCTCCCTCTGTCTTCTCTCTCTCTTTTTCTCTTTCTCTCTGTCCCTCTCAAAAAAAAATTTTTTTTCATTATTGGGCCTTCCTGTGCACTTAATAAAATTTTGGATTTTATTTCTGTTAATCTGTCTTATGTCATTTTAATTCTTAGTCCAGCTGGAAGACTTTGAAGGGTAGGGGAAGAATTTTTCCTTCCCTTCAAGGTCTTAAATATTTATTCCAAAGAATGATACGAAATTTCTTGAAGTTGAATTAATTTTAGTTCCAGACCATATGGCATATTACATATAATTTACTAATGGCAAGAGAAATAAAACTCAAATTAACCAAGAAAGGATTTTATAGCTCAGAAAGTCAGGATGTTTTATATGAATCACAGGAATTCCTACAGTCAGTTCTGCTTCGGGGTTCTTCACAAATCACGAGTTTTCATTCATTGCTACTAATTAACACTCTGCTTCACATCTTGCTGCATTTCCCATTCATCCATTGGTTTCTGGGCAGTGACTCAAGTAAGCTGTGAGAGGGGGTATAGCTGGAATTTAGGGGAAAAAAACCTAGACTTATAACTGCATTGTGATTTCATAGACACCACCTGCTATCACCAGGAATGACTGCTTCTTCTGCTTCTTTTTCATAATATACATCAGATACCTATTATTTTTTTGAAACTTAGAATTGAAACTATATTTGAAACAATATACCAATGCCCATTTTATGGGCCTCAAACATTTTTTTTTTTGCTTTGAGATATCTTACAATTTTATATTCAAGTGTATCTCCATGTTTGTGACATATTTTTGTCTCCTGTGTGAGTTATTTGAAACTGGGTGTTTGTTGTTAAAACCCTAACTATAGCATGTCCCAAAGAAAAGTGTAATTCTTTCAGCCATTCTGTTAATACGATGCCATTTCAGGGGCTATCTATGCCTCTTTTATTGATCCTTTGACTAACTGATTAAAAGCCTGGTCTATGTGCTATTATGGCAAGTAACTATTTCCAAGCATGTACTAGTTTCATAGAAAAATATTATTTCATATTTGCCTTTTAAAAATCTCTCCAAGACTCATTTACCAATTAACATGTCATTGATTTACATATCTCCTACACTGTGAGTGCTCTGTGTCATTCTGACTTAACTTTACATTTTAAATACTTCCTTCTAATGATCCATTCAAATAGAAAGTAGTTTGGATGCTGGATAATATAGTATACTCTACAGTCAGATAATCAAGTCAGTCTTCACTCCAAACTTGGGTAGCTTTGTGATCCAGGGAAATCGACTTAGAGTCTGTGAGCCTTACCAGCAATGTGGAAAAATAATAGCACACGGGTCATAATGTCATGGTGAGGATCAAACAAACTAACACAAATAACATGCTTAGCACTTTATACCTGACAAATAGCAAGAATTCAATAAGGTGAATTTTTACTAAATTTTTAATATATTCTAAATGGACTTATCCAGGGTGAATGATATATAGAAAGTATTTAGAGTGGATTGATACCCAATTCTTTCACTTATAAGTTATTTAACTTCTCTGAAGCTCAGTTGTTTCTCAATGGTGAAAAGGAATAATTCTTCCCTTAAGTAGGGATTCATAAAGTCTCTTATTACAATCTTTGACACTTTGCAAATACTCATTAATATTTCTATTTATATTAATTTGTCATAACAAAATACTACAGAATGGGTAGGTTAAACAACAGAATTTAACTTCATCACAGATCAGGAGGCTGAAGCCCAAGATCAAAGTCTCAACAAGTTTGGTCTCTTCTGAGGCCTCTCTCCTCGACTTGCAGATAGCTGCCTTCTCCCTGTGCCCTCACATGGTCTTTCCTCTGTATGCACACATCCCAGCTGTCCCTCTGTGTGTTCTAATCTCTCTTATAAGAGTACCAGTCAGATCCCACCCTAATGGCTTCATTTTAACTTGATTATGTCTTTAAATGCTCTATCTCCAAATACAGTCTCACTCTGAGATGCAGGGGTTGTTTCCACCTCTTGGCTGTCATGAATAATGCTTCCGTGAACAACGGTGTACAAGCATCTGAGTCTCTGCTCCCTATTCCTTTGGCTATATACCTAGGAGTAGAACTGCTGGATCTTATGGTGAGCCTATATTTAACTTGTTGAAGAACAGCAAAGTCTTCTTCCACAGAGGCTGCAGCATTTTACAATCCCACCAGCAATATGTGAGCTCCAATTTCTCCACAAAATCACCAAACTTATTTTCAATTTTTAAAGATTATAGTCATTCTTGTGAGTGTGAAATGATATCTCATGGTGGTTTTGATTTGCATTTCCTTGATGACTATGGCGTTGAGCACCTCTTCATGTCCTATAGTCCATTTGAATGTCTTCATTGGAGAAATGTTATTCAAACCCTTTGCCCATTTTAGAATGGGGTTTTTTTATTGTTGTTGAGTTGTAGGTGTTCTTTATATAGTCTCAATATTAATCCCTCATCAAAATTGTGACTTGTGAAGATTTTATTCCATTCTGTGGACTGTCTTATTATCTTCTTGGCATACTTGTCATTTGCATAAAAGTTTTTAAATTTGATAATGTCTAATTTATGTATCTTTTTCTTTTATTACCTATGTGTTTGGTATTATAATCACTAAAATAATGGGCAAATAAAAAAAAAGAGGGGGGGTACTTTCAATATATAAATTTGGGGGGAATACAGTCCAGCCCATAACACTATACTTCATCTCAGATAATTCAACTATCACAAAACAAACAAAACTTAAAAAACAGTTTAAATGCTCCTATTATCAGAGCCTGAAATAGCAGAGAAGTTTATGTATAATAACTTCTATTCCTGTAATAAACTGTAAATTTTATTTTCCTTCTCCTGTTTCATTTCTTGAATCCTGAAATTTTACGTAGTGATTCTAAAAATACATCCACTTTAATAAAATGTCATTACAGTAAAACATTACATATTGAGTTATATACTTTTTAAATATTTGACTTGTTATCTATAAGCTATCAGCTAGATAAGCAAATTAACATGTGAAGAACAATTGGAATACCATTAACTGAAAAGAATTTTTGAAAGATACAAGAGGAAATTTTTTTTTTTTTTACCAGAATTGATAATACTAACTTGCCAAAAACAGCTTTGGCAAACACCCTAGCTTACCTACCCATCAGTAATTCACTCTCCTTTGTTCCAAAAAACCTTATTACGTCCATCGTTCTTCAAGAAACTTAGGCCACAGGGAAGTTGAACTCTCCAGACCCTAAGGGTGAATCATGATTGGTCTAAAAGCCAGCACAGTAATTCCACTCTCCTTTATAGTGATTGGCCTAAGTGGGTCAATGAATCTGAAGAGAAGTCTGCAAAGACCTCTGCAAAAAGGAATACAAGTAAGGTCCACTTTCTTCCAAATACTGTAATATGAGGCCATGATTCTTGAAGCTTCTGCAACCATCATGTCCTCCAAAATTAGTTCCTTCCCCCTCCACCTCTGAGACTGCACAAAATAAGGGAACAAAGTCTCTGAAATCAGAGACTACTTGCTCCCTATACAGAAGTTAATTTTTAGAAGAAACTAATTTTAAGGAACTGCTAATTGTTAAATGAATGGGAACTAAAAAGAAATCAGAGCTACCATTATATAATAGTTTTTTCTATCCCCCACTCCACCTCCAATTACTATACTTAACTATTTATTATCCTCCACTATACAACTTGATTTTTGCATACTCCAAAATGATTTCAGAATGAATAGTGACCACTATATGCCCACTCCAATACCGAGATTTGTACTTATAAGTGCTTTTAATTTACCAGTGTTTCAAGATTTGTCATGTTTCTCCTGTAATAGTTTTACATGACCCTACTTGTCTATCTATGATCCAGCATCATTTCACAGGAGGCCATTCTCCCTGCATTCAATAAATAAAGCCAGGGTTTTTCCATAACTCCAAGAAAGATAAATTTACCCATCATTCTGTTTTCAAGGAGCTGGGAACAAAAGATATGACAAAACAGGTCAGAAAAAAAAGTTGATCATGTTGACTATGCTCTATAAGCCAGTAATCACACAAACCAAAGTGGCAAGATGATCACAGACCTTTGGTGACAGGACTCATTATCTTAAAGAGCAATTTAGTAGGAAAGAACAGTTCATCTTGTTCAGTGAATGGAAAATGTCGGCGTTTAATAGTTATCATTTTTATAGCATCTGTGGCCTAGCACACAGAAAAAAAAATAATAAAAGAATCATGAAGTTTGAATCCAGGTGATAATTTATGTCTGGGAGACACATTATTAAGTAAGCACTTAAGGTTTTAATTTGAATAAGTTAACACTCCCTTCCTGGACTAATGCTGTTCCTATCTACTTTTGAGGGAATGTGGTGAGGAGGAGGGAAATAGTGGGAAAGTGAGAGGAAGTTTCTTGGTCACCAGTTGACAACTACTCCCACTTCTTGCACTGATTCTAAAAAGCTCTGAGAGTCAGATGGTCTCTTGGAGCAAGGGAATTTACCTTTAAAATATGGAAGATTATTCTTCAACTTAAATAAAGCACATTTTCTTGGCTAGGTTATAGACTTAAAAGCACCAGGAATACCCATTCTTTGCAATAGCTAGAGGAATAACTGCTGTCTTCCATATCTTCAAGGACGCCTGTGAGCCAGTTGGAAAGGACAGAGAGATGCAAATGCCCAGAATCAGAAGTAACAGGACAAGAAATGGTTAAATGTTCCACATGGCAGTTCAGTGGCTTTAGTGTAATTACACCCAATGTTCTTATATCTTCGACTTTCTTAAAAACACCCCTGACACGTTAGAGCAAGATTAGAAATACAAACTAGTGTGAGGAAAATAAAGTCAATATGGCATGCAAGATGGCAGGACAAAATTTCAGAATCAGACACATCTGAGTACAAAACCCTGACCCCCCATTTCTAGCTGTGTCAACTGGGGAAGCAATTTAACTTCTCCAAGCCTCAGCATCCCCATTGTATTAGAGGATATAAGCATTCCTACTTGGTACCATTGATTTAAAGATTACATGAGTTTATGTATGTTAAGCATTTCCCAGAGTTCCTGCAATTGCTAAGCACCCAAGAAACAGTACTGATTATTGTGTGACTATATATTAATATATAATAATAATGATCTATACTCTTATCTCACAAATAAGCACCATTAATGTTTTGGCATGTAAGCTTTCATTTTGTTTTCTGTGTTTATGCTTCACATAACTTTTATTCAATTATAGGATCATACTATGCATAATGTCTGTAGCTTGTTTTTTTAAAGCAATCTTTCTGTGTCGATAAATAAAGCTCAACCATATAATTTCCAGTGGCTGCTTAACACTTTCTTTTATAGCTCTACAATAATTTATTTCACAGATCCTCCTATGGCTAAGCTTTAAGATGCACCCAAATTTTTACTATGATAAGCAGTGCCATGAAGCATAACCTTGCACATAAATATTTCAATATAATCCTCATTGGGTTAAATCCCTAGAAGTGAAATCACCAAGTCAAACAAAGTGAATGTGCTTTTTTAAAGTTTTTTGACACCTTTTGGCAAATTTTCTTCCAGAAAAGACTCCCACTAAGAATATGTGAGATTCTCTTTTCTTCTGAAACTATCCACAATACTGGGTATTAGAATTTCACCTTCAAAGAGAAAAAGCCTTGCCAATATGATAGCGGTGAGAAAGGGTTTCATTGCTGTCACTATAAAATAGAAGCACTGTAACAGCTAATTGAAATCTCTAACTTGCTATTTTCCAGTTGAAGTTTATTCTAGAGAAGGAATCGACAAACTATGGCCCACAGACCAAATCTCACCCACTGTCTAGTTTTGCATATCCACAAGCTAAGTAATGTTTTCGAAGATGAACACTTGCAATCAATTTGATGATAGGACTCCAATTAAGTGAAATGTTATTTGAAAAAAATTCAATTCTTCTCATTAGCCAGCCTACATTATGAAAACTTGTACCCAATAATCATTATTCTATTTTGAATTTTTTTCAAAAAATTCAGTGGAAATTTGTTTACTTTCATGTTGTATAATCATCTACATAATATTCTCAATTTTGCGCCCTGGCACACTAAGCATAAAATACTTACTCTCTGGCTTGTTTACAGAAAAAAACTGCCACTCCTTTTCTAGAGTCCCAGTGACAAATATGAAAGCTTAACCATATTTTTAAATATTTCACCTTATATACGAGAGTGACAAATTTATCAAGGATATTCATTTCTTCCACATCTCAGTGTGCTCAGACCTGGAGTTGACAGGTTTCTCATACTTTTATTGTCTCTTCTTTCATATCTAGGTTCCAAATAAGATTTCACATAAATAATTAGTCCTGCTGTTAAAAAAAAAAAAAAAAAAAAAGTGTCTGAAAACTGCTTGGTGACATGGAACGGGGCTTCTCTTAGGGCAGAGATTTCTTTTGCATATATTCTTTCAATAACCACCGACAGTTGACATTTCCCAAGAGAGCCCAGTCAACCTACTTTCAAACCTAACTGCTTGGTTTTTTAAAAGGTTGTATTTCTGATTGATGAAAATGGCTAATGACCATTACAAATAAATCCAAATTGGTACAGGTAATTTTTTTCTCCTTTCAGGAGGAAACAAATCTTGATCATAAAACTACTTTGCACTTAAAACAGTTCAGTAACTATTCCTGAAAGAGGAGAAGAAAAATAGAATGTAAAAGGAAAAATAAGCAGAGGCACCCCGGGTGGTTCAGTTGGTTAGGCATCAGACTCTTGATCTCAGCTCAGGTCTTGATCTCAGGGTTGTGAGTTCAAATCAAGCCCCATGTTGGGCTCCATGCTGGAGGTGGAGCCTACCTAAAACAAAATAAAATAAGATAAGGTAAAATAAAATGAAAAATAAGCAAAGAACAGAAAATGTAGGCCTTACTTTCTTTTTTCTGAGCAATTTATTTAGGTTGTGAGAGTAAACTACACTGATGCTATTCCTTCACTCTATGGCAAATGTAATGAATAGTTAGGAATGAAAAAATAAACACAGCAGTAGGGACCAGGGTTTTTTTCCATTAACTGTGACTTTCTTGATGATTGTGCATTTCCAGAAGGTTTAACATAATTGCCTCTTCCCCCTTCCTGAAGCTGCTTTAGATACAACCTGACATGCACAAGCCTACTATCTTTGAGTACAGTTTGGCAGGAAAATTCTTTCAAATAAGTAAGAAAGAAAATTTTCTGCTCTTTACTGGGTATAAGCTATTAAAAATCAACAACAAAATAATTTATCAATTCATTAGAGCTTCAGGTACCAGAATTAAAATTTCTCTAATCAGTTTATATCAAAGTTATCTTCAGTCTGGAGTCAGATAAGTCAAGACAATGAGAATATAATCAATCAAATTATCGAAAGAGTAATGGGGGAGCCTGGGTGGCTCAGTGGGTTAAGCCTCTGCCTTCAGCTCAGGTCATGATCCCAGGGTTCTGGGATCAAGCCCCGCATCGGGCTCTCTGCTTAGCAGGGGCCCTGCTTCCTCCTCTCTCTCTCTCTGCCTGCCTCTCTGCCTGCTTGTGATCTCTGTCTGTCAAATAAATAAATAAAATCTTCAAAAAAAAAAAAAAAGAGTAATGGTGATAATACCAATAATAGCTAATGTTTGGGTACTTTCTATGTAGCAGGCCATGGGTAGGTCATGAGAACCAGATTTAGCTGACTTTTTCTTTATTAAAATATAATGGACTTATGACATTATGTTAGATACATCAATGATTCAATATTTATATATATTGTTAAATAATCACCACAATACATCTAGTTAACATCCATCACCACACAGTTATAAATCTTTTTCTTGGGGTGCCTGGGTGGCTCAGTTGGTTAAGCGTCAGACTCTTGATTTTGGCTCAGGTCGCATCTCAGGGTCGTGAGATCAAGCCCTGCATGGAACTCCATGCGGGCATGAAGCCTGCTTAGGATTCTCTCTCCTCTCCCTCTGCTCCACCTCCCTGCTCATGTTCTCATTCTCTCTTTCTCACCCTCTTAAAAATAAATAAATAAATAAATAAATAAATAAATAAATAAATTTCCCTTTAAAATGTCTTTTTCTTATGATGAGAACTTTTAAGATCTACTCTTGTATCAACTTTCAAATATAATACAGTATCACTAATTATGGTGACCATGCTGTACATTATATATCCCTGTGACCTACTCATTTATAACTGGAAGTTTGTACCTTTCAATAGTGATAACACTCACTAACTTCCTGCAATCAGGCCCTGTTCTGGTTCTATCATAGGCATTTGACCACTTGGAGTCATTGGCGCTGGTGGGGTAGACACCATGACGATCGCCATTGCACAGATGTGGCTTAGCAGATCACCATGCTTACCGAGTTAGTATACAATGGGCTGAGAACATGAGCCTAGCCTCTTGGTTCCACCCATGATAGCACTCATCTACAACCTTCTTCGGTCTTTGAAACCTGCCTGATGGGGGAATACTAGAAGATTACAGTAAGACAAGCCCTAGCTTTAATCATCACTGAAATTGGGAAGAGAACAGTTTAGAAACAAATGAAATAGAAACTGCAGAGTGTAGAAGGAGGTGACCACTACCAAGGGTGCATTTGATCTCTGGGTATCATCTCCAAAATCTTTTAGAGGAAAAACTAGGAAAATGAGCAACCTATCAACCTCAGCACATTGGGCCATTAGACGGAAGAGAGCAGCAGTCCTCCAAGCTGGCTGAGGTGAGGTGATAACCACAGGAAGGAAAAGCAGTCAGGGACTGAGCAGCTTCACACACACACACACACACACACACACACACACAGTGCTGGTGTGACCACAACATAGTAAGAATCGGGATCAAGTTGCAGTTAGAAGACTTGTAAAAATTGAAGGAAAGTCGCCACCACTTCCAAAAGTATATTCTAGGTGATGCTAATAAAAGCTCTTACTAGAAAAGGCTAGGAGGTTTGATAATTTGGGGAGAAAATGGGATGTCTGGGTGGCTCAGGCAGTTAAGCACCTGCCTTCAGCTCAGGTCATGATTCCGGGGTCCTGGGGTCAAAGCCTCACATGGGGCTCCCTGCTCAGTGGGGAGTCTGTTTCTCCCTCTGCCCCCCCAACTCGTGCTCATGTTCTCTCTCTCTCTCTCTCTCTCTCATGTGCGCATGGATGCACACAAAAATAAATAAATAAAATCTTTTTAAAAACTAATATGGGGAGAAGCTGCGTGAAAGAGTTACACAGGTTTTTCTTTACTGAAAGGCTGCCAGGGTCTTTGATAAATTAAAGTGAATTTTCATGAGATGACTATAATGTGCAGCATTTCCTAAACTTTTTTGAATGCAGCATTCTTTTTTCTTAGAAAAAGATGTTAACATTTTTGTAGAATACCCATTTCTCATAAAACAAAGGATGAATGAATTAACCAACCTTTTGTTCTTTCTCTGTGGTACAAACTAACAAAGCACATCACTGGAGGAAAGAAAGATCAGTGCTATGTGTCTCTTGTGTTCACACCCCTGCACTTCCATGTACCACAGTATCATGAATCAGCACACCCAGGCTACCTTATCCTGTGCAATGCAATGTGATCTATAAGCAGGACTACCAAAACTAGAGGCTCATTAGCTATGTGAGTCGGAGTGGGACCATGAAATACAGAAGCTATGTGTGTCTATGTTTATTTCCACTGTCATATTGAGAGAAGCTCCATCATGTTCATCAGAGATTTGAATAATTCCCAGGATCCAAAAAAGCTAAGAAATCAACTGTACTTTACACAGTCAAAATAATCTTTACAAAGGTGATATGAATGCTAAATTCTAGATCCTGTTTATAATTTCAGACAAATCACAATTTCTTTGGGGTTTAGTTTCTTCATTTGCATATTCTTTGTCTTGTGTCCTTTGTAGAGTTAATATGACAATGAAATAATATAATAAAGAAAAACTACATCCTTTATTACTTTGTTATTATTTATGTTGTTGTAACAGAATCATATTTCCTCCATCAGGGGCAATATAGGGAAAGGAAAAAATCTGTAGCATTTTTAGTAACGTGTGTCTGAAAACCACCACAAACTACAAAGTTATAGAAATAATCAAAGAACTAAAACCAAAGTAAAGTTCTCTGCCAGGTAAGGTCAAGATGGCAACTAAGTCATTTGATGAATCCATCTGAACCAAACCAGAAACTCCACCGATCTTAAGAACCTGTTACAAAACACCAACATTTTAAGTGAAAATAGCATTTACATATTGCTCTTTTAAGGTAATATTAGTAATATTCCTGCTACCCAAATACACTTTCAAAGAAAGCAAATCTAGCAGGAGAGCGGAACCTTAAAAGTACCCTCAATTACAATTTTTTTTATAAATGCTAACAGCTCGGTGGCCTTGTTACTGTGAAACAGAAACTATTCACTCTCCCTAGGTGCTTTTCAGAAAATAAAAAAGCTTATAAAATAATGAGCTAGGTGTCTACCACTCACCAGGCATATTTCATGCCTGGTCCATTTAACCCTGGGAGACAGAAATTAATATCCCTGTTTTACAGATAAGGAAACTGAGGTTCACAGAGGAACGACCATGTTCACATAGCAAATACATATCAGAGGTAGGATTAGAAGTTCTGATCTCTTTCACTCCAGAATCTTTTCCCTCTTCAGTAAGTCTGCTGTTTCTACATTTTTTTAAAGAAACAAAATAATTTTAAAAATTAATAAACTGAAAACAAATGGTTTTGGTGATATAAGATGAAATCTGAAAGTGTAAGTAGCTGAAAATAAGCTCTAGTAAATTTTTTTCTAAAGATTTTATTTATTTATTTGACAGGGAGAGTGATCACAAGTAGGCAGAGAGGCAGGCAGAGAGAGATGGGCAAGCAGGCTCCCCACTGAGCAGAGAGCCTGATGTGGGGCTCGATCCCAGAACCCTGAGAACATGACCTGAGCTGAAGACAGAGGCTTAACCCACTGGTCCACCCAGGCACCCCTCATAGTAAATTTTTAATACAAAAAAAATGTTTCTACAGTTATCCCCAAAACTTATTTTTAACATTACATGCATAGGAGAAATTTCAAAAGAAAAATTACTTTTAACAGATGTACTACTAACTACTATTTAGTTAGTGGTAGTGTAATGATACATGAAAGAAGTAATATAACTTATCACTTAAAATAACAGAGGCCCCTAATGGCTAATATTGATTGATTGATTGAAAACAGATCAGCACTAAAAAATAAAAAAAAGTGTTATATTTAATAAAATGTTCTCTGCTCAATATTATACTATTTTTATACTGATCTTGAAATAGCACTAGCAAGTTCTGTATTTTAAAACCAGGTTGAAGGATGATCTAGTTTCTTTGCACCCTCTGAGTCCCTTTTAAGAAAGTTTTTTACCTTTGCAATTTTGTGTGAATGCTTCACAAATCATTCCTTTCAGCTCTTATAAACAAAGAATTCAAGGAAGATACTTCCCACTGTTTACTCTTCAGCAGGAAAATACCACCTTCAAAAATACCTTTCCTTGAATATCAATCTACCACCATTTCTTCAGTAGATGAACCCCTGAGTAGATCTCCTCATTGGATGAGTAAATAAGATGAGAAAGCCCGTAACAGCATCCCAGGGTAAGAACTCTGAAGTTTTGTCAGGAGATCATTCAAGCCCATGATCCATAACACAGATGAAAGCAGGACAGCTATAAGGAATGCTACTGGGAAATTGGGCTGAATAGCTTATGTGAGTATCCTTTTCCTCAAAACCCATGACCCATTCCCCTGTGGAGGTGTGAGTTAGCTCAGAGGCTTAAAGACACGGGGAAGCCATGTGAAGATGAAGTCCTAGGAAGCCATCCTGAGGGGATGCTAGCCCTATACTTGTGCAGGTAGTGTTAGCATTGGCACTTAACTGGGTTGTACAAAAAGAGGAGTTCCAACAGGCCACTTTCAGGGGCAATGGCCCACCTCAAAGCCTTCTCTGATTTCCCAGGCCTTGTGACCTTGTGACCTTAGGCACTTTCTTCTCTCCTTTCCTCTTGGAGATTATGTCCAACCACACAACTTTTCAAAGCTTCTCTCCACCAAAGCAGGGTATGAAAATAGCTACCTTCCCTCAGTCCTAGAAAGTCCAGGCCCAAAAGCCAACTCCAAGAAGTGGGGAACTAGAGCCTAGGCCTGAAATTGCTTCTTTTGTTTCTACTGGGCAGCAATCAGGCACTCCCTAGAGCACTAAGCAAAGAATGCATAATGATGAAAGCTCTAACAGGCAGGTATATTTAGTCTCTCCTCATTAAATGCTGCTATCTAAATTGCAGAGCATGGGTCATGACTGAGCTTGACTCTTACTGATTTAGAAGAATAAGATACCACCCTTCCTTCTGGGTGTTTCAGAAGCAGGGTAATCTCAGGGAGAAAAAAAAGATTTACTCCTCTTTCCTCTTGGATTTTTATTTAAATTATTGTAAGACTACTAAAATGAGATCTACCTTCTTAATAACATTTGCAGTGTATCATATGATATTGTTAACTATTGGCAAAATGTTGTACCACGGATCTCTAGAACTAACCCCACTTGGGGTGATAGGGTGGCTCAGTTGGTTAAGCAGCCAACTCTTGATTTTGGCTCAGGTCATGATCTCAGGGTTCCAGGATGAAGCCCTGCGCTAGGGTCTGTGCTCTGCGAGGAGTCCACTTGTCCCTCTCCTTCTCCCTCTGCTCCTCCCCATCCCTCCACTAGCTCACTCACTCTCTCTTTCTCTCTCAAATAAATAAATAAATAAATAAAAGTCTTAAAAAAAAAAAAAAACTTACTCCTCTTGCTTAATTGAAACTCGATTCCCACTGGTTAGCAACTCATTATTACCCCCTTCACCTTATACCTGACAGTCATGGTTCTATTCTTCAATTATATGATTATAACCATTTTAGATACCCCTAGATAAAATGCCTTTAAGTAGATGGAATCATGCATAAACAAAACATATGTTGACAAGGAGGTAGAGAAATGATGATCTATGTACACTGTTGGTGGGAATGCAAAATGCTGCAGTCACTACGAAAAACAGTATGGAGGTTCTTCAAAAAATTAAAAATAGAGCTACTGTATGATCCAGTAGTCCCATTCCTGGGTATTTATTCAAAAGAATTGAATCAGGATCTTGAGGAGATATTAGCATTTGCATGTACATGTCAACATTATTCACAATAGCCAAGACTTGGAAACAACCTAAATGTCCATTGGTGGGTGAATAAATAAAGAAAATGTGCTACATAGATGCGATGGAATATTATTCAGCCTTAAAAAATGAAGGAAATTCTGCAATATGTGACAACATGAATGAACCTGGAGGACATTATATGAAGTGAAATAAACCAGTCACAGAAGGACAAAAAATACTGCATGATTCCTCTCAAGTTTGGACATATAGAGAAACTTCTGGGGGATGAGTGGAAAAGGGTGGCCAGAGGGCAGTGTGTGATATCAGAATTTGCATTGCAAAAGAGAACACTAGGGAGGAATGAATCAGTTAGTTGTTGTTTTTTTTTATTTTTTTATAAACATATAATGTATTATTAGCACCAGGGGTACAGGTCTGTGAATTGCCAGGTTTACACACTTCACAGCACTCACCATCTCACATACCCTCCCCAATGTCCATAACCCCACCACCCAGTTTTCTTTAAATGCTAGTAATTGAAAGCAACTCAAAAGTGTTCACAAGACTAGGAAAACTGACATTACATACATCAAGAAGTCCCAAGAAAGGGGGTCTGCATGGAAGAAATTTGATAATCCAGCTGCTAAGGATGTCACCTTGGACCACACTTCCACTTTCTACCTTGCTTGCCTCTTCAGCACTCACCTGGGTTCTCAGGTTATTTCTTGTCAGGGTCCCAGGATGAGCTCGCTGAGGCTGCCATAGCCAGGTACCACTGACTGAATGGCTTAAACAACATAGATGTATTGTCTGACAGTTCTTGAGGCTAGAAGTCCAAGATCAAGCTGGTGTGAGGTTAGTTCCTTCTAAGGGATGTGAGGGAAAATCATCTCCATGCCCCTCTCCGGGCTTCTGGCAGTTTGCAGAGGATCTCTGGTCCTCAGCTTGTCGCAGCATCACTCCCATCTCTGCCTTCAGTTTGTCATGGCGCTCCTCCTGCATGCACATCTATACCCAAACTCGCCCTTTTCAGAAGAATACCAGGTGTAACCGGATTAGGAACCTACTCTGCTCCAATATGACCTCATTTTAACTAATTACATCTACAATTATTCTATTGGCAAATAAGATCATATTCTGAAGTACTGAGGGTTAGGATTCCAACACAACTATTGTTTTTGGGGGGGGGCACAGTTTAATGTATAACATTAGAAAAACCACTTCTCCAGACATCATATCAAGACACAATGTCCCAAGGAAGTGGAAGCTATCTCTTCCTCACTCCTTTTAAGAAACTTCTCAGGAGACATACTGTCTTGTCTCAGTGCCCAGAACTGTTTCATATGCCTAACCCTAACCAATGTCTGGTGAACGGGTTGGAAATGCAGATATTTGGAAGCAAAATTCTCCAGAGAATGCAATTACTGTCTCAACTTGATAGACAAGGAGAAAGAGCATAACAAGATATTACACATGTAATATATATGCACACTCACATTTTCCAGTCATCTAAGTTGTGAGCAATTCTCTATTTTTACTGATTGCATTTATTAGTTTTTTTTAGAATATTCACTGAAGAAACTTAAGGAAGTATTAAAAATGACAAATTTTGAATGATTCAAATTCCAACAACTGAGATTTCTTCTTTTAAAACACTGATATATCCATGTTTATGGAAGGAAGTTGGAAAAAAATCTTAATATCTTACAAAGAACCAATTTAAAACCATTTATAATCCCACAGAGATTCCCCTACTGATGCATTAGAAAATATATATTTATACCTATACATACATATAAATAAAAATTAGGATTATAGTGTATACTGCTGGGTAGACTGCTTTTTTTAGTTAATATTAATTGTTTTCATTTCCTTTTTTGTTGTAGTGTGCATGGTAATCATATCTGGTGTGCCTTACCTCAAATGTATTTACAATCTACAGTGTAAATGATGTTAAAATGTATACATTTGGTATCAATGGATACCATCATATTACCTGGAACAACTTACCTCCAACTTATTTATACTTTGCAGTGCAAGTATACCAAGATACATACATTTGGTTCCAATGGATATCCCAGATAATATATGGTATAAATGACACCAGTGTAACGATGCCAAAAGCATCCTACTGGTGATACCAAATGTATCATTCGATATAATTAATCGCAAAAGCCTTCCATCTCAAGTTAAGTAACAAAGTGAAGTTCTTGGTTCCAGCTACGTGTTGTTAGAGAGCGTCTATTCAGAAAGGAATTACACATTACTCGGGAAGGCCAAAGTCATATTGTCAAATATTACCTCTCTGTCAATTATTGCTTATCTGACTCTCACTCCAGCCTGAGAATTCCCCACTTGTGCTCAATTATTATTTGTCAGTGTCTACCTATCTGACTGCCCATGTCTTCTCTCAAAATACCTTGAATGGTGGTATCAGTGGTTTTTTTTTTTACATGACCATACCCCCACCATCCTCCTGACATGGGTTCCGATTCATCTTGTATCCTCTGGGCCTGGCTTCAGTAGACATCAAATATATGCTTTACTGAACAAATGAATGAATTCATTCGTTCACAAGAGAACACGCTTAGATTTTTTTTCTCATTTCTGCAGTAGTTTACTTAAAAAAAAAAAAGAGGTAAGGTTGGAATGGTTAGTTTTTAAAGTAGCACTTGGAAGAAAGTGAAACGTAATCGTTCCAGTACTAACCTGGATATTAGATTTAAGTATTAGCGAGGCATGTGCCTAAAAAAGGCAAGTGTCTCTAAAAATCAAGTGATAACTTGACAACCAGGTGATGGTTGCTAAGAAACTGCATTTTTCTGTGAACACATGGTGTATGAAGTATGGCCTAGATTCATATCCTACATAAAACATCTTCCTTGGAGTTACCTAAAAAGTCTGCTTTTGCATGGCTTGTCAAGGCGCATAAGTTACTCCCTCGGCTGTGCTGCTCCTGCTATTAAAAATCACAATTCTATACATAGAATATGATTTCAGCAACATTGTCTGTTCTGAACCTCAGCTTATTTAGATTATAGACAGAGGCCCCCGTAGTCCCAAAGGGTTTCAGTCACTACTGAGGAAAGCTCGTCACTTTTGCTACACTAATAGAGCTAAACACAAAAGTTAAAATACGTATCGTGTTTCTGGATTCCAAAGTGAAATAAAAATAAGTTGGATATTATCTGCACGTTTAGACTTTGGTTCACCGCCAGTGGAACATAGTGAAGACTTTGCCATACGCTGCCCCAAATAGGAAGTCCACCCCGCACCTTAACAATGGAGGATCCAAAAAGTACTCAGTGTGTGCTGAATTCAAGAGCTAGAAAATCTAGAAATTATGCTTGAAATAAATATCTTGGTATTAACTGCTGTATTCCTTTGAAAGTTTTTATTGCAAGTAAGAGGAACTCAAACCAAATTACCTAAAGCAAATGAAAAAAGACATATGGAGACATTAGAATAAGTCCTTCACAAAACTGAAGGACAGGCTGAAAAATTAGAGATAGACTAAGGGTGTCAGAGGTGTGAGACACTGAGGACCGAATGACTCTCTTTCCACCCCAATCCTCAGTTGTGTCTTTCACTTCTCTCTGGGTCTCAGTCCCATTTTTCTCTTCATGCCAGTGATGTGACCACCAGCAGTTCTGGAGTCACATCCAAAAGAGCTTTCGCCATGGTGGGAAGTTGTATGAAGAGCTTATGCCCGGCCCCGCCTGGGCGGCCTGTACAGCTCGTGTTGTAGGGGTGGGGTAGGTGCAGTGGTTAACAGGTCCTCCAGAACCCCTGGGAATGGCAGCAATGATTCCCAAGAGAAAGACTGAAGCTGTGACAAGAATAAGAGCTGAAGTCAAGGTCAACAGATGTCCATCACTCCAACTGTGTCGTCAGTGACTTTAATACCACTAGGGCAAACGAGCAAATGAGCCCCTGCCTTACACAATATTACCCCAAATGTTCACTATTCTAGAAGTCTTAAACTTCTTTCACCTTAAAACAGCAAGAGATCGCTACCACAGTGCAGTGGGTTCATCTCACGTGCATCTAGAAAGCATGCAACACAGAATTCCGTTTTGTTTTGTTTTGTTTTGTTTTTTATTGAAAGGCAAAAAGCAAAGGTGGAGAAAGGTGAAGGATGCAGAAGAAGTACCTTCTCACCAGTTTCTAAGATTTCTAAAAACCAACGTTTCCGAGTTCATTGACAATCCCTCACTTAATCACAAGAATAACAACCTTAAGGCTAACAAATATAATGAATCCCATTACCTATTTACAGGTGTCTGCCGCAAATAGGAGGAGCCTCTCTGTTCTTTGATTATATGCTGGAGTGTCTGGTTTTCTCAGTCCGATAGGCCTCCTAATAATTCACAGTGCATTTTAAATGAAAGAACAGAATACATCTACATGGGAAAGATTCTCATAAGGCACAAACTGCTTATTTGGTATTTACAGAAACGTACTCACTCTTCCTGACCCAGAAATCAGTCTTTATTTTAAAAGAAGTGATGCTTCCATTTAAGAAGCATTGCCACATAGGCGGTGGGATTTTTCATCTATTCAAAAGATATTTATCTGCCAGAAGTGTGATAAGTCCACTCCATTGCTAATCTCTCAAAACATCCTAGATATTCTCTGTTTGAATAGTCCAACAAATTAATCGAAGCCAATCCTGCCCTGTTAACCTAAAAACACTTAATGCATGTCTTCTAATCTTCTTTAGCCCCCTACGAATTTTCAGTTTGCTTTCAAATTACAGTAACTCTACTCCGATTTTACCCACTTCAGTGTCTTACTCTCTCTCCCTAATTCACAGAGCCACAGCCTCTTCCAAGCTAAGACATTTACTGCTGATCATTCCTAACCACAACAAGAAACAAATAGCCCACTGAACCTAAGTAAGGGGGGGCAGTTCATTTATTTACAAAGGGTTTCACTGCAAATACACAGGTGGGAGTTAGGGACCCCACAACCTGCTGTTGACAGCTGCTACATGAGGTCAGCAGTGGGGGAGCTAGAGGGGGGGAAGACTTCAGTCATGCTCTACTGTGACCGTGCATCCATACCCCAACAACAGTACACCCAACCATACAACACAACCCTCTGCCAGCTTTCAGCTCCAGCCTGGCCTGCAGTTACAAATAGAACCCTTTCCCAGGGTTGCTGTGAGGACTAATTTTTAGAGTGTGTATGTTATCACAGGATGAACCAAAAACACCTTTGATTTTATTCCCCACCTGCCTGGGCCCTGGGCCTGGGCAGTCCTTCTACCCCTGGGTGAAATTGGGGCTAGCAAAATGACTATTCTGACACAGGACTTGGAGGGACATCAAGTCCTACAATCATATGGTTTCAGGTCAATTATGGAAAGTATGCAATCCAGTATACTAATCAGTAATTCCATCTTTATTCAAAGACAAGACACTTGGGAAGAAATCCTTGTCTTTTATCTTACTCCCTGTGTTTGTTAACTATGGCTTCTGGCCCCTTCAGAGTAAGTGCTTGAATGGCAGAGAGAAAAAGACACATAGAAAGTTCTCAGTTGAAGGATACAAAGTGTGTCTTCATGTGATCTGGACTTATAGGTACTTAAAGGCTAACTCCTCCTTTTACTCGCACTTTTAGGATTTTTCAAAGGGGCTCCTCCCCAACGATGTATTCTAGTTCTCAGCTTGTCCCACCTGACTAAGTCCTTGGTTTCCTGGGAGTCTACCCAATACTCACCTTCTCTGTCCTCAGGATGGTATCCCTCTTACGCATGACTTAAAATTGTTCCAGACCAGGTAGATCTCTTACCCACTGCATGGCTCACACCAGGCCAAGGGAATATTCATGTATCCTTTATCCAAAAAACTCTAGGACTGAAGGTCTAGCTGAAAGCAGCAGCATCTCTCCCACTTGACCTCCAAAGCCACTTGCCAGCAAACTCTCAGCCTCTCTGCTTCCTGGGAGAAATCAGACACCAGTTCGCCCTGTCCATCCTGACTGTGCGAGCTCCTACCAAGGATTCTGCAGGGCCCACTGGTGGATCCTACCCCCAAATATAGAAATAGATGGGTTTTATATACTTCTTCAGCTTCTTAAGGGAAGGAAACTTTTTTGACTTGAATTCTTCCTAAGAGACTTTGCGTGTAATTCATATTTTTACATCTTTATTTTTCTTTCCCATACCCCTGATCAGACATTCCTTTGATGACCACAAACGTGGTCATAAATTATCCACTTACTGGGGCTTTACCACAGATTGGTCCATACAGTTGTGGGGATAACACACATAATCACTACAGTAGGAATTAAGCCATCACGTAAAGTTTAACACATGCAGTCCCTACCATTAGCACTGTTCTTTAGTATTCTTGCTGTGCATATGCAAGCTAAATGACCTTAAGATTTGATGTCTCCAATGGCCCATCTAAGTACCTACAAAACCTAGTAACAAATAACATTTTTGTCCCAACTTTGCTTATGCTAAATAGCTGTGATGATCCAGTTAGAGGAGGGTGGAGGGATAAATGATTTTTAAATGTTATTTTTGCCAAGATCTGCTAATAGTACTTAGTTTCATAATTCTTGACATATGCCTGGTGAGCAGAAGAGTTTTACACAGAAAGATCAAAGTCCATAGGAGAAGTTTTATTTCAGTTTCCTTAGAATTTAGACCATCCTATAAAAAAAACATGGGATTTCTTCAAGGTAAGTAAGTAGTACTCACAACAGACCGAGACAGAGAAACTACAAAGGAAAGTTCCAATGTGTATGAACAATTCTGTTTGGAGGTAACACTGATCAGGTGGGCCAGTATAATTAAATGGTCAAGGTGACAAGGAATTAATCTGAAAGAAATCATTAAAAGAAGCAGTTCCCTGAGCTGGCTGTGTCAGAACCATCTAGAATAGTAAGTTCCCCAAGTGAACCAGACAACAAACCTGTCTGCACCTGAGAAGGCTACTAGTCTACCCAATATCCATCCTTTGCTTCTTCTTAGTAACAGAGCACTGATTTTATTGGTGGTAGTATATCCAGCTAGAAGCAACATTTCCCAGCTTCTCCTGGAAGTTGGTGTGGCCATATGACTCCTTCTGACCAGTGAATGTAAGTAGAAATTGTTGTATGTTCTTTCTGAGAAAGTTCCTTTATGGGGGATGAAGAGCTAGGTGTGGATTTTTTGTTTTCTACCCGTCCCTCCCTTTTGCTATGTGGAATTAGACTTTAAGACTCGATTTCTCTAGGAAATGTCTTAGAACATGAAGTCATCTTCAAGTCAGAAGCCACAGATGACAGATTGAAACCCCAGTGACCAGGCACTGCCATGCCAGCCCCACACGGCTTCTTCCACATTATTTCATAGGAGAGAAGGTAAAGCTGACATGTTTAGGTGCCTGTTATATACCATCAAAGCATAAACACAGTGATACTGGCATTTCCTTGGCCTTACCAGATCCCAGTAGACGACTTTCATTTTCACTCACCTCTAACTATCTCAACAACGCCACCTGGTGGCCAGTATAATATATATACTTATATAAGTATATAGCAGCAAGTCCTTTGGAAATGTTAAAAGACGGGGGAAACGCCCATCTCAGAATTAATGAAACAGGTCTTCAGTTTTTAGTTCCTCCTGCTGCCTTGGCCTACCTGAAGTCTTCCTAGTAAAGCCCCTGCTTATGAGACATACGGAAGTTGGGAGCCTCCAATACAGGAAGTTCAATGGCCACCAGGGAGTGCCGTGTGCACAGTTAGCACAGAAAGCACGCTAAGGGAAATAAATGCAAGTTCGCTCAGCTATTGCAAGCCACAGCTGGGGGAAGGCAAAGTGTCAGTGAGAACGCAGCTGTAACAACATCTGGGTGAGGGAATTTATTTATTGCAGGGTTAAGAACCTCTTGTCCTCTGCTGGACCTTAAAGAAACGGAGAGAGAGTCTGGAAATCATGGTAGCCCACTGACAAAAAACCACAGTGAGCTGCCAAGATAGTCAATGGCAATCAGAGCCTAGAAGCAGACTGGCAGTCCATCCCCTGGCACAGGCAATCCATCATTAGCTCTGGGAAGACACCTACCCTAAGTATCTAGTAAGTTCCTAGTCCTATTTTGGTTCTTCTCAATTAATTCATTTTTAAAAATTTGAGCTCTGCTGAATGAAAGGCCTTGTAGACATGGCAGGGTTTCCTCAGCATCTCAAGATCATTACAAAATGCCAGTCGGGGACCGTCAGATGCCTGGACTCCCACGTTGGTCATTTTAGGTAATTGCCATAGAAATGAACGTGGCAGGGTTGGACTCACCAACTGAAGATGAAATTATCCTGAAGTAGGATAAAGCCGTGTTGCATCCACACATTTACGCATACTGACATACAGGTAAAGGAAAGGAAATAATATTCTTCTAAAAGGAACGAGGAAAAATATTAGACTTAAAACTAGGAAGTTAATTCTGGAAGCTGTGGGTGAATATGAGCTATTTTCTGCTAGGAAAAATAGTAGTGTCTGGAGACTACTTAAGGTAAAATGAAGCCATTAGAACTTGATTTTTCTCTGCTACTAGAACTGCATGCCTGTGCCCTCTGCCACGTGACTGCAGCACCTTCTACCACACTAGTCTGACCTAGATGACCCCCAGCTGGAAGTGGGCCACCCAGCAGAGCCCAGGGTGCATCAGGGGAACCTCGTCTGCAGACCTGGGAGCCCGAGAATAACCAGCTGTGAGCCACAGTTCTTTGGTGGGTGGTTTCTCCACATCAGCATAGCTAATAGGGGTCAGCTACATCCACCAAATATGTGTTGAAATCCTGACCTCTCAAAGATGATGGTATTAGGAGAGGGGACTCTGAGAGATGTGGAAGTCCTTAAGGTGGAGCCCACATGAATGGGATTAGTGCTCTTCAAAGAGGCTCCAGAGAGCTCCCTTATCCTTCCCCTGCAGGATACCGCAGCAAGAAGGATGCTATCTATGAACCAGACACCAGATCTGCCACTGCCTTGATCTTGGACTTCTGGCCTCCAGAACTGTGAGAAATAAATTTCTGTTATTTATAAGCCCCCGAGTCTGGGGTAGTCTGGATGGGCAAAGACAGGGTCTGATTCAGTGCTCAAAAAAATGCCAGCTAGTAGTAGGCATTTTTTTTAAAGTTCGATAATACAAAAATAGAAGGACATAACCCCCAAAATTATGCATTGAAATCATTGTCGGTGTGTGATAGTAGCATCTTTAAAGTTTGCAAATTACAGAATCTTCAACTGGTATCATGAATGCCTCGATATAAGACACACTAACTGGTTTTTTGAATTGTTATCTAGGGTAATTTAAATGCAATCATGGTTTTCCATATCTTACCTTCTACCTGCAACCATAACCTCCAGTAAGTAGCAATTTTGTTTTGGGGCCTTTATGCCCTATTGCCTTTTGTTCTCCCTCATAGTTGAAGAAAATGGTCAAAAGATCAACAGGTGGAGAGAATCATATAAAGCACCTGGATTGCCCACATGCACAATGATCTACACCAAATTAGAGTTCGTTAAACTGTCTTGTTTTAATATCATGTTGTACATAGCTTCTTAACCCAGACAAACAATCTGTGCTTTTAAAAGGTAAAGATTATTTCTTAAGACTGGATGTAAACAGATTAAAGGATAAAAATTGATTCTACGTTTACTGATTAATCTTTACAGTATTTATTTGCTAAACATCTTTGCAATAAACATATCACCAACTTCCTATTTCTCTCTCTCCTCATAATGCCAGATACATGGAAGTCACTCAAAAGGATACATATTAAAATGAATAACGCAGGACACAATGCACAGCTTCAAAGGCGTTTACTATTTGGTCAAACAAGAATTTTTTTAAGTTTTTTTAAGTTGTCGGTCATAAAGTGAAATCGACATTGACAGACACGTTAAATGTTGATCTAATCTGCGTTACTGCTGTGTGACACCACCTCACGGTATGTAGGAAAATGTGATTCCTGAGATCATTGTTGGCTTTTATCCATCACTTGCCTCACTGTCAATCATCTCTCCTGAAGTGACGTGGGAGTGTGAATTGGGGTTAGGATGCTCAATTGCAGACCAGCTTTCTAGAGCAGCTAAAGGAGCAAATAGACCCTATTACCTAAAAGAGGTACAAAAATAACCATGGTGTGTGGAAGTTGTTTTCAAGGTATGCCATACAGCAAAAATGTAGACTGAACACAGAAGTCTTTTCTGATCACTCTCAGTTGTCCATAAGGGATGTGTTTTCTAGTTAATCAGTCCTTGACATTCTGCAGTCCATCTGTTATTTTTCATTTATTTAAAATATCCTCTGCTAAATAATCGTGTTTATTTTTAAAAGTAAATTGCTTAAAATTACATTCAGTTTCTTCCTACAAGCCAACATAGTCTCTCCCTTCACAACACAAACACACGGTATCCTGAAGCTGAGGAGCCCCAGCCGCACACGTTCTGCTATGTGCTATGGTGCGATTAGAGCCTAAGTCATTAAAAATAGCAAGTCTGGATTTGTGTGGGATCTGGGAGAGCTTTCACTAAGAGATAAAGTATGAGATAAAGTCTGAACTTAGTAGGGCTAACAAAAATTTACTGGTATCATAATTCACTTTTTTTTCAGAATGCTTTTTTTTAATTTTTTTTTTTAAGATTTTATTTATTTATTTGACAGAGCACAAGTAGGAGGAGCAGCAGGCAGAGGGAGAAGCAGACTCCTCACTGAGGAGGGGAGCCTGACGCGGAGCTTGATCCCAGGACCCTGGGATCATGACCTGGGTAGAAGGCAGACGCTCAACCAACTGAGTCACCCAGGAGCCCCTAGAATGGTTTTTAAAACAATCCTCCAAGCCCCTGACCGGTATATGAGGCCTTGGAATCACTTCTATCTGTGTTGTATACATGCCAATCCTCTTCTACATTTGAATGAAAAGCACTGGAACAAATTAACTGAAAGAAAACCACTCTGAAACCGCCTGAGCTTTTGAGCCTGCCATGGAGGTTTAAGTGCTTATAGGACCTAGCTTGTATTTTCTTCTGGGTTTGGGTGTCTAAATGATTATAGAATGCATGAAACATGAAGAAGTGAGTATTAACCAAAGATCCCGTATACCAGCCTTTCCGAAGGGAACCAAAAACACTTTGAAACAATTCTCACAAGTAACGGCCTATTTAACACATCTGAAACCAATAATCAGTTTTCTTGACCTACAGTTGAAAACAAAATTATATTTTAACTAAATAGGATCAGCTTAAAAATCCCTTTGGAGATGTTTTTATTTATTAAATGCCTTCATTAACAACACCATCTTTCATTTCCCATTACTCCAATTCGATTTCTCCTGCATACAAAGTAATGAGCAGAATGGCTGTGAATCCAGTTAACATTCCAGCATTCTGAATCATGAAGTAAGTAAAATCGGTTTTTCTTCCAGTTATCTTTTCTCTCAGCATATCGTTCATCTCTGGAAACTGAGAGAGAGAGAGAGAGAGAGAGAGAGAGAGACATTGTTAGATAACTGTTGCCATCTGGTGGTAAAACGTAAAACAGTCACCTAGAGATTTCTTTGGGGGAGGCAGTTAGGATTTAATTCAGATGTGTGTATGTTCAGTATAGAGAGCATTAAAGGGATATGTCGCCGTATCAGACACCAACAGGAATAAAAGTATGGAAATAGTGTTCCCCAAGTGAGTGAATCTGTGAGATGGGATTTACCTCATCTAACGCCTCCTATCTGTCTCTCTTTGTCTGTCTCTCTCCCCCCTACTCTCTATGCTCCATCCACACCATTCATTCAGGACCTCACATGCTTCCATCCTCTTTCCAGCGTCAAAATCTTCACACCTACCCAAACTGTTATCTGAACTCTTCCGCCTCCAATTTTTCAATGAGCTACACCTTTGAGGTTTCAGCTTAAATCATACTTTGTAGGAAGGCTTCCCTTAGGCCCTCCTACCTTGTATTAGATTCCCCTGACATCATCTCTCACCACATATATTGCATTTCCTCTTAGCTCACAGATTTTTTTACTTGTAATTATTTAGTCATGGAGTGTGATTTTGTTCACTGAATTTCTAGTTTCCTCTCTTTAAAGACAGAATTCCCCACAGATGCAGGGACTGTGCCTCCTTTGCTCACTCCAGTGTCTCCAGTGCCTTACAAATTGCAGGCCAGAAACTGTGGATACAGCAGAGATGCCCTTCAACAGACGAATGGATAAAGAAGATGTGGTCCATATAAACAATGAAATATTACTCAGTCATCAGAAAGGATGAATACCCAACTTTTGCATCAACATGGATGGGACTGGAAGAGATTATGTTGAGTGAAATAAGTCAAGCAGAGAAAGTCAATTATCATATGGTTTCACTTACTCATGGAGCATAAGGAATAGCATGGAGGACATTAGGAGAAGGAAGGGAAAATGAAGGGGAGGAAATCGGAGGGGGAGACGGACCATGAGAGACTGTGGACTCCGAGAAACAGAGGGTTTTAGAGGGAAAGGGGTTGGGGGGTATAGATTGGCCCAGTGACGGGTATTAAGGACGGCACGGATTGCAAGGAGCAGTGTGTGTTATACGCAAACGACGAATCGTGGAACACTCCATCAAAAATTAATGATGTACTGTATGGTGATTAACGTAACATAGTAATATAAAATTAAATAAATTCCAGGCCAGGAACATAACAGCAATCAATAGTAGCTGATTAAGTTAATTTAGAAATCACTGCATTTAATTCCTGTTCTCTTCAATTTGTTGCCTTCTGCTTGCTCTACCCTCTTATGGCTTTTAAATAAATCATGTGCTGTTATTGAAGGCTGTAACAATCTCCTTACAATGAAGGCAATTAAAACTCCAAGTTCTGTACTTAAAATCTACCCTCACTCAGTGAATAAACTCTACAGAAAAGGTTCAGTAAGATCTGTAAATGTCAGCTTTCTAAAACATATTCCAAAACAATGGGCTATATATACAATGGCACAATGTACCAAAGAACCAAAGAGGTCTCCAGAATCCCACCAATCCATGTGCCTGATTGAAGAAGCTGTTACCAGGATCAAGTGAGTGAAAGTTGTGAAACTACTCCGAAAAAAAGCAAAACTGCTGTAAGGGCATACAGCATCATTTATTAGCTATTTCCTTAGACTGAACACTTCTAATAGATTCCATTCTTATAACAGAGAAAGAAGTGATGCCCTAGCACAGATACAATATGAGACATTAATTCTGTGAAGAAAAATATAAATGCAGTGACGGTTCCCCGAGATGAAATGCTTGCTCCAATAAGGGCCTGCAAAGAGCAAGGAACAGAGCTAGACAGTTACCATTTGGAGCTAAGAATGCAGATGAAGGAAGCTAAATTACTAAATTATGTATGTAATACATATTCAGTTCCAAATGCAAAGGAAATGTTCCTTGATTTGCGTATATGGAACACATTTTCATTTTCTAGAAAGCTGTCCATGATTCATTTGAAAATGCACAGGGCACAGGACTATTGATATTCTCCCTCTTACACACATACGCGCGCACACACACACACACAAACACATAAATAAAGACGTAGACAGAGCACCAACATAAACAGATACAAATATATACTGACCCAAGTCGATGTTGTCCAATTTCAATTTACCAACTTTAGTTCAACCCAAAAGGCTCCCACTGTTTAGAACTTTGAAATAACAAAATGCTATTTGCTCTAACAAGTTATTCCCTTCTAAATGTAACATCCTCACCAAAGAGGGGGGAGAGGTCCCATGGGGACATACTATAATAGAATACAGGGTTTACCTCCCACAAAGCAAAAAACCTGGGAAAATCTCTCTACTTTAACAGAAGCACATCATTTCTTTTTCTACCAATAAGATCCTAGGTCAAAAGATCAGTGAGAATCACTTTCAAATTACTGCTAATACAAGTTGTCTGTTGAACCAAGAATGTTTCAAATTACAACAGAATTTCCACACTGTGGGAAGCAGAAGGTTACCCTTAGTCAACTCATAACCCAGATGTTTAATTCTAAATTTTAAAATTAATTTTAATTAATTTTAATTAAAATTAAAATTTTAAAAATTTCTTACCATATCCGCCAGAGAAATATAGAGGAACATGCCTCCAGCAAGGGCAAATATAATATTTGGAGCAAAATTGTTGCCCACCAAAATGCCAAAAGCTAGCCCAACATAGCAGGAACACGCCGAAAGGAAATTGAATAACAAGGCTTGCCGAGTGCTCATTCCTGCGCTGAGTAGGATCACAAAGTCCCCTAGGAAAGAAGAAAATACCAAGGGAATAGTTTTGGCTATTTTTGGATGATAAAAGATAAGTGTCAATGTCCGATCAGGGCTCCTCCATTTTGATGCATCAGTGGGATTTTTAAGAGTGTGTCGTCTAAAATGTCTCACTCCACCAAAACCAAGAAATGACTTTCACAGTATGAACAGAGCCTCTTACCTAACTCATGAGGAAACTCTTCACACAGAATCGCTATAGAAGTACTGAGTCCCTGAAGAAGAGACACGGTGCAGGAAGCCCCAATCGCCAGACCGTCAATGAAATTGTGGAGGGCGTCACTGAGTGTTATCATCCAGGCAATGGTCCCTATTTTTGACAGTTTGGGTCCCTTCAAACAGGTACATGAAGTTGACTCCGTTTTGCCATCCTGTAAAATAATAGCAAATCAATCAACAAAATAATCAACACTTTTTTCTTAGAGAGAGAAACTGAGAAAAGAGTGCGTTCGCAGGAGCTGGGGGGAAGAGGCAGAGAGCAAGAATCCCAAGCAGGCTTCAAGCCTGAGCCTGACATGGGGATTCGATCTCACTACCATGAAATCACTACCTGAGTGGAAATCAAGAGGCCCACGCCCAACCCACTGAGCCACCCAGGCGCCCCAATAACCAACATTTCTTGAAAGTCTCAGAGATACACAGAAATAAGAGGTGTGTTATGTATTAAGAAAGACAAACGGTCCCAACAGAGAATCTTTCATAGTGGTTAAGAACTCCTAATCATTTATGACAACAAAATGACAACAAAAACTTATAGTAGGGAGAAAGGAAATGAATAGGTTGACAGCCCTTGAACAAGCCACTTAAAAGACATTTTACTCTGATTTCCCCTTAAAAAAATCCTTTTGATTTGTATGAACAATTCTTATACTGCCTTCCTAAAATATAACAGATACTAACCTAAGAATTTCATTCATCTGCATACTTTAAAATAAAGGTAAATTTTTAAAAACTAAACTTGAAGACTTTTGCGTGTTACAATGTTCATGTGAAATCCATATTTAGAGCACAATGACATCAAAGAACATTTACTGCAATCCCTCCTAAGTTATCTGAGCAGGTAACCTGGGCCTCAGTTTCTTCAGTTGTGAAATGAAGATAATGTACTAAATGATTCATTTATTTCTCAATGACTTATTAAGTCTCCACTGTGTTCCAAAGTAGCGTGTCGAGTGATGAAGCTGTAACAACATGTTCCCTATCAGCTCTAAATTTCAGTGATTCTCTAAACACATTTCATGAAATATGATTAGAACAGGCTTATCTTTGCACTAACACCTCTTTCCATTTTGGAGCAATAATAAAAACAGAAAATCCTAAAACAAACCCTTTGTAAGAATTTAGATTTCCATAAAATTTACAAAATCACATAAAATCAAATACCAAATGCCAACTGAAAGCACTTTCCAGAAATCATAGAAAAGATAATCAAATGCAAATTTATTTTTAAGTAGGGAAGCAATTTGCAATTAACCAGAAAACATTTTATTCCTAATTCTCCTCCCCTCAACTCTACCTCAGCAACTAATCAACATATTTACTGAGCATCTGCAATCTGTAAAACAGGGTGCTGGATGCTATGGGGAGGGCACAGAAGTAGAAAATACAACTTCTATCTTCAAGAAGTGTATTTATATTGGAGAGACAAGATGTAAAGAATATGACTGACCATTTAAAAAATGTTCAGTACACACCCAGACGAGAAGGGCTGCCTTCCAAGCCATCATAGTGGAGGTTTGAGATTTATCCCAATGTCGTTTCATTGCTCAAAACACTTTGGCGACTCCTCTTTCAGAATGGACTAGATCTTGCCATACAGCTTTTCACTGTGTCTTTAGTGGCAAAGCTTCATCTCTGGGGAAAGTTTTTGTGTGTAGATACAACCAAAAGCCATTTGGAGCCACTAAATTCTTAAATTAACATGGAAGGAGGGAGGATTGTTATTTGTAGGGGCAGTGGTTGTAGTAATAGCAGGGGCCGTAATAGTTGTCGGAAGAGACACAGCAAAGGCATAGAGTATTTATCATGTGCCAGGCACTGCTCTAAGTCCTTGAGACATTCCACTCCTTTAGAACTATTCTGTGAATTAAGGTCTACTATTATCATCACTTTAGAGTTGAAGAAACTGAAATACAGAAACGTTGGTGAGCTTACCAAGGGATGCAAAAGAAGTAAGTCGACTATTTTTAGTAACTGTTTTACTACTCCAGACTTATGGTGGTGGGTGGACACTTACTGTACGAAATAGGCTCTGAAGACAATTCACAAGGAGAATGCCCCCTTCTCTCAAAAAAGTCTTCTAAACACTTGAAGTAATGTTGGAGTAAGTGTTCAATCTCCTTTCATTTAAAAGGTAAATCTCAGAGGCATAAAAAGAATTCCATCCAGTCTTCAAATGTGGTCTTTTTACTTTATAGTGTTAAAAGATAAGCTGAGGTAAATTTAAAACTTTAAGAGTGTATTTGAAAAAAAAATTCAAATTATGCAGTGTCAAACAGGATACGGACAGGAGCACTCCATCAACAGGAGCTCAGGAAAAGGCTTTTACAGAGAAAAGGCAGAAGCAAGGCAAGAAAATTATTGATGGGCTGTAACTTAAAGCCCAGTTGGCTTTTTGTGACCAATTGTCTTTAGGTTTCAATGTCATAACCTTGAGACGTTTACAGCTTAGATTTTGGTTTGTTTACATAGAATGCCAAGGCATCAGAGCCACCCCAGTTTAATTAATTGAACAACTGCTATATCATAAATGGACAACATAATAAACAATCATGAGTTAGTACAAGTCATATGGGTGACTTGGGTAGGAAATATCCCAGAGCAGGAAGCATTAACTGCCAAAGAAGGAACAAAAGTGGTCATGAGAAAAGCAATAGAGGAAGAGACCTTAGCTTTGCAAAATCTTACTGCCAAAGACACTTAATAAGACCAGTTGCTTTCATCTTCCAACTTGATTTACCTAATCAAATATTTATAATGTTTTTATTTACTTGTGAGGATTTAGGTAAAAGATTCAAAGACCAAATCTTGACTACCTGATGTTATATACAGAGTCTATATATATACAAACTCCTTTAATTCTGAAAAAGAAATTAAATTAATATATCAGGCATGATTCTCTTACCTCTAAGTACAGATTATTGACTTTCTTATGCTTTATAGGCTTCTGTGTCAAATGACACTTTTGGGTAGGTTAACAGCCATGTATTTTTAATACTTTTGGAACAAACATAAGTAGGCAAGCATTCACAAAGAGCTTGTTTTTAATTCACCTGACACTAAGTCACTGAGCAAAGAAAACACAAAACTTAAGTCAACCTGTAGTTAAGTTAGTGAGTATTCTTTTATTTTGTTTACTGTTGTTGTCATGGTTTGCTTACTTCTGTGCCATATAGTACATTTGAAGCTGTTTCTTTTTCTTTTTTTTTTTTTTAAGGCTCTTTCTAACCTCAGCCATGATGAGGCAATTCAATCTAGTGAAAAGACCTTAAATCTGAAACCCAGGAAGACCAAATTCTATCTTGGCTCTGACAGGAATTAACATGTAATCATCAGCAAGGCTCTTAACATCTCTCACCTTAGTTATTAATTGAAATAAAAGTCAAAGCAAAGTGCAGACTACTCAGAATGGGAGGGATGGGAAGAATATCATGGACCAAAGTTGTAAGAGTAGAGGGGAGACTAGAATCCCAATGTAAGCATAAAGGGGAAGAAGCAAAAAGGAAAAGAAAAACAAAGTACTAAGAAATCAAAATTAAGAAATCCAGTAGACTTACTGCAGAATTCTTATCTTTTTTTAATCATTTTTTTAATTTATTTTCAGCATAACAGTATTCATTGTTTTTGTACCACACCCAATGCTCCATGCAGTCCGTGCCCTCTCTAATACCCACCACCTGGTTCCCCCAACCTCCCACCCCCAACCTCTTCAAACCCTTCAGATTGTTTTTCAGAGTCCATAGTCTCTCATTGTTCACCTCCCCTTCCAATTTCCCTCAACTGCCTTCTCCTAGCTCCCATGTCCTCCATGCTATTTGTTATGCTCCACAATCTTTAAGTGAAGAGGAGGAAGACTGAAAAGAGGTGGAGGGCATAAGGGGGCAGAAAAGGAAGAACATAAGAAGAAGGTGTGGCATGACAGGGTGGGGCAGGGGGAGGAAAAGCTCTGATAAAAATAAAACCAAACCAAAAAGGAAAGGAGCAACCTACCAAAAAGCATAATAAAGATGGTAAAAAGAAGTATAAGTGACAAAAAAACATGGAAATTATATGCAATGAAATATATAAATTCTATGCCCATGAAAGAGAAATTAATGTAATATAAATAAAAATTTTAAAATGACATTTTAAGAGGCTGCAGATAAGAGGAAGGGGTGACATTTAGGGAGAGGAGCACTGAGTGCAAGCTAGCTTAATGATTAGAGGATATGTGACTTGGCATCAAATCGGCATGGGTTTGAATAATATCTCCTTAATGTGTGTGTGTCCTACAGAAAGTTACTTGGGTCCTAGCTAATCCAATAAGACAAGAAAAGGAAACAAAAGGCATGTACATTTGGGAAGAAAGAAAACTGTCTTTGTTAGCAAATGACATGACTGTTTACACAGAAAATCCAAAAGAATTAACAAAAAAAGCTCCAAGAACTAATAAGCAATTATGGCAAGGATGTACAACAAGGTTAATTACTTTTCTAAATACCAGCAATGAATAAGTGGAATTTGAGTTTTAAATCACAATATTATTTACATTGGAATCCCCCCAAAATGAAATAGATATGAATCTAACAAAATATGTACAAAGTCTGTATGAGGAAAAGCTCAAAACTGTAATAAAATAAATCAAAGAAGAACTAAATAGATGGAGAGGTATTTTATGCTTATGGATTGGAAGACTCAATATTGTCAAGATGTCAGTTCTTCCCAGTGAGACCTATTGATTCAATGCAGTCCCCATCAAAATCTCAGCAAGTTATTTTGTGGGTATTTTGTTTTTCTAAAGTTTATACGGAAAGGCAAAGACCTAGAATAGCCAACACAACATTGAAGGAATGGAACAAAGTTGGAGGACTCACATTACATGACTTAGACTTACCAGTAATAACTACAGTTATCAATACAGTGTGATAATGGTGAAATAACAGATAAACAGATCAAGAAAACAGAGAGTCCAGAAATAAACTTATAAATAATGGTCAACTCATCTTTGGCAAAGGAGCAAAGGCAGAGCAATGGAGAAAAGACAGTCTTTCACCAAATGGTGCTGGTATGAGTGGACATCCACAAAACAAACAAAACAAAATCTAGATACCTTACATCCCTCAAAAAAATTAACTCAAAATGGATCACAGACCTAAATGCAAAGGCAAAACTATAAAACTCCTTGAAAATAACACAGTAGAAAACCTAGATAATCTCGAGTAGGGCAATGAATTTAGATACACCAAAAGCACAACACACAAAAGAAATAACTGATAACCTGAACTTCATTAAAATTAAAAACTTCTGTTTGCCAAAGATAATGTCAACAGAATGGAAAGACAAGCCACAGACTGAGAGAAAATACTTGCAAAAGATACATCTGATAGAGAACTACTAAAATATACAAAGAACTCTTAAAACTAAACAACAAGAAAACAACCTGATTTAAAAATGGGTCAAAGACCTTAACAGACACATTACCAAAGGAAATATCAATAACAAATAAGCATAGGAGAAGATGCTCCATATCATACATCATTGGGGAAGTGAAAATTAAAACAAAAATGAGATACCACTGTACACCTATTTGGGAGTACTGACAACACAAATACTAGCAAGGATGTGGAGCAACAGGAACTCTCATTCATTACTGATGGGAATGCAGAACGGTACAGCTACTCTGGAAGACAGTCTAGCAGTTTCTTACAAAATTAAACACACTCCAACAATCATGTTCCTTGGTATTTCCTTGGTATTTCCCACAGAAGTTGAAAACTTACGTCTACAAATGATCTTGCACACAGATAGTTACAGCAATATTATTCCTAATTGCTCAAACTTGGAAGCAACTAAAACATCCTTCAGTAGGTGAATGAATAAATAAACTGTAGGACATGTGATATTAACGCCCTCCCCCCAAAATGAAGTATTACGCTGTGAAAAGACATGAGGACTCTTAAATGGATATTACTAAGTGAAAGAACCCAATCTGAAGAGACTGTATGATTCCAACTATATGACAGTGTGGAAAAGGCAAAACTATGAAGATAATAAAAAGATCAACAGTTGCCAGTGACTGGGAAAAGAAGAGGGATAGGCAGGCAGAGGACAGAATTTTTAGGGTACTGAAAATACTCTATATGATACTACATTGATGGATACATGTCATCACACATTTGTCCAAACCTAGGAATGTACAACACCAAGAGTCAACTGCAACTATGGACTTTGGGTGATTATGATGTGTCACTGTAGGCTCACGAGTTGTAACAAATGTCCTGTCTTGGTGGGACATGCTGATAACAGGAAAGGCTATGCATTGTGGGGGCAGACAGTCTATGGAAAATCTCTATACTTTCTTCTCAAGTTTGCTGTGAACCTAGAACTGCTCTTAAAAAAAAAAAAATGAAGTCCTTTAGAAAGAATCACTTTCAATATGCCTTCAAATTCCTTATCTGTAGAATGGAGAAAATAATATTACGGATTTCATAGGATTGTTGTGATGATGAAATGAGACGTTTATAAGCCACTAAGTACTCCATGAATGCTTATTAACATTTACCACAGATCGCTTTTCCTAACACAGTACAGATGAACACAGAATTATTACAAGAAAAACAAAAACTGCCTACAAGCGTGCAAGACAAGAGATTGCTCACCTCCTTGAATATATTTTGGAGCACACTCGTCAAGATTATTGAAGAAAAAAGGGAGAAAAATGGAATCCATCCCCCAAAAAAGAGCTTTAGAAAGTGAGGGGGTGAAGAGACTTGTTAACCAGAAAAAAAGGAAAACTTTTTAAAAAGATGCTTGAGCTTGAGCATAAATATACTCTTGCAGAAAACTACTGAACGTTCAACTACTAGAGTCCAGGGTGCATGAAAGGGCCAGGAGATTAATTAATAAAACCCACTGTGAAAAGTATGAAGTCTGAGTTGGTAAGTTTCTATGAGTCAGAGAGATGACTGGGTGTAGGAGAAAAGGAATCTCCAAGATGTAAAATAATGCCTCGCACACTCAACACTTCACAGTTTACAAAGCACTTCCATATGTTTGGGTCTTCATTTTCTTTTTACCTATACAACATCCTCATGAGTGAAACAAGACAGATACTGGCATCTTAACTTTAAAGATGGTGAAAATGGCAATCCAGAAATATAAATAACTTTCTCAAAGTCATACGGGAGCTGCTGGGATGAGGCTACTCAATTGTTCACTGAGCAGCTATTTTATACGAGGCAGGAATTGTGCTGAGAACTGAGGATAGAAACATAAATCAGAGGATCTCCATCTGGCTGGAATTCATAATCCAGAAAGGAACAGCCAGGATTCAAACTCAAGGCCTATGATAAATAGCTCTTACCTGCCCTTCCAGAATAACCCTCTAACCTCTCACACTTCTCTGTTCCGAATGAGCCACCTCTTCAGGCTCTTTGTCCTCTAGTTCTCATTTGAGATTAACCATTGGGGAGCTCTAAAATTACTTCAGGGGAGAAAGGAGGAAGAAGTCACGGTACTGATTCCTCTGATACCCATCTGTGTGGTCATCTAAGGCTGTCCATGACCCTCAGATAAAGGCCACATCTCTTCTCAAGACAACTCTGTTTGTAGAGTCTAGTAACTGCTCTCTCCCCTCCACCCTTTCAGGTCCAGCGGTAGTAAAAATTTTGCAATTACTGGTCCCTGTGGTCCTCTTACACCCCACTCACACCTTATACCTATATCTTCCTGACATTATTCTAATCTGAGCATTCCATCAGTTTTCTATTGGGATCCTAAATGATATAATCACTAGTGTTGGATGTGGCCATAACAAATAGTACCCCAAATGGGATTTAATTGGGTTTTTCATATATTTGAAGAATGGGGAAATAGCACACTGGTTACCCATAAGTGGGCTGCATTTTCTAGTGATGCCCAGATCATAAAAGCACTCTGCAAGGTCTGGGCTATGTTGCAAGCCTTCCTGTCATTTGGTTCTTATGACCCAGCGGACCATAAAAGCATAAAAGCACTCTGCAAGGTCTGAGCCATGTTGCAAGCCTTCCTGTCATTTGGTTCTTATGACCCAGTGGACCAGTGGAATTAGAAGAGTCTATGGCAGACAGAGATGCTGAAAGGAGGCTTTGGAAGCCCTGGTGAGAGAATCACAGTGCAAACCCCTAAGATGTCAGAGTAAAGCCATGTCTTCCTTTGCCACCCTATTCCCTTTTTCAAGGTGTCCCTTGCTCCTGGATCCTTACAGAGACTTATCTCATGCCCGTGGGATAGTAAGTGGCCGTGAGATCATGCCCAACATGAACTGGATGTTATCTGGGTCAGCAAGTCATAGAATCAGCTGTTCACAGCAGCATTCCATTATTAAATTATATATGTAAGAACAGGCCAGACCAGCCTTAGGAGACACAAACAAACCACAATGGCAGGAGATTCAGACCTCTCTAGTATATGAGCCTGATGTTTCTTTTCTTTTCTCTCAACAACAGTGAGGTTTTATGGATAGCTCCCTAAAGCCAGTAAACTATGGGGACATCTATAAGTGTGCCAGCACCAGACAGCTATACTATGTTACTCAAAATGAACTCAAAATACATTGATAAGGGAAAATTCTCTACATGGGCAAAACTTTTAGGTGCAGTGTTAAACTTCATGTAAAAGAAATGACTGAGATATAGATCTGTACTAACTGGTGGGTGGGTGATAGGAAGTTGGCTTGGTGGTCAGAAACTTCCAAAAACCAAAACTGGACATTGGTGGCAAGGAGATCTGGAGAGAAATAAACAGACTGTAAAAAGGCACAGAGTGTGAAGATACTTCTATTCTGTTAAATCTCGTAAGAGACTGTCAAGGAGAGCAGTCTCCATGATAAAGTGAACAAGATCTAATTATAAACATCAGTTGTTATCTTTCAACCATCCCAATGTTGGTTCAATGGGTCCATAAACAAAGGTGTCAGAATAGTGGAGTTGGTGACTATTCACAGCTCAGCATTCTCTTCTTCTAGCCAGGGTTGATCTGGCTTGCACCAAACAGGGTCCAACCTGTCAAAAACCAGGATTGATGCTGGACCTCCAAAAAGGTATCATCACCCAATGTGGTGGGAAGGCCCACCTGGCTATAGGCAGAGGTAGGATGATTATATTGATGATACCACCCATCATAAGGGGGTACTCTTTGGACTCACAAAAATAGATATATGTAATATGCCTTCCCTGCTTGCAGTTTCTGCTAGAATCATCATTCACAGATTTATAGTATGCCTGATATATAGCCAAAATAACCTATATAAATTGTCTCCAAGCCATTCTGCAGCAAAGCAAATGAGACAATAGGCTTAATCCTTAGAATTCACATGTCACTTTCCCCTTCATAGAAGAAACTAGCCTGATAGAATTATGGAATGCCCTAGTGAAGGCTCAGCTAAGGTGTAAGCCAAGAGATGAAAGCCTGAGAGATTGAAACTCTGCCCACAGGATGTAGATATGTGCCTTACACCAGCAGGCAAATATATGGAACTACCACTGCCATAGGGATGCACAGAGCCAGTGGAGATTAGGGTGGCCCTTTTCATGTTTATACCTAATAACTCACCTGAAGTAGTCTCGCTTTCTGTCCCCAATACCTTAGATTTGGTGAGTTTGACAGTCCTAATGTCCAAGGAAATAATTCATCCACCAGAAAACATGGTCATTTTGTGATTCATTGGAAGTGGAGATTAACCCTAGGAAATTTAATTTTTTTTAATCTGTAAACAATAGGTAGATGAGGAAAGTCACTATATTGCCCAGGATAATGGCATCCAATGATCAGGAAAACCTGAGTTTCTGCTACAGGATAAAGATAAGAACAATGTTTGAAACTCAGGAAAATTAGTGGGGCACTTCTTAATACACCCCTTCCAATGATGCTTGTCAAGGAAGAAGAGCAACAACCCAGTGAAGACCAGACCACCAAGGACTCAGATCAGGCAGGAATCAAGGTCTGGGTCACCTCACCTGAAAAGGACCTTACCAGTCAAGGTGGTATCAGACAGTGAGGTAAATAAAAAAGGTTTAGTGGAAGGAGGCAGCTGTAATTACTGGCTTAGGTCTTAAAACCATCTACAGAAGCTAAGATCAGCTCTAATTTAAATTTATATTCTTTAATTACATCTCTTCTCCCTACCTCCATCCGCTGGTATTTCCTATGAAGAATACTGGTGGTAGCCAACATTTTAGTTCTAGATTGCATATTACTGAATTGCTATCACACAGGGATGATACAACCACACAGTAGTGGATGGGAATTTATGCAGTCTCTGTGTTGGGGACGTGCACTTTTCACCCAGATGAAGAGCAAGAGTGGAGGCTGACAGAAAACAAAGGGGTAGAGTATACCAGATATCTTTCATTTCCCCTTCCCCCTTCTAGATCCACTTCCCACCCTTCTTTTTCCAGTTCTCTGCTCTAGCAGACCAGGATCAACTGTGTCAAAAGGCTCCCATGCTCTGGCTTCTAGTTGGTTCCAAACAAAGAGCTCTACCATAAAACTGGAGGGAAAGAGAAGAAGACCAAGGTACTTATTTCCTGGGCTCTTTTATTTGAGGGGTAACTTGAGCCTGTCCCTAATTAAACATCACCATTCAATGTACAGTGTTTTTCTGTACAAGACTACCTCCTAGGTTCCAGTAACTTCTTCCTTCCCTTTCCCTTTGATTATTCTTAGCTTGATAAGACTACTCATAGTTCCACTATTCCAAGTCCCAGTTTTTCTACACTCTCCCTTGCGGCTCACTTATACCTTGCTCAGAGTTTTGTAAATTGTCCCTTTCCTATTTACTATTTATCCTCATTTAAATGTGCCAACTCATTCTGGAAAGAACATGACTGATTTAAAGTCTAATGCTCTTTCCACACAGAATGCACACAGACTCTACGTGTACTATAAGGACCTATTTAGCCAGACTGCTTCCATCCGGTTAAACAATAACTTTGTTGTTTAAAACTTAAACTGTCCCTGTTCCCCTTCCCCCAGGGGACTTACTTAAAAACAAGTCCCCGAAACAAATCCCAGGTAACAAAGCCCAAATACTAGAGTAGGTCAGGCCAGGTGGAGACATCCGATCAGTGGGGGTATGCATACTGTCTCCCTAGTTACCAAGGAGTATGGGCCTCGCCCTTTGGGCTCCTTTTGAGCGCCAATTCTGACCAAGGAGATAGGCTGGTTCAAGTATCTACTAGGGTAAATTGTAATTCAATTGGTCTCTTATGTGTGACCTAACATGACTGTACAGTTTTCTCTGTGTGTTACAATTTCATTGGCCATCTGTGCATGGCCAGGCCCAACCACATGGCCTTAGCCCTTAAAAGCTAGTCTGTGAAGCAGAGAGAGGTCGCCCTCTCTGTAAGAGGTGTGGTCCCGAACCTTCGGTTTGATTCTTGATGCTTGGCATGAAATAAAGCTTTGCTTGACCTTCGCTTTGTATCAGTCTCGCTCCTTTAATCACAGACCCATTATTGGGGGACCTAACAGTACCATCAAATATGTTTTAATGGGAATAATTACAAAAAGGATTAAATAAATATAAAGATACCATAAAGAGTTAAAGGTACCATACAAATGTAAAATTTTAGGGGTGCCAGGGTGGCTCAGTCATTTAAGTGTCAGACTGTTGATTTCAGCTCAGGTCATGATCTCAGAGTCCTGGAATCAAGACCCACATCAGGCTCCACACTGGGGTGGAGCCAGCTTATGATTCTTTCCCTCCCTCTCTCTCTCTCTCCCCCCCACCTCTAAAAATACAAAATAAAAATAAATTTTAAAATATCAAATGTAAAATTTTAGTGGGCTTTGCTTTTATGACTGTATTTTTTAGTAATCTTGATGTACTTTATAGCTAGTGGTTCCTTTGTCCTTCCTCTGGCCCAGAACAATCAGTCTCGAATCACTATAACCAAAATGAAACGTCATATAAGAAAGAAGAAACCGATTTTATCTTTAATGTATGCAACCAAACATAATTCAAATGCACTTAGTCGCTAGTCATTTGGTTTTAGGAAAATCTCATAACTACTTCCAAAATTCCCCTCGCTAATGAAAATAACAATTAACAGGAAAATAACAATTTCCAGACACCTTGAAAATTATTTCTTTTCCCTCTATCCCTTCAGTGGAATGTGAGTAAAGTTGTTTTGGTCTTTAGGAGTTGAAATAATTGCCTTTCATTTTCAGCCTGAGACTGTATCATTTTACTGTCTTAAAAATTACTTAGGAGAAATCTGACAGGTTTTCAAGAAATATGCTACTATTTTGCCAATGGAATTTAAAGTATACACTAATTAAGCATTTGCAGTTATCCTAATGGACCATTTACACCACTCTAAAAGGTTGCCTACTGCTAATACAAATGGGGATAGCATTAATGCTCTCTGGGACATTTGGGAAGCAAGATATCATTTCTTACAAAAAAGCCTGTATAATGTGCACCCCAGCCCACATAACCCTTGTTGCTGCTGAGAAATCTTAAAGGGAGTAAGGAGGCACCAGGAAACTGGTTAAGTTTTAATGTAAGCTGGAGAATGTTGCTAGGCTCTTGAAAAGTAGTTTCCAGGAGTATCTACCTTTCTCAGCATCAGAATAGTTCAGACAAGAGAATAGGGGTAGGACGGGATGAAGTAGAGGAACCAGCCCCTTATGGGAGCTGCCCATTGAGTAATTACCATTTCATGGGAAGTTATGTCAAAAGAATTGAAATGCAGATGGCCCCACCCAATGTAATACAAATGAGTGATTAAACAGCCTTCAAAAGATGAAGGAGAGCTCCGTGATTGGCAGAGAAGATCTAGAAACCCAAGCTCCCTAGGGCAAGAGGCTTGGGAAAAGTGAAGAGACAAGAGAGGAGAGAGGCGAAAGCAAGGGCTAACTGCTGTCACCGCGACCAAGCAGGTAACTAGGACCCCAGAGGAGAAATAGGCAAGAAATAGGCAATCGGCCTGTGGTAGAAAGGAAAATAAGCACCAGAGTTAGAAATCAAAAGCTGCTCTCTTCTGTACCTCAGTAGTTCAGGAAAAGAGAGGCTATCTTTACTTCATATTTGAAAGTGAGGAGTGAGAATGCACAGGAGATAAGGGTAGCAGGACCTCCTTCCCTTTTAAAAGATGTCTCTAAGACACTGTGAAGATCTGCTCACTAGTTTAAGTTTTATAGTGGGGAACTGAGCACGGAAGACACAGGGCATACTCACTGGCCCAGAACAGTAATCCTAACAACATTAGTAGTACAAGTTATTTACTCTCCCCAACAACCTTAGGTGGTTATTATTCCCATCTTACAGATGAGGAAGCGGAGGTATTAAGAGGTTAAATAACACTCCTGAAGTTATACCTCTGGAAAGGAGGAGAGACAGAAGGCTGGCTGAGGACAATGCAAAAGCTGACACCCAGCAGCCTTCTCCCACCCCCACTCCTGGGTGGGACATATGTGACATTCTTTAGGAATCTCCCAACTATTCTTAATAGTTTGCTAAAAAGGGCAGAATGACCTTGACGAAGGCAAGGGCTCTGGCAAGGCCTCTGGTATCCAGTATCTCGTAGGCCCACTTTAGCGTATGAAAGTTCTATTGAAAACTCCCTTTTCCTTACTTCCCCCACCCCCGTGGTACAGAACCTGCTACCTCTCCCAACCCCAGGGCAGCAGCTCTTTCTGCCCAGGGGTCCTGTCCCTGTGCTTTAATAAACCACCATTTTGCATCAAAGATGTCTCAAGAATTCTTTCTTGGTCATCGGCTCCGGACCTCACCCCACCGAACCTCACTTATATTCCAGAATTTCATCAACAGGATTTAACACCTATGCCAAATCACACCCCTGATCTTTAGGAGATGTGGAATTTTATCTTCTTTCTTGTTCACCCCTGTATCCAGCACTGCTGCAGGCATTCAGAACATTTTTGGCTGAAGAAATGAAGGTGTAATAATAGTAAAATACATGTTCTATCACAATAGGTTCACAAGTCGTTGTCATGTGAAGAATCTATTCCAATGTGTCCACCAAAGAACAAGCACATGGACACTCGCATACAACACTGAGAAGGGTGTGCACAAAAGAATGTTCATTCATCAATGCTAATTTGGTTCATCTACACTAAAAAACTGGACAAGTACAGAAGTGTTTCTGTTGTCTTTTGTTTCCTTGCCAATTCTTTGTGACTAAAAGCTGTGGAGCTCGATCAAAGGCTCCTGGAGGACAGGACTTGCTTTCATTTCAGCCTAGAGGGCATAGAACAGTGCCCAGCACTGGGCAAGGGGTCACAGGATACATGACAAGTGAGTGACTGACAAGATGAATTAATACCATCTCTTGCCCTTTAATACAGCTTCACTGATTTGCCTTATAGACTAGAATGCATTCAAAACAAGAAATGTTACCACAAAAGTCCCAATTTAAAATTACCATTCTTGGGATGCCTGGGTGACTCAGTTGGTTAAGTGTCTACCTTCAGCTCAGGTCATGGTCCCAGGGTCCTGTGATGGAGCCCCGAATCAGGCTCCCTGCTCAGCGGGAAGCCTGCTTCTCTCTCTCCCAAAACCCCTGCTTGTGTTCCCTCTCTCGCAGTCTCTCTGTCAAATAAATAAATAAAATCTTAAAAAAAAAAAAAAAAAAAAGAAGCATCTATTACCGGATCCTTTTAAAAAATAAAATTAAATAAATAAAATCACCAGTCTCTGGGAACCTGGGTGGCTCAGTTGGTTAAGCTTCTGACTTTTGATTTCAGCTCAGGTCATGATCTCGGAGTCCTGGGATCAAGCCCCACAGTGGGCTCCACACTCAGCACAGAGTCTGCTTGAGATTCTCTCCCCCTCAAGTAAGTAAATAAATCTTAACATATATATATATAAAAAATATATATATATAGCCATTATTGTTTTAACATATAAGTTGCATGTCTCTGAAATCTTGGTCAAAGTCACAAAAAATATAAAGAATCCAGAGAAAATAGGGACTATTTCTTCCCAGTAAAAGATTTTTGCTATTTTACTTCCTAAAAGTAAAACTATCTCTATATTTAAGTATTTGTTTTGCAGCCTAGAAAACTATTAACAATGATCCCTCACTTCGTTTTTCCTGATACATACATTACAACCAGAATATAAACCAGAATTTCAAGGTTTACTGAACCTGCAAAAATAATCTTTCTTGGTGCTTTCTCAGCTATAGAACTTATTTTCACTTTAATGTACTTTCACTAAGTTGCTATAAAGGTAAATAAAGTCATTTTCATTAAGCAATTGATATTCCTACAAAGAAGATTCAATAAATTTTGTTCTTTTTTTTACTTTTAATACAAAATAATTTTTTTTTACTTTTAATACTCTTATACCTGATAACAGAAATATAAAGTAATAATTTCCCAATCTTTTTAAAAATAATGGAGCTCACACATTGGGTTATCTCCTTCCTACCGATAAGAACTCAAAAATTCTAATACATCTGAATCATCTGGTCCACTGATTAACATGCCAAGAAAAGTTAAAGACAGAAAGTCACCAGTTAATTAAAATAAATGAGTTATTAACTTAATTGGAATAAGACCTTTAGAAAGAGACTGAAATCCCCTATGTAAAAAGCAGCCATATAGTAATATCAAATTTCATCACCCAACCAATGATCTGACTCTAACTTGGTATAGTTGTTAAAAGTGAGCACTTAATTCAGTCTTCAAAACCTGCAATTATTTTTTTATTCACTAAAATTATCAGTGAAGTATTAATAGTTATAAGGGTGATATTTTTGATCTGGACAGGTACCTCAGACATAAAACTGAATAGATATGAACAGAGAGACAGATAAGTATCTACAGATGACCATGTGTGTGTTGTGTGTGTGTGTGTGTAATAATCTGCTAATACTCTATACTGCAGTACTCTCAAACTCAAAAAACATTTTGGCAAGACCACACTTCATTTGCAAGATGCTTTCACTTTGTAATCTTTCTAATTTAGGATATTTATTTTGAAATATACAGGATAAATATAACCTAGAATAACTGAATATAGAATAAAATCTACCTCCCCAACTGCTTCTCCCTAGAACATAAATTCTATTTATTATAATAAAACAACTCAAGCTTTGACAAATTTTCCATCATGCAATCCATGTGAGTAAACATTACTTACCAGGTCTTAATCCATTATTCCCAAACTGCACAATGTAGCATGCAAAGAATATAGTAATTTATAAATATTTTCAAATGAGCAAATAACAGAAGTCAAAGAAAAGACAGACACATGTTGGCAAGTCCAGTATTTATGACAAGAACATCCTTTATAATGCAAACTTTAGAAATTTTTGAAAAACCTGATGTTAAAGAAACCAGCAACAGAATATGTATTTAAAATTCTTCCATTGCTTATGTTGGTTTGCAATGGGCTTTCTGCACAATAGAATTAAGCAACTTTCTGATGACTGGAATAATTTACTTGAACCTCTCAAATGTTTTCGTCACTTATCAGAAGAAAAATGTGTTGGCATTCATTCTCTATTTTTTTTTCTCCATCAGCATGCATGACAGAGCAACACAGCAATTCTTCATTATACTAACAGGGGGAAAATTAACTTGACATCAAGCCTAATTGAGTAAAACCTCACTAATTCTTCTAAATAGGGATAAGTCCTGCTTGATTAGTGAAAGCAATTTAGTATAGAGCATGTTTAGATAAATACACTATTACTGCTTTCTAGAACTCACACCAAGGAATGGCTCCCACAACAAACATGGTGCAGGGTGAGACGTCCTTAAGCCATCCGGCCACATTATATGAATGAGACTAGTATACTATTTCAATTACATAATAATAACTTGGTTATTATTTCTTTAGATAACTTAAAAACCTTATTAGGTGCATCTTGTCTACAAATTGTTCAAAAGCAATTTTTATAGATGCTGCCAAGATACTCTACAGCCCAGCTCACAGGCATGTAAACAAAATACAACAAATCGTAATTCATCAGCTATGACAGATTCGTAGAGTCAAAATTGAGGAGATTTCACTATGCAGGCAATCCTCCACTCACTACAAGTTATATTCCAGAAGTTCACCTGTAAGTTAATTGTTAGGAATTGGAACTGATCCCAGCAATGTTTCCATTAGGAACTTAGTCTCACGTGTGTGGAAGGAACATGGACCTGGAACTCAGAACCCCAGGAGGGGATTTCATCATAGCTTTGCCACTTATTATCGGGTTGAACCTGAGTGAGTGACTTAAGAGTCCTTAAGTTACTCATGCATAAATTAATTTAATACCTATTTTACAGGGCTGTTGTAAGAACCAAACATAATAACAGCTGTAAAGCACCTACCGTAAGTGCTACCTGCTCTTACCCTGGGCATTCCTTTTCTTTTCTCAACTATCTCTCTACATCAGAGCAGATTAGCTGGAGGTTACAGAAGCAATTCAATGGGTTCATGAACCACTTTAAATTATATTTAATAGTTGGTGAGTATGTATATTCTTCTGTTACAAAAGTTAACACGCTTCATCAAACAGCTTCCTGAGGGGAATGCTTCAGAATGTTCTATAGGCAAACTTCCCTGAATTTTTCAAAATCTAAAATGGCCAAATGTTTAAAATCGTAATTGGAAGTATCCTCTGCAGCTTGGTGACCATCTCATCAAATCTTATTTACCTAGTAACCTCCAACCCACCCTTCCTAAGATGGTACAAGCATCATCTTCTCTGGAAAGCATCCGTGCCCACGTCACTTGCCTCACTTCCCACCCTAACATGCCACATCTTTCTTGTCACCACGTGTACACCTACAGCACTCATCACACTGTGTTGTAACTTTTTTCACTTGTCTCTAAGACCTTTAAGGAGGACCAAGTACATGGTAGGTACTTGTCAAGTAGGTGAGAATTTTTTTTCCTCACAAAAATTTATTTATATTTGGATTTCATTAAAAGTAGTTATTGAAGTTGACAAGAAGCATGCAAATCAGGAAGCAGCTTAGCTCTGTTAGAAGAACTCTGAGCATGACTGAACTTAGTTCAAGTAAATTCTGACCTCTCTCAAACTCATTTTCCTCATCTGTGAAAATGGAGATCACCTCATCGCACCTACCAATCAAGGTTGTACCTGAATAATATTTGTTAAGTACTGAGAATACTCCCTGCACGTGATAGGTACCACCACCATCACAATACCAACTACCACCATCACCATCCTTGCTGTGAATTACTCGAGAGTGACAAGTAATAGAAATCTGACATGCATATTAATGGATTGCTCTCCCTAACAATGACTAGGTTTTAGAGACCAGAAGAAATGAAAAATCTGTGCAGAAACAGCCTTCCAAGAGATGGAGTCCAAATGATGTTTCTGGAACTTCAACGTCAAAGCAAGCTATTTCCATATGTGGTCGCCTGGATCCCTGAGCCCGTCAGCCCTCTGAAAGTAGCAGGCATGTCATTCTCCCTGTTTGCAATAATGTGAGACTCCACCCAGATGGCCTATTGCTTTCTCTGTCTCTTATCTGTACAGAGTGGTGCCCAAGGCTGTGAAGGTCAACATGTCCATCCCTGAAAGTAAGACACAGGCTCAATTGTCCTTACTGAGACTTCTGAGAATTCTACCTTTTGGCTCAGCAATCTGCTACAATCTGTTACGATCACCACAGTAACAGAGTCCAGTCCAAACCTTTTCCATTTTTCCCCAACCCCACACTCTTCCACCATTTCCCACCTGCCTCAGATGGAAGCCATCTGACATATACTCCTTCTCCTCTACCCACAGACACTTTCTCCACCTTCCACTCCATCTTAGAGTGGGAACCCTTCACCTTTTCATGATCAACAGCTCCATCTGTGTTCTAATTCCCTCTTCGTTCCTTTTCTAAGAATTTGCTCCAACCGATATTCTTCCCATGACTTCCATTCTCTTCTGCATCTTCAAGTTCTCCCTGTCTACTCAGCTTTCCTCCCTGTATGAAATCTCCCTTGGATTTCCCAAATCTCATTCTTCCCTTCAATGACAACTCCTTAAAATAGTTCAATTTTCTAGTCTTTTTCTGCACTTATTAAATCTGGCCTTTCCTCTCCTTATAATAATGCCTCCAAAAGTAGCTATATCTGGCTTCAGAAGCATTGAAAAATGTATGTATTCTTTTCCAAAGCCTTTTTAAAAACACTGAGGAAGGAATTATTCAGAACACATTTGGCACCACTTCTAAATATCCCTCAGAACTGTCTCCTCACCCATAGCTCCAGCCATCAAAGCAGATCCTCCAGATCTCATCTTTCTTGAAAATTCTTCCCAAAGTTTCTCCACCCACCTCACACCAGTTCTCCACCTTCAGATAAACTCATTACTGTGGACGCTGATCCACTGTTCTCCTTCATTACCCTGTGCTAGGGTTACTGTAAACAAAGACTCATCGAGGAGGATTTACTATACTGGGGACCCATAGGGTGTCTTCTTTCACAGATGGAAACATGGCACCACCCCATTCCACCCCAGGCCCTGGCCATTTTCTTCCACTTTTTCTCTCTTCTGTCCCTGAAGATAGCATTGCCTAGTATATAGGACTCTGTCCACCAAAGTCTCTTCTAATGAACCTTGACTTTGGGACATTTCTTCTGAAAGGTAAGCAAAAAAAAAAAAAGAAAAAAAAAATTTGATTCAACTACCTCCAGATCTTTTATTCAAACTTGCTACTTGGTTTTGTTCTCTGCAAACTGTCATGGAAACTCTGCTCTCCTCGTCTATTCTAGAAACCTTCGCTGATATAACTCTTAGGTATAAATTGCTCCTGCACTGAAGTTAGCTATCTATTTTTGAATCTATTTTTTTAAATATTTTATTTATTTAACAGAGAAACAGCAAGAGAGAGAACACAAGCAGGGGAGTGGGAGAGGGAGAAGCAGCTTCCCGCTTAACAACTGAGCCACCCAGGTGCCACCCAAGCTTTTGTATATCAATGTGTCTATATCTGGGCTTTCTATTCTCTTTTGTGTATACATATTAAAAATGAGTTTTGGGGGCCCAATACCACATTACGTTAATATTATAGTTTGTAGTAAGCAGTGACTCTTCTAAGACAAGACTCCTCACCCTGTCCCCCCCCCGCCACTGAAACTTATCCTTGTTCTTCCATATAAATACGATTTGGGGGATTTTTATTGACTTTGAATTGAACTTAGAGATCAATTGAGGGACAGCTGAAATCTTTATATTTCAGATTTTCCTTGTTTTGTAATTTTCCATATGAATCTCTTTAAACTGTTCATTTAGATTTATTCCTAATTATTTTGTAGCTTTGCAGATATTCTTAGTATCATTTCCCTACTATATTTTTTTTCTTTTTTTAAAGATTTTTATTTTTAAGTAATCTCTACACCCAACGTGGGGCATAAGCTTACAAGAGAGATCAAGAGTCGCATTTGGACTGAACCAGTCAGATGTTCCCCTACTGTATTTTCTAATTGGCTATTACTGGTATGCAGAAATGACAGATTTTATATAGTAACTGTATTCTGCAGCATTGCTGAATTCTCTTACTATTTCTTGTATTTCTTTTTAAGATTTTATTTATTTGACAGACAGAGATCACAAGTAGGCAGAGAGACAGGCAGAGAGAGAGAGGAGGAAGCAGGCTCCCTGCTGAGTAGAGAGCCCGACGTGGGGCTCGATCCCAGGACCCTGAGATCATGACCCGAGCCGAAGGCAGAGGCTTTAACCCACTGAGCCACCCAGGCACCCCACTATTTCTTGTATTTTATTTACTTGTTCTTTTGGATTTTTTCTGTTGACATTGAAGAACAAGTAAGGACATTTTTTCCTTCTTTTCCAATTGTCAAAAAAACTCTTATTTTTCTTGTCTCATTACACTGATGAGGATTCCTGAGATAATGCTGAGTAGAAGTTCTGATGGTCAGCATTTTGTCTTGTTTTTGACTTTGATGGGAATACTTCCAAAGTCAGTAGATTGCTTGCTTTAGTGTTTTTTAAAATAGATATCCTTAATTAGATTAAGAAAATTCCTTCCTATTCAGAATTTACTAAGTGTTGTTCTCAGTGTTAGATTTTATTGGACTTTTTTTTGTTGTTTTCTATACTATGACCAAATATGGATAATCTATAACAGTTAATTTTTCTTCTTTCAGAATTCAGGAGTCTTCAATCAGGGTGAAAGACTCAATGAATAAATAAGTTATTTTCTATGTTTGTGTCATTTCTGAACTACAGTATTATTCAGTAGATGTAACTGATTAGATGTAATGTTTAAAACTTTGAGTCAGATGGATTTGAGTTTAAATTCGGATTCTGACAACTAATCAGATTACTTTACTTTGTTAAAATGTCTTCATTTGTAAATTGGAAAAATCTCCACCAGTCAGGATTATTACAAGGATTAAATGAAATACTTAAAAAGTAATGTATAAGGTATGCAGTAAATATTAAATCATATTACTGCTACAACCACATTATCAAACATACCATGTTCCAGAGGAGCAATGGGGATTAAATCAGAGTAGCAGTGGACAGAACTGTGTGTGAACTCAAAGTTAAGGTCAATGGCCAAGTATGGAGCAGCTCAGACTTCGTACAAAGTTGTGGGAACATATCCCAGATTTATAAGCACAAGTTAACTAGAAAGAGGAGAGCATTTTATCTCCAATGAAGATATGATCAGAAAACATTTTAAAGATTCTAAAATGGGTGGGGGGCTGGTGCGCCTGAATGGCTCCATCATTAAGCATCTGCCTTAGGCTCAGGTCAGGATCCCAGGGTCCTGGGACTGAGCCCCATATCAGGCTTCCTGCTCAACAGGGAGCCTGCTTCTCCCTCTCCCACTCCCTTGCTTGTGTTCCCTCTCTCACTGTGTCTCTCTCTGTCAAATAAATAAAATAAACCTTTAAAATAAATTTTAAAAATAAAACCTTTAAAAAAAAGGAAAGAAACTTGGTATATGGTAGAGATAAACTGATCTATTCAATAAAGAAGCTAAGATAACAACTTATTTATACAGAAAAAAAACTAGATCTTTTTCTTTTATAATATACAAAAATAAATTCCACATGGAAAATTAAACTTATAGAAGAAAGTATGGAAACATATCTTCTTTACTTTCTCAAGGGAAGGTTTTTTAAACAAACCCAGAAGAAAAGAAAACCTGAAGAAGATATTAATTTACTGATGACATTTAAATTAAAACCTTTTAAAAATAAAATACAAACTAAGTGAACAGAGAAGTCACAGACTTAGAGAATATATGTGTAACCCATTTACTCAATGAAGATTAGGATCCAGAATATATGTAAAATACCTACAAATAACAAAGACTCCTTGACCAACCCTCACTCAGTCTCCTCTGAGCCTTCTTCTCACCAAGCCTCAATCCTGGGCTTCTGTGTGTCCTTGCAAGGTCCAGTAGTAGCAAGAATCCCACAGAGTCAGATTTATGAGACCCCCCCCTTACCCTTGATGTCTCCTGTTAGTGATTTCCTATCCACCGAGCCCCTCACTCTGCTCATTAGCTACAAATTCTCAGCTGCCCTTTCTATAGTCCAAGTTGAGTCCAATCCTCATCCTCTACAGAGTAGAACTGTATTGCAATAACCTGGACTCAAATCCTCTTCACCATTTTAACAAGCATCAGAATAATTTTTTTCTTTAAAATGTGAATTGATAAAAAAATCAACAAAAAGTATGTAGAATAGTTGAACAGAAAACACAAAAATAAACTTATGACCAATAAGCAGATAAAGAGATACTCAACTTCACCAGTAATCAGAATTATACAAAGCAAATCACAAAAAGGTAAGATTTCAAACCCATGAAAATGGGCAACAAAATTTTTTGAAGCCTGAAATTCCCAAGTATTGCTAAAGATGTGAAAAAAATGTGAACTCTCTTCTGCTGTTGATACAAATGTAAAAAATAATAATAACAGCTGGGAGAACAATTTGTTGTTCAATAAAATTATCTGTGTGCCTACCTTATGATCCATTTCTTATAATTCTAGCTATTCAGGCCAATCTTTCTCACAGATGTTCTGAAAGACAAGTCTTAATGCCTTAAGGTATCCATCATGCATAATAAATTATTTTCTCTTCTGTGCATGTAGAATACTATGTACCATCCTCAAAAGATGAGAGAAAACAATCATTTTTCTTGTCTCACAAACCTTGTCTCACAAAACTCCAGTTGAGGAAAGCTCTAGATCAATGATTCTGAATCAGAAACTACCTAATATCACCCAAGGGCATTGAGAAATGTGAGGGTAATGGAGGCTATTTTTCCACTGTCATTAGTGACTGGAGTCCTACATCTGACAAATAGCACCCCGGGAGTCTTAAATGTTTAATATCCTTCAATGCACAGGGCACTTTAACACAAAGAATTGTTCTGCCAGAAATGTCACTGGCACCCACCTCAGCCCTAGACAACCTCTACGTGCCGACACAGTGAGACATGGATAAGAATACATTGCAATGGTGCCTGGGTGGTTCAGTCAGTTAAATATGCAGCTCTTGATTTCGGCTCCAGTCATGGTCTCAGGGTGGTGAGATCAAGTCCAGCAACAGGCTCCACGCTGATGTGGAGCCTAGTTAAGATTCTCTCTCCCCCTCTGCCTCTGCCCCACCTCTCTCTCTCCCTCTCTCTCTAAAAAAAAAAAAGAAAAAAGAAAAAGAAACAAAAAGAAAAAAAAGAATATGCATTGCTGTTACAGCAAAAAAGTAAAACAAAAAAATTATCAATGTCAGAGGAAATGGATAAACAAGTAGTAGTAACATCATGCAGTTAAAAGGAATGAACTAATAACACAAGTACTAAAATATGGGCCAAAAAAAAGCAAGTTGCCCAATGAAATGTCCAAAATACTATTTTCACTCAGTTTTTTTTTTTTTTTTTTAAGATTTTATTTATTTATTTGACAGAGAGAGACACAGTGAGAGAGGGAATGCAAGCAGGGAGAGTGGGAGACGGGAAAGCAGGCTTCCTGCAGAGCAGAGAGCCCGATGCAGGGCTCAATCCCAGGATCCTAGGATCATGACCTGGGCCAAAGGTAGATGCTTAACAACTGAGCCACCCACATGCTCTTCACTCAGTTTTTAAAAATGTGAAATCCAATATATCATACAGATATATCGATATATAAGAAATAGATGAGCATAAATAGATATGATAATTTAATAAATTCATGATAATGACACTGATGTGACTGATCTATGCCTGCAGTGGAATAAAGCAATGAAAATGAGCAAATGACTACTATGAGCAACAACATAAATACTGAGCAAAAGGCGGCAGATACAAAAGATTACATACTTTACGAAAAACCGCTGTATAACGTTAGGACTCAAAGCCGTTCCCTTTGGGAGGAAAGGGTACAATCACTGGATGGAGGACAAAGGAGGTTTTTGAATTGCTGGTGATGTCCTTTTCATGGTGTAGGTGGTGGTTCTGGGAACGAATCTACTTTGTAAAAAGGTATAGAGCTTTACATTGATGACCTGTTCATACTTCTATATGTTTTGTCTTGAAAAAAAAATGTTTATTTAGACAAAATTTAATCATCTATCCTCCTTTCTGCCCACCCCTGCTTCCCAGGGATCTCTTCCCAACTGCCTCATTATTGTCAATCACAACATAATTTTTTTCTATAACTTAGGTTCATCCCCTCATTTTCAGTCTTCCAACCCCAGAGGACCAACTCTTGCCAACACTGACAAATACAAACTGCCAACTTTTAACAAATCTGTCTTTCCTTCTTTCCCACCAACATTAAACAGATCTTCTGTTTTCTGTCTCACTCTGTATTTTATAAATCAAGTTCAAAACCAAAATGTTTTGGGCATCTTATCTGAAAACTCTTAAAAGGCTTCTGTCTGCTTTGAGTTTTTTGAGGGTATTTTAAAGGATTCTTTGGCAAACACTATGTGGGATAAGAAATCGCCAAGATATTTCTGGAAATTTCTAGGGAGACCGAGAAGACTTCTACGGGAAAGTCTTTGAACATCTTCTCTCTCTTGTCTTTTTTACTTCAAGATATTCATTCATTCAACAGAAAATAGATTGTGTTTGTATCTCTATACAAAAGAGAAAAAAAGCCATAAAAATCTACAAGTTATACCCAGAAGTCAAACTGCATCATATTTTAATTATATTTGCATGACGCTTATAGCACATATCAATTGATTAAAATTATAAACTCCACAAAAATAATAACCATTTAAATGTTTATCAGGAAACTACTATATCCCCCTTTTGATTGGATATCATAGCAGTCCCTGAATGAAACCTTTAAGCAACTGTCTTTCAAATAGGTTAAATAGTATAGGTTTGGCTACCTTTCAAAGCAGTTTCATATACATTAACTTATTTGATCCTCTCAGCTGGTCTACTAAGTAGCTGGTAGTACCAACATTTTTCATTATGATTTAATGTGTCTGCCTCTGGTGATACCAGCCTCCTTGTGTGAAATCAAGGATGTTCTAGATGTCCAAATGACTGGTTCATTTAATGAATCACAGCAGATAACCCTAAGTTCCTCCTTGGGAATTTCCTTTAAGAACATCCTTAGAAATGTCCTTTCAAACGAACTGACGTTCATAGTGTGACAAATACAACTGAACTTAAAGTGCATAGGTGAACAACTATGACAGAGAATCTGGGGTGCAAAAACTGATAATATCATTCAAATGGTAAATTAAATTGGACTTTAAAGTTCTACTCCATTAAGTGAGAATAAATGTTTCACGTTCTCATAGTCTATTTACCAGAAAGTCAATGTCTGACTTGCAAGCATTTACATTCAGAAGCTTATCTTTATTACCAGATGGCTTCAAGTTTTAAAAATCAAATTTTAGGGGCACCTGGGTGACTCAGTCGTTAAGCGTCTGATCATGATCTCAGGGTCCTAGAATAGAGCCCAGCGTCGGGGTCCCTGCTCAGCATCGGGGTCCCTGTTCCCTCTCTTGCTAGGTCTCCCTCTGTCAAATGAATAAATAAAATCTTAATATATATATAAAAATAAATCAAACTTCAGTTTTTAGAAAAAGTACTCAAATTGTTAAAAAGGTAAATAATAGAGATAAGAAGGCATGAAATTCTGTATGTTTTATCCTCTCAATGTGTTACTCTGTGTTTCCCAATGGAAAATGCAAATAGATTCAAAAACGTTTATGGCTTCATAAAGGATGATGTATAATTATTAATTATATAGATTTAGAAGTTATTTCCAGGGGACTGAAAGTTCAAGAGATAGGATTTGATAAGATCACTATGATTAAAAATTAAGGAAAGAGAAGGATAAAAACTGATGAATGAGATCCAGAGTCAAGATGGCGGAGGAGTAGCAGACTGAGATGACATTAGGTCACAGGGGTTCAGCTAGATAATTATCAAACCATTCGGAATACCAACAAACCAAACAGGGGATTGAAGAGAAGAAGAGCAGCAATTCTAGAAACAGAAAATCGACCACATTCTGAAAGGTAGGACGTGCAGAGTAGTAAATCTGAAGCGATGGAAAGACCACTGCAGTGGGAGGGGCGGCAAGCGGTGGAGCAACCGAACACAAAATGCGAACTTTTAGAAGTCTGCTCCACTGAGGGACGTCACTCCAGAGAAAAAGCGGGGGTGGAGCCATCACAGAGACAGTGTGGTCTCAGGTCCCACGGGGTCACAGAACGATTGGGCGTGTCTGCGTGTAGCAGAGCTTGCAGGTATTAGAGTGGGAAAGCTAGCTACAGAGATGGAGCCAAGGAGGAACCCCACAACTGGCAGATCCGAGGAGACCACCTTCCTCCACCAGAAGAGCAACGAGGCAGGAATCTGCTGGTTTTGGAGACTCGAAACGGGGCTGTGTGCCAGAGACAGAAATGCTCGGTCACAGGCCGGGTGAGCTGGGACTGCAGCCAGAGACCAGGGAGATGGGAGTGATTGACTGCTTTTCTCCAAAGGTACACTGAGGAGTGGAGCCCCAAGCTCTTGGCTCCTTCAGCCGGAGATTGGGAGGCCGCCATTTTCATTCCCATCCTCCACAGCTCTACAGAAAGCGTTTAAGGAAGAAAAGCTCCCAAGAGCAAACCTGAGCAGATTACATAGCCCAGCCCCTGGCAAGGGTGGTGCAATTCCGCCTCAAGCAAAGACATTTGAGAATCACTATAACAGGCCCCTCCCCCAGAAGATCAGCAATAACATCCAGCCAAGACCAAGCTCACTGATCAAGGAGAACAGCAGAATTCCAAAGGAGGGGAAAGCAAAGCATGGGATTCATGCCTTTCTCCCCATGATTCTTTAGCCTTGCAAAATTAATTAAATTTTTTTAATTTTATTTTTTTCTTATTCTTTTTTTAACTTTTCCTCCTCGTTTAACATTTTCAACTAGTTTATCTTAACAATACCTTTCTTAAAAAAAACCTTTTTAAACATTCATTATTGTAGTCATATTTTATCCTTCATTGTATCTAACTTTATTTTCTGTATATATATAGGGTTGGTTTTTTTTTTTCTAAAAAATTTTGGGATACAATTTCTTCTGCTTTCTATAGATCAAAATATACCCTAAATCTAGCACAGGGCTTTGTTCTAGCCTCCAGCCTGAGCAAATTCTCTCCACTTTTTCTTTCTTTTTCCAACCAACTTATCTTATCAATTCCTTTTTTAGAATTTTATTTTTAATTTTCATCTTTACAGTCATATTCCATCCCTTCATCATGTTTACCCTAGCTTTGTATATATACGGTTTTCTTTCTTTAAAATTTTGGGAGTTAGTTTCTTCTAAGAGACCAAAATACACCCAAAATCAAGTGAGTGGCTTGGTTCTATTCAATAGTTTAATATATATTTTTTTAATTTTTTTTAATTTCTTAGAATTTCCTCTTACCCCTTTCTTCTTCCCCCAATTTGGGGTCTCTTCTGATTTGGTCAGCCCACATTTTTCTGGGGTCTTTGCCACCCTTTTAGTATTTTATTCTCTTGTTCATATATTCTTATCTGGATAAAATGACATGGTGGAAAAACTCACCACAAAAAAAAAAAAAAAAGAACAAGAAGCAGTACCGAAGGCTAGGGACCTAATCAATACGGACATTAGTAATATGTCAGATCTAGAGTACAGAATGACAATTCTCAAGGTGCTAGCTGGGTTCAAAAAAGGCATGGAAGATATTAGAGAAACCCTGTCTGGAGAGGTAAAAGCCATTTCTGGAGAAAGAAAAGAACTAAAATCTAACAAACTGAGATTTAAAAAAAGCTATTAATGAGGTGCAATCAAGAACAGAGGCTCTTACTGCTAGGATAAATGAGGAAGAAGAGACAATTATTGATATAGGAGACCAAATGACAGAGAATAAAGAAGCTGAGCAAAACACAGACAAACAACTACTGGACCACAAGGGGAGAATTCGAGAGATAAGCAATACCATAAAACAGAACAATATTAGAATAACTGGGATTCCAGAAGAAGAAGTAAGAGAGAGGGGGGCAAAAGGTATATTAGAGTGAATTATAGCAGAGAATTTCCCTAGCATGGCAGAGGGAACAAGCATCAAAAGCTGGGAGGCACAGAAATCAATATCAATAAAAATAGGTCCACACACATTCGTATAATAGTTAAATTTACAAGTCTTGGTGACAAAGAGAAAATCCTGAAGGCAGCTCCAGACAAGAAGTCTGTAACACACAATGAAAAAAATACTAGATTGGCAACAGACTTCTCCACAGAGACCTGGTGGGCCAGAAAGAATTGGCATGATATATTCAGAGCACTAAATGAGAACAACATACAGCCAAGAATACTATATCCAGCTAAGCTATTACTGAAATAGAAGGAGAGATAAAAAGCTTCCAGGACAAACAAAAACTAAAAGAATTTAGTTTTGTTTCTTGTTGTAATTGTAAATTTTAAACACCAAACCAGCCCTACGGGAAATATTGAAAGGGGTCCTCTAAGCAGAGAGAGCCTAAAAGTAGTAGACCAGAAAGGAACAGAGATAATATACAGTAACAGTCACCTTACAGGCAATACAGGGGCACTAAATTCATATCTCTCGATAGTTACCCTGAATGTAAATGGGCTAAATGTCCCCAATCAAAAGACACAGGGTATCAGAATGGATAAAAAAACAAAACCCATCAATATGCTGTCTACAAGAAACTCATTTTAGACCCAAAGACACCTCCAGATTTAAAGTGAGGGGGTAGAAAACAATTTATCATACTAGTGGACATCAAAAGAAAGCTGGGGTGGCAATCCTTTTATCAGATAAATTAGATTTTAAGCCAAAGACTGTAATAAGAGATGAGGAAGGACACTGTATCATACTCAAAGGGTCTGTCCAACAAGAAGATCTAACAATTTTAAAGATCTATGCCCTTAACATGGGAGCAGCCAACTATATAAACCAATTAATAACAAAATCAGAGAACCACATTGACAATAATACAATAATAGTAGGGGACTTTAACATCCCCCTCCCTGAAATGATCAGATCATCCGAGCAAAAGATCAACAAGGAAATAAAGGCCTTAAGTGACACACGGGACTAGATGTACATCACAGATATATTCAGAACATTTCATCCCAAAGCAACAGAATACAGATTCTTCTCTACTGCACATGGAACATTCTCCAGAAAAGATCACATCCTGGGTCACAGATCAGGTCTCAACTGGTACCAAAATATTGGGATCATTCCCTGCATATTTTCAGACCACAATGTTCTGAAGCTAGAACTCAGTCACAAGAGGAAAGTTAGAAAGAACTCAAATACATGGAGGCTAAAGAGCATCCTACTAAAGCATGAATGGGGCAAAAAGGAAATTAAAGAAGAATTGAAAAAATTCATGGAAACAAATGATAATGAAAATACAATGGTTCAAAATCTGTGGGACACAGCAAAGGCAGTCCTGAGAGTAAAACATATAGCAATGCAAGCCTTTCTCAAGAAACAAGAAAGGTCTCAAATACACAACCTAACCCTACACCTAAAGGAGCTGGAGAAAGATCAACAAAGAAAGCCTAAACCCAGCAGGAGAAGAGAAATAATAAAGATCACAGTAGAAGTCAGTGAAATAGAAACAACAACAACAAAAAAAACCCAATAGGAAAAATCAAAGAAACTAGGAGGTGGTTCTTCGAAAGAATTAATAAGACTGATAAACCCCTGGCCAGACTTATAAAAAGGAAAAGAGAAAGGACCCAAATAAATAAAATCATAAATGAAAGAGAAGAGATCACAACCAACACCAAAGAAATACAATTATAAGAACATATTATGAGCAGCTATACACCAGAAAATTTGACAATCTGGAAGAAATGGATGCATTCCTAGAGACATATAAATTACCACAACTGAACTAGAAAGAAACAGAAAACCTGAACAGACCCATAACCAGTAAGGAGCTGGAAGCAGTCATCAAAAATCTCCCAACAAACAAGAGCCCAGGGCCAGACGGCTTCCCAGGGAATTCTACCAAACATTTAAAGAAGAATTAATACCTATTCTGCTGAAACTGTTCCAAAAAATAGAAATAGAAGGAAAACTTCCAAACTCATTTTATGAGGCCAGCATTACCTTAATCCCAAAACCAGACAAACACCCCCTCAAAAAAGAGAATTACAGACCAATATCCTTGATGAACACAGATGTGAAAATTCTCACCAAAATACTAGCCAATAGGATCCAACAGTACATTAAAAGGATTATTCACCATGACCAAGTGGGATTTATTCCAGGGCTGCTAGGTTGATTCAACATCCGCAAATCAATTAATGTGATGCAATATATTAATAAAAGAAAGAACAAGAACCATAGGATTCTCTCAATAGATGCTGAAAAAGCATTTAACGAAGTACAGCATCCTTTCTTGATCAAAACTCTTCAAAGTGTAGGGATAGAGGGTACATACCTCAATATCATCAAAGCAATCTATGAAAAACCCACACCAAATAACATACTCAATGGAGAAAAACTGAGAGCTTTTCCGCTAAGGTCAGGAACACAGCAAGGATGTCCATTATCACCACTGCTATTCAACACAGTACTAGAAGTCCTAGCCTCAGCAATGAGACAACAGAAAGAAATTAAAGGCATCCAAATCAGCAAAGAAGAAGTCAAACTATCACTCGTTACACATGATATGATACTTTGTGGAAAACCCAAAAGACTCCACTCCAAATCTGCTAGAACTTGTACAGAAATTCAGTAAAGTGTCAGGATATAAAATCAATGCACAGAAATCAGTTGCATTTCTCTACACCAACAACAAGACCAAAGAAAGAGAAATTAAAGAGTTGATCCCAGTTACAATTGCACCCCAAACCATAAGATACCTAGGAATAAATCTAACCAAAGAGGCAAAGAATCTGTACTCAGAAAACTATAAAGTACTCATGAAAGAAATGGAGGAAGACACAAAGAAATGGAAAAACGTTCCATGCGCATGGATTGGAAGAACAAATATTGTGGAAAATGTCTATGCTACCCTAAAGACATCTACACATTTAATGCAATCTCTATCAAAATACCATCCTTTTTTTTTTTCCAAAGAAATGGAACAAATAATCCTTAAATTTATATGGAACCAGAAAAGACCTCAAATAGCCAAAGGAATATTGAAAAAGAAAGCCAAAGTTGGTGGCATCACAATTCCAGACTTCAAGCTCTATTACAAATCTGTCATCATCAAGACAGTATGGTACTGGCACAAAAACAGACACACAGATCAACGGAACAGAATAGAGAGCCCAGAAATAGACCCTCAACTCAACTCTATGGTCAACTAGTCTTCAACAAAGCAGGAAAGAATGTCCAATGGAAAAAAGACAGCCTCTTCAATAAATGGTGTTGGGAAAATTGGACAGCCACATGCAGAAAAATGAAATTGGACCATTTCCTTACACCACACATGAAAATAAGACTCAAAATGGATGAAGGACCTCAATGTGAGAAAGGAATCCGTCCATATCCTTGAGGAGAACACAGGCAGCAACCTCTTCTACCTCAGCCACAGCAACTTCTTCCTAGAAACATCAACAAAGGCAAGGGAAGCAAGGGCAAAAATGAACTATTGGGACTTCATCAAGATCAAAAGCTTTTGCACAGCAAAGGACACAGTTAACAAAACCAAAAGACAACTGACAGAATGGGAGAAGATATTTGCAAACGACCTATCAGATAAAAGGCTAGTATCCAAAATCTATAAAGAACTTATCAAACTCAACATCCAAAGAACAAATAATCCAATCAAGAAATGGGCAGGAGTCATGAACAGACATTTTTGCAAAGAAGACATCCAGATGGCCAAGAGACATGAAAAAGTGCTCCACATCACTTGGCATCAGGGAAATACAAATCAAAACCACAATGATATATCACCTCACACCAGTCAGAATGGCTCAAATTAACAAGTCAGGAAAAGACAGATGCTGGCGAGGTTGTAGAGATAGGGGAACCCTCCCACACTGTTGGTGGGAATGCAAGCTGGTGAAACCACTCTGGAAAACAGCATGGAGGTTCCTCAAAAAGTTGAAAATAGAACTACCCTATGATTCAGCAATTACACTACTGGGTATTTACCCTAAAGATATAAATGTAGTGATCCGAAGGGGCATGTGAACCCGAATGTTTATAGCAGCAATGTCTACAACAGCCAAACTATGGAAAGAACCTAGATGTCCATCAACAGATGCATGGATAAAGAAGATGTGGTGTGTGTGTGTGTGTGTGTGTGTGTGTATGGTATATATATATTCTTCTTTATTACATATATAGTGTATATAATATTCTTCTTTATTATATATATAGTGTACACACACACACACACACACACACACAATGGAATACTATGCAGCCATCAAAAGAAATGAAATCTTGCCATTTGCAACGACATGGAAAGAACTAGAGGGTATTACGCTGAGCGATATAAGTCAATCAGAGAAAGACAATTATCATGTGATCTCCCTGATATGAGGAATTTGAGAGGCTGAGTGGGGGGTCTGGGGGGTAGGGAAGGAAAAAAATGAAACAGGATGGGATCTGGAGGGAGACAAACCATAAGAGACTCTTAATCTCACAAAACAAACTGAGGGTTGCCAGGGCGAGGAGGTATGGAGAGGATGGTGAGGTTATGGACATTGGGGAAGGTATGTACTATGGTGAGTGCTATGAAGTGTGCAAGCCTGCCAATTCACAGACCTGTACCCCTGGGGCAAATAATACATTGTAAGTTAATAAAAAAGGAATTAACAAAGCAAAACAAAACAAAAAAAGAAACCAAAAAAAATGACAAACAGGAGAAGAGAAATAATGTACTTATCACATGCATACGGTGTGCCAGACACTGGTACACAGTTAACCTGTAACAAATTATTCAATTTGCATAAAAATTTATTAGCATAAAGATTTTTGCTCATCATTTAACAGAAGAGCAAACAAAGTCCAGAGACATGAACTGATTTTCCCTGTATCATACAATGAACATTTTACTGCTGAGATGTGAACACTGGCCCATGTAACTGCAAAGCCCTTGCTTCCTCCTCCACATTTAGCTACCCTGCAAGGAAAAGGAGATACAGAGAAAACACCAGAAAAGTAGTAGCTAAAATGGCAGGAGAAGGTTAGTACAGCATCACAGACACTACTTAATGAGCAATTCCAAAACGGAGGGAATGGCTTCCAGTGAAAAATCTGCCTTTATACTCCTAGCATTCAGTCAACAATAAGTACTCAAATATGTACTAAACTACAGGAACATCTCAAAAAGAATGAGAATGAGTGTTAAGAATATAGCACACTGTTGGGGCACCTGGGCGGCTCAGTCGTTAAGCATCTGCCTTCGGCTCAGGTCATGATCCCAGAGTCCTGGGATCGAGCCTGGCATCGGGCTTCCTGCTCACCAGGAGGCTTGCTTCTCCCTCTCCCACTCCCACTGTTTATGTTCTTTACCTCACTGTTTCTCTCTGTGTATCAAATAAATAAAATCTTTAAAGAAAAAAAAAAAAAGAATATAGTGTACGGTCTAGAAAAATCACTTGTATCACCCCAAAGGGAAATTTTAGATAAAAAGTACTGATTTTTTTATACATGATTAAATACTTGAGGAAATGATGAAAAAGAGGGAGGTGCACATGAAGACCAACTCACAGACGGAAATAATAGAGTAGCACAGAGTAAGGGTTAACCAGATGGGTCCATGGATCAGGATTTAAACCCTAACTTGGTATGTGTGTGACCTTGTTCAAGTTATGTAACTTCCCTGTACATCACTTTCCACATCATTAACATGGAGATAATTACCATACTTATGTCACAAGGCTGTTACTATAAGGAGTAAATGAGTTACTATTTGTGAAGCACTGAAGAAAATGTCTGACACAGAGTCTTCAGTATTAACTAGTGTTTCAAGAAGCTGGAGAGTGTAGGGAAGGAGTAAGGTTGGGAAATCTTGGGGAGAAGCAGAGTCAAGAAAAGAAGAATACGTTAAGGTAGAAAAGACTCAAGCATGTTTGTGGACTTGGAGAGAAGGAGAGATTCAGGAAAGGTCAACGGAAACAGGAAGAAGCTGTGGGAAAGATGAACACATTTGGAGGAACTGGCCTTAAGAAAAGATAAAGAATACAGGTCCTGATACAATGAAGAGATGGAGAGCAGATGAGGAAACAGAGCAGTTTTCAGGACGTAAAAGAGGAGGTGAGACAGCAAAGGTCGCAGATTCCAAAGAAAGACCTCCATCTCACTAAAGGAAGCAAAGGTAAGAGTGGGAATTTTGCAGAGTAATGAAAAGATTTTAGAAGAGAGATTCTTGAAAATTTCAAAAGATTCACTAGAGATGCATAAAAGTAGAGTTAATACTGGTGAAGTGTGGGCTAAATTCAGAGAGGATTCGGGTATCAGCTTTTGGGACGTTTCCAACACAAATACTAGAGCCAGGTAAAATGGCACATGGGGCAAGAAGTGTTGAGCCAGATCCAGAGCAAATTCCACTGACAGCCCAGCCCTACCCAGAATTCTCCTTCACCACAGTCTAGGGGCATCACGTGCCTACCACTAAACCAGCTTTTTCATAAACACCAGTCGATCAAAATCAATGAAAATAATCTCTCATATCATTTTATTACTTATGTAGTTTTCAGTTTTAACTAATGGCTAATATAACCACGTACAGGAAAGTAACCAATTTCTATTTTATTAACTACAGTGATTTTAAACAGCAAATAGCTTTTTGGTGAAATACAGGAGAGTTGTTATCAACATGGACAGGACTGGAGGAGATTATGGTGAGTGAAATAAGTCAAGCAGAGAGAGTCAATTACCATATGGTTTCACTTACTTGTGGAGCATAAGGAATAACACGGAGGACACTGGGAGATGGAGAGGAGAAGTGAGTTGGGGGAAATCAGAGGGGTAGACAAACCATGAGAGACTGTGGACTCTGAGAAACAAACTGAGGGTTTTGGAGGGGAGAGGGGTCGGGGGGTTGAGTGAACCTGGTGGTGGGTATTAAGGAGGGCACGTATTGCATGGAGCACTGGGGTGTGGTGCATAAAGAATGAATCTTGAAACACTGAAAAAATAAATAAATAGATAGATAGATAAGTGAGGTCAAAAAAAAAAAAAAAAGAAGGAAAGAAATACAGCAGACTGGACATATATATTTATCTGTAGCCCCTCCCGAAACTCCTTAAAATAAATAAATAAAGGAGTCATCATGTCATGGGACAGAAAGAATGGGAGATTATATGACAACATGGAGATATTTATTTTAGAAAATGGAAAGTGGAGGATGCAGTCGAACTGACTTCCTATGAGAAAAAAAGTCAACAAGAAACAAAGTGATGTGGGGCCCAGAACTTCAGAGAAGTATAGGAAATGGAGGCACCAAGTACCTCGGAAAGTGACAGGTGAAGCATGAAACTAAAAATAAGAGAATTCATTGTAAGTTTATTAAGGAGCAATCAGAACCCCAGCTCTTTGCTCCCAAGACAATGCAGCAAGGCAAACACCCCACATGACGGGAGAGTCACCCTTGGAGAATACTGAACCAGAGAGACTCTCACTTCAAGGACATAAGGCAAACTGAAGTCTGCGACGAGATGTGGAGCTGAAGACAGGGTATTAAGTCAAAACTGCACAGTGCCCCATTCTTTTCTGCTCCCACCCCACTCCCAACACAGGCAGCCAGGAAGGCTCACCACCCTTGCCACCTCCAGGCAAGAACAGAGAAAAACCGACCACCTGAGAGAAAAGACCAATGGACAAGCCCCACACATATGGGCTTCCTGATTAGTTGTGTTTTGTTTTTTCTATCTCACACTTTAAAAAGAATGCTTTCCACATTCAGTGTAATATTTCGCTTGTTATGAAAGCACACAAAATCTGTCTGTTCTATCCCACTGTTATGTACCAGTACTTAGAAGAGTGCCAAGAACACATTAGGTGCTCAATAAATGTTTGAGGAATAAATTAAATGTATTTAACAGCTATTAGGCTCTCAGGGAGATCCAAGCAAATCAAAAATATTCTCTCCGTATTTGGAGAGTATCATTTCATGTCAGTTGTTGACAAAGGAAGTCTCCCTAACATCGCCACATTTTACAGCTGAATTCCACTTCCCTGCTCCTCCGTTTTAAAGATAAAAGGTACAACAGTTAACTTCTAAAAATAGCTGATATTAATGTTTCTTCTATTAGGAAAAAAAGTGATGCCCATCACTTTATATTTATTGACACTGATTCCTAAAGAAAAGCACAAAAGGTTTCCTTTAGAAAAAGACTGATTACAGACTACAGGAGAAATAAGCCAGATGGTCCCCCTAGTGGCCTAGAAAACTACCACTCTCCAGAGTACCACCTCTGCCTAAGCAATCAACACCTAATAAAAATCCAGTCCTTCTAGAAAAGCTGCAGATTCACGCCGACAAGACCCATTTGGTTGCAGAGATACTGAAATGACCCTCTAAAGGTTTGTACAATCGTCAGAGAGGGAGAAGAACAAAGCAAGTGTCACAAGCTGAGCTGTGAAACATTACCTTCTGGCAGTAACTGAGTAACTGTGCTCCCCTTCTTCCCTCATAACAGCTTTCTTTTATTCCACTGTGACTCCCAGGTTGTCCTGGAAATACGCATGCTCCAGCATACAGGCACCTGTGGGTCTGTGCGCATGCGCGTGTGCACACACACGTGCTCGCGTGCACGCCTTCCCCCCCCCCCACACACACACTCCCACGAGTCCCATGGATTGTGCATCTACAGGGTCTGGAACAAGGCTATTAAGGAAGTCTCACTAATTTGTCTAAGTATGTAAAAGTTATAATCAAACTAAAGAACTGTTGAATAAAATCTCTCCTATCCTCTTAAAAGGTCACAGATACCCCTCCATGGCAATACATTTTTTTAAATGCGTAAAACTATGGTTTTTATATGACTGAACACAAACAAAATACCAAAGGCAACTAAAGTTAAGTATTATTGCATATCTGAGTATTCAATGATGGGCCAGAATTGTTTGGAATGAATACCAGTAAAGATATCCCTAAGCCATGGATTTTAATTATACTGTAATTCTTTTGTTCTTCCTATATTCCAGTAAAATCAAGAATTGTGCTATTGTCATCTAGACTGTCAGATAATATGCATTCTATTAATAGAATGTCAAATTAGACTACTTTTCTTAACTTGCTCTTAGTTTCTTATTATTTTCAATTATAAAAACCTTGACTGTGTTGAAGCAGGAGCAATAAGAATCATCAACAAAATTCTTAAGGCAATACTTGAACTTAGACATGAACCATGAATCTTCCATATCCTGTTCAAGTCTCACAATGGAGCATCTAGGTTAATTATTTTTATTACATAAAATATTAGAGAGTATTTTAATTTTATTATTGAAATCACTATCATTTATATTACACTATCTACTGTCTATTAAAGCAATATCCAAAACTTTACGGCATTTCTTAAATTCTACTTCTTTCAATTTTTTTTTAATGCGATATAAAGAGAAAACTGAAAATAATGGTACATTACTCAGTTTAAGTCTCTCTTCATTTAAGACTATGCCTTCAACCAAAAGAGCCAGAAAGTAGACCCCATAAGAAATTAGTGTCAGGGCTATTTGTACGGTTCATTTCAAGGCCTGGTGCATGGTTGTCATCCTGGAACACAACTTCTCTGCCTTCAGTTGGACTTCCCATTCCTAGAAGTGTATTTCCAGACACCTAGCTTCATTACACTCTCTCACTAGATTTATAGCTTACTACTGTTTATAATTTCACAGTTGATTCTTTTTTTTTTAAGATTTTATTTATTGACTGATTTATTTAGAGGGACAGAGATCACAAGCAGGGTGGGGACAGACAGAGGGAAAGGGAGAATCTTAAGCAGACTCCACGCTGAGTCAGGGCCCTAAGATCATGACCTGAGCAGAAATCAAGAGTCGGATGCTTAACTGACTGAGCCACCCTGTCACCCTCCACAGTCATTTCTATTCAATATTGACAGAATTGTGCCATTCGTCTCCAGCGTTGATGTCAGGAAGTCCAAAGCCATTTAGCTTCTAGCGCCCTTGTATGTATATAGCCTATTTGGTTAGTCTCAAAGATTTTAGAACATTCTCTTCTGAGATAGGTGCATGGCTGGCTCTTCTTCCTCATTATCTAATTCTCTGCTGATTTCTGTAGGGATCTTTCTTGATCAAGGAAGCTCCCACATATCACTCCCACATCACCATTTTTTTTAAAGATTCCATTTATTTATTTCAGAGAGAGAGAAAGACAGAGTGTGAGCCTGAGTAGAGGGAGAGGCAGAGGGAGAGAAAGAGAAGCAGACCCCCCTCTTGAAAGGGAGCCCAATATGGGGCTCAATTCCAAGACCCCGGGACTGTGACCCAAGCCAAAGGCAGACACTTAACAAACAAGCCACCCAGGGACCCCCCACATCACCTTATTTTATTTACATCAAAGTACATATTGTTATATGGTATTTTCTAGTTTTACTCTTTTCTATATTGTCCATTAAATAAACTGTAAGTTTTACAAGAATTCATGTGCTTCTGAATCCCCAGAGCCTAGGACAGTGAGCAGGTATTCAATAAATGGTTATTGGGTAAATGAATAAAAGCCTGTGTACTAGCTTTACTTCCAGAAGTAGAGTAAGAATAACTTTTCAATTGATATTTCTAAATTACGTGAAACAGGATCATGTGTAGGATCCATTCTTGTCATGGTGTTTATATTTACTACAAACATGTCTTCTGGCAATAGTAAATTATAAATCAGGAGGAGCCCAAAAACTTTAAAACTAAAATCGAACTTCTGAGCAGTTCAATTTGTCTTCAGAAAGCAAAAGCCTCAGGCCAAATTATCTCCTTTCCTTACAAAAAATTCATAGTTATTAGGTTAAGAGTTAACGTCATCATCTTGATTCCAGTAGAGCAATGACCTAAAGAAGAAAACCCAGCAAGGTATGCAAGCATGTAGGCTTCAGTATTAGATGACCTTGGTCCTGATCCAAGTTTTGCCATGTAGGAGCTACCTGTCCCTGGGTTTGTTATTTAACCTCTAAGCTACAGTCTCCGAATTATGACAGTACTTATCTCCTAGGCTATGATGAGGGTCCAAGCAGATCATTCATTTAAAATTCCAGGCAGAGTCCCTGAGCATTAATAAATGTTATCTATAATTATTGTAAGAAATTATCTATTTGAACATTTTCACATTCTTTGCAAAATCTTGGCTGAAAGTATTATTCATTACATTGCATGAAATAATTTCCTCTCTTAGCTCAGTGCTAATACAAAAATGCCTCTTCAAACACACTTGAGATTTTCCTTAATCAGGTGGAGCAAAATATATGACTGATGATGTTTTCTTTCTAGAAGGAAACTCAGGTCATTTGCCAAAATAACCTCTTCCAGATACCTTTTTTTCTACTTTTTTTTTCTTAGCTGGCTTTCCTTGATTTTGTTTTCAGTATTTCTTTTTTATGTTGTGTTTAACTTTGTATCTTACGGCTCTACTATTTACCAACTGAGTGACCCTCGGAACTTTTTTAACATCTGAACTTCCACTTCCCTGGTCTGTCAAATGAGAATTGTTGTGAGCACCAATGATACTGTCACCTAGCACCCCTTTCCATATCTGCTCCTCTACTCCATCCATATGCCCTTGCACCCGTACAAGGGCCCACCCTCTAGATTAGTCTAGAAATGGACTTCTAATTCAAGCCCGACCAAGGAGACAGTTGCCAGGAATTTTGGACTTGGGACTGAAAGAGTCTGGTCAGTTTCCTTCTAGTGACTGAAACTGCAAGACGTAAACCTCAGGGGTTGCTAGTGGCTATTTCCCACATATGGAAATAGCCAGTGCACAGCGAAAGAAGAATTACTGTAAGCTATAGAGAAGAGGAAGACAAGGAGTTCTAATGGTTCTAATGGTTCCTAAGTTCTTGCTCTTCCTATGCCTGGCTGTTCCATGAGACATCCTACTATCTTTCCAATAAAGTCTCCTTTCTGCATACATAATTTGGATTTGATATCCAGCACTTGAAACCAAAATAGTTCTAATATGTAGAAAATAAACTATTTTGAATAATTGTTATAAAAAATAAACAAGTGGGGCACCCGGGTGCCTCAGTAGGTTAAGCGTCTGCCTTGGGCTCAGGTCATGATCCCAAGGTCCGGGGATCATGCCCCGAGTCGAGGCTCCTTGCTCAGTGGGGAGCTGCTTCTCCCTCTGCTGCTCTCCCCCACTTGTACATGCTCTCTCTCTCTATGTCAAATAAATAAAATCTTTTTTGAAAAAATTAAAAGTAAAAGTAAAAGAAATAAAACAATTAAGTGCCTAGCATACTACCTGGCATATAATATTCACTCAAGAAATGATACCTATTGGGGCACCTGGGTAGCTCAGTGGGTTAAAGCCTCTGCCTTCGGCTTGGGTCATGATCCCAGGGTCCTGGGATCGAACCCCACATCGGGCTCTCTGCTCAGCGGTGAGCCTACTTCTCTTCCTCTCTCTCTGCCTGCCTCTCTGCCTACTTGTGATCTCTGTCAAATAAACAAATAAAATCTTAAAAAAAAAAAGAAAGAAGAAAGAAATGATATCTATTAACATTATTTAGAAGATGGAGGTACAAATTCTAAATCAATTAATTAATGAACACAATTTTAATAGGTTATAAATCTTTTTTTTTTCTTGCAGTTTCAAAATTACTCAAAGGTATTCTTTGGTTTGGGATCTTGAAAGAATTGCAAAATAAGAGAAATGCTCTGATTAAGTTTGCTACATATCACCGTATAAATCTAAGTAACTCATACATATACTTAAATAATCTTAGAGAATAATAAAATCTCAGATCCAGTAACCCTCCATTTCCTACTTAACTCACTTGTTCAGGGTAAATATATGGAGGAAAATTAGAAAAAGAATTACAGACTAACATTCCACAGGTCCCTCATACACAAAAATAAGTCAGACACATTTAAGTGTGTAAAATACTGATTTGGCTGCATTCACAGAAGTCTTCAGATTTTATAAAGGATGCAATATAGCAAAGAAAAAAATGGAATCACCATACCTGTAGAGATACCACGCTGACGTTATCAAAATGGATATGTCCATTAGGCTCTGTGACAGCTGGATTTGCATAACACGTCACACCATTGATGGCAGGTAATGTTTTAGGTTGATGAGTTTTCTCATGAGAAGGACCAAAGTCATCATTTCTAAAGTGAGTGTGATCATTCTACATAAAAAAATTTAAAAAGCAAGAGAAGGTTATAAGAATAAAAAATGATGGCTCACACAAAGTAGAGAGTTTAGTGCTTTTTATTTGTAAGAGAAAATTCACACATCTATTCAATATACAATCTTTTTAGACTTACAAATGTATCTTCATTTATTATGTTATGTTTTCTCATGTTAGGGTATATATCCCTTCTTAGATTGATGAACACAAATGAACACAGATTGTGCACATTTTTCTTGACATTAAATTATTGGTATTTATTCCAAATTCTACACTGTGAATCGTTTCTCTTATATTTATGAATATACTGACTTTTTTCTTTCTCCTCACATTCACAAGTCGAATAACTGAGCTGTTCACGTAATTATAAGAATAAAATTCCCGAGGCACCAGGGTGGCTCAGTCAGTTAAGCATCTGACTCTTGAATTCAGGTCAAGCTATGATTTCAGGGTTGTGAGATAGAGCCCTGTGGCAGGCTCTGTGCTGGGCATGGAGCCTGCTTGAGATTCTGTCTCTCTCTCTCTCTTTCTGCCTCTCCCCTCTGCTCATGCTTTCTCTCTTTCTCAAAAAAAATAAAATAAAATAAAATTCTTGCCTTATTTGCCTAGAAAGCTATATAAAGTAGATTTAAGGGGTCAAACATTTTCAATAAAGTCTATTTACCTGACCATATGTCTTTAATAACATCTTAAGCACTCTTTCAAAAAAGAAAAGCAAGTAAAATCCACCAAACACAGCAACTGCCTTCTCAACATAGTTGTCACTTTTGGGATTGAATCCAAATGCCTGAAAGAGGAAAAAAAAAAAAAAAATCAGGTAAAACAAGTAATTTAACCTGACTTCTGAAAAACAATACATCTTTCAGTATACAATTTTCATCAAAGTTCTAAGCCCATCTTCAGATCAGGTAATATAGGGAATTTAACCACCAAAATCACAAAAAAAAACTCTGAAACTTAAGTAACCAAACTGTAAGAGATCATATAGGAGTCTTATAACCAGAAGAAGTTCTATTACTAAAACCCCCAGAGTATCTTATAGTTTCCTGACTATAAGACAGTTTCCTACCTTCAACAATATTTACCTTGAAAGAGAAAGCTTTTCATAGTAAAGGAGAAGCACTGATTCCCACCTTTATAGATAATATTAGATATGAGTAATAAAGAAAAATGAGACACTGATAATCCATTTTCTCTAAAAGTAATATACTTGTCCATTATATCCAGATTCAAATTTTTAAAGCAAATATGACAAGCCATTTGGATTACTGTTTTCCCAAGAGAGATCCTTTTAAACCCAGAGGATCCTGGTTGGCCCTAAAGAGATAAAGAACTCAAGGGCTGGGCCCAAGAATGAAGAAAAGATTTCTTTCACACCCACACATACCCATGAGAATGAAATAATCTACCATTTAAAGGACATGGGGCAAGAGCTAGGGTTTGAAATTATGAAGAGCCCAGGTTTTCCTACCAGACAAGATACACAAACTTAAATAAAAGCTACAATGAATGTCTGAGGACACTTTGTGGTATCTCTTCAATAAATCTGACATTGCAGGCTCTTCAAAAAATAAATAAATAATAAAAGTATGTAGAAAAATTAAGGTTGCCAAATGCAAGACAAAATAAAGTTTCAGGCCCTCAGAGGTGTCCCAGAGCTGTCTGGGCACGTCCTGGTGGCTGGCCTCCTAGAATATTAATTTTATCTCTGACACTGATATCCCCTGTAGCTTGAGACAAGCTTTTTCATCTACTGTGATTCAGCTCTCTCTTCTTCAATGCTATCAACCAGACCATAAAATGCTGTGAGAATTATGGAGCCTTAAAATGTACAAAGTGCTAGGGGCGCCTGGGTGGCTCAGTGGGTTAAGCCGCTGCCTTCAGCTCAGGTCATGATCTCAGGGTCCTGGGATCGAGCCCCGCATCGGGCTCTCTGCTCAGCAGGGAGCCTGCTTCCTCCTCTCTCTCTGCCTGCCTCTCTGCCTGCTTTGTGATCTCTCTCTGTCAAATAAATAAATAAAATCTTTAAAAAAAAAAATGTACAAAGTGCTAAAACATCTAAAAGGAACAATTATTCACAGAAACAAACAGCCAAGATCCTTACCTCTGGAATAAGCTGGAAAATGGCATTTGAAAATAGAGTCCCAATAGCCAGACCCACGAAAAAGGTCAAAACCTTAGGGAAGTAAGATTTCTTTAGCAGTGGAGTCAAAATCAATCCGAGGAGAGATGCCAGATTAATAATTGTCACTGACAGGAATCCATATCCCCAAACTGTAGATCAGAAGTAAAGAGCAGAAATTAATCAGAGCAATGAAGGCAAATGAAGTCTTACTGTACAAGAAGCTGAAACAACTTTTTCTTTAAAAGCTTGAAACAGATCTTCTTTAAAATAACAAGATCTTCTCAACAAAATTTATGCAGAAAACTGTGAACATAAATGCAGAATAATAAATATTAATAGTAATACTGCTTATACTGTCATCAGCCCTAAACCACTCAAAGGCTCAAAGAATTTTCTAGCTTGCTGGAAATGTGGAAGACATCTGGAATGGTGACAAACCACCTAAACCCCAGAGGCTTCAAGTCACCTACTTTGATCTGTAGCTCAAAGCCTCGTTTAAAACTCAGCCTTTCAGAGGAATATAGAGGTGGTATGAGTTTCAGGGGAAAAGTACAAAGTGATGGGTGGAGGGTAAGGGTGGAGATGGGTGGGTAGGAGTTAGCTTCAAGGTGACCAGAGTTGTGGACACTGCACTTGTCATAATCACTGGTCTGCAGGATCCTGTGGATTGCACTTCCTTGGGAAGGCAGCACCTCGGCCCTCCAGCTGGGGCCCCCAGGACTTGGACTCAGCCCCACGCGGTAAGCACTCAGGAGGGGAGCATGTGGGAACCAGGGAGTAGATTGTATTGACAAACTCTCCCAGATCAGGGCGAAAATATCCTGTGCAATGAGGACTCTGATGACAGAAGGGGGTGGCGAGTCTTTTGACTCTCTGTCCTGTAAGGTCTGGTATACCCAATAGGTGCTTAATATTGCTTACAATGAAATGAATGAATGTTATCCTAAGCTCTACATCTATCTTAAGCTCTGGCGTGTGTGACCTCCATTTCCCCAATTATCCTGGGGGTGGGGGTTGGTTTAAGGACACAATGGGAGTGCAAGCGAAGCATACCCAGGACATCTGCGGTCGGCAGTGCAGGCCCCGGAACCGCGAAACATGGCTTTACCTACGCCCCACCCGCTGTGCATGAAGGACAGCATGAAAGATGAGGAAGCTACCTCTGCCCTCTTGCTTCTTTAAAATGCCCAGAAAACATTTTTAAATGTTAGGCCCTTTCCTTACGACACTCTCGGTGGAGTATTGCAGCAACACCTAATGCTAATGAGTATTTGCCACTGCCAGATACATGCCAAGAAACTGACATGTAGGGACACCTGGGTGGCTCCGTCGGTTAGGCAGCTGCCTTCTGCTCTGGTCATGATCCCGGGGTCCTGGGATGGAGCCCCGCATTGGGCTCCCTGCTCAGCGGGGAGTCGGCTTCTCTCTCTCCCTCTGCCTGCTGCTCCCCCTGCTTGTGCTCTCTCTCTCACTCTCACTCTGTCAAATAAAATCTTGAAAGAAAGAGAGAAAGAAAGAAAGAAAGAAAGAAAGAAAGAAAGAAAGAAAGAAAGA
>NW_022630995.1:103712125-103818379 GCF_010015895.1 Lontra canadensis | reverse complement strand
AGAAAGAAAGAAAGAAAGAAAGAAAGAAAGAAAGAAAGAAAGAAAGAAGGAAGGAAGGAAGGAAGGAAGGAAGGAAGGAGGGAAACTGACATGTATTCATGAATTTGACCCTCACAAAACTCTGTGAGGTAAGGACTACTATCTCCTTCCCCATACAGTTGAGGAAACCAAAGCATACGGAGCTCCAGTGAGATGCCCAAGCCATGCAGACAGAAAGCTGGATTTTTAACCCAGGCATTCTGGCTCTAGGGCTGACATACATGAGCAATATGCTTCATTGCTCCCATAGAGATATTCTAGTTTTTAAAAAACCCAAGGGACTCAGCGAAACTGCAGATATTTTATATTGTGCTTCATGAATATAAGGTTGCTCACCATTATTCTAGTTCAAGTGACTCTATCTACAAATAAACAACCTTAGCAAATGCTTATGGAGCCACACAGATAGACGTAACCATGGTTCCTGCCAATGAGGAACCTAGATCTTCTGCTTGGAGAACTGGGAAATGTGTAGGCACATATTCACACAAAGCAATACAGGTTGTCTATGCTGCATATCAAATAAAATGAACAGAGAGTAAACATTCCTGTTTCCACGACAATCATCACAGCACTGACCAAGACTTTATCTTCCCCAGATGCTTTCCTATCAGTTCCAGACAGCTGACCAGGCCCTGCAAAGTCATCTCATTGGAACTAGGAAGGTCCACCTCATTCCTGTTTACTACCTTATCACCTAAAACAATACTATCTACTCCCCTAGACTCTCCCCTTAGAGAAAACTCCAAATCCCACCTCTCCCTCCATGGTATAGGGATGTGTTTTCCTTTAACATGAATAGCCTTCTGTCCCTTCACTAGCCTACATGCACTCATTCATTCAACAAATATTTATAATCTCATTAAGTAGATAGGATATGTAATGCTGAAACTGAAATAAAAACACAAAGAAGTTTCTCAGTACCAGACGGAATCAAAATCGCATACACATATGAAACACATCGCCTTCCCCTTAGAAATCTGGGACCTCCGCAGAGAGCAGAGACATTACAATCAATTTCAATATCTCACCCACACCAGTCAATTGCATAGATGACTGACGACCAAATCCCATCAGTTTTGCTTGAGACATATCTCACTCCAGCTTCTCTATCCTCCTTGCCAATGCCTTGAGTTCAGGTCCTCATCAGCGCTCACTCCCTCTTCTGAGCAGTAAGACAGTCTTCTCCCCCTACATGACATGGCCACCAACCAGACTCACTATCCTGAAACACAACTTGGATCATCTCATGTCCCTATTCGACACTGCTGTTCATAAACAGACTCCCACACAACTTTTCCAGTGTTATTTATACACCTCTCAACATGGCCTTTATGCTAACATAAGCTAACAATGCTTTCCAAGTACAGAATTACCTTTCTTGTGATTCTTTATCTAAAAACATCATTCTATCTTCCTTGCCTGAGAAACTCACAGGTGTTTCTCTAAGTTGACTCCAAGACATCTTCTCTAGGGCTTTCCCAGCTCCTCCAGGCGGCTGTCCCCCGCTCCTCAGGCTTCCCATGGCTCTTTGGTTAAAGGTAATTAGACCACATACCATGTTTATAAAATCTTTATATCATGACTCCTTTGAATTAGTTTTACTTTGGTTTTTCTTGTCTTTGAATGAACTCAGGATTGGCTCTATATTAAGTGAACAGTTACCTCAAGAATCCAGTGCCTTTCCTTACTTAAAAAATAACTTATTTGTGGGAAAAGAAGAGGCTTACATAGGGAGCAGGAAATGGAGTGAACTTATGAACACATGTCTAAGAAGAGGGAAGACATAGTCTTCCTTCTCTGTGCCAGGCACTATTCCAGATATTTTCATATATTAACTCATTTGATACCCCTAACAATTCTAGGAGGAACGTACTATAATTATCTCCATATGACAGATGAGACAACTGAAGCACAGAGATATTGAATAAATTGCTCAACACAGCTGCACACACAACCGCACATTTTAAAATAAAACAAAATCGTACACCAAATAAAGGCAATGTAGTGTCAAATTAAACATCTTAGATTAGTAATAATAAGTACTTCACCAGGTTCTCTAATTCTCCAGAAATTTTTCTGTCTCTTCTCCTAACCTGTCCCACCCACCCCAGCCCCATTTCAGTTCCTAAGATAATGTGTACCCTAAGAGGAATTTCTGTCCTTATTGGGTCTCTGTCCAAGTATTTGGTGCCTGTCTAATCTTGTAACTTAGAACTATTGATTTTCCATTTTATGACTTTACAGTGTTGACCCTGGAGTGCTCTCACTTCCTGCTTCCCAGTTCTCTGATCCTACCTTCCCAGTTCCTAAGATAAAGGAAACCTGGAATTAAGGTTAAAAACATTTCTGAATGTCAATCACTAAGCTGCACGGAGTAGAGGACTTGTTTTTTCTGAAGCTTCATCTCCTACGTCCAGAATTATGTACATGGTAGATATATTTTATTTAACAGACGTATACATAGGGCCCAACTACATGCTATACTATATTCTACACACTTTACAAATATTAAGTTATTAATCATTATAGTAACCTTATGATAAAGATACTGTTTCAAATAAGAAAACAGAGGTATAAAGACATAGTCATGTGCCCAACATAGCTGGAAAATTATAGAGCTGGGATTTGGGCCCAGGTAGCCTGGCTTCAGAACCTATGCTTTTCATATGTTATACTCTATTAAATGTTGATACGTGAAACATTTTCTGAATTTACTTTTAAATATAAAATGCAAATCATATTAAACAAACTTGTAGAGATACAAACATATTCCTATTTAGTATGTAATCTAGAAAAATATTTGCTTAAACAATTAGTTGTGAAATTATTGTTAGTCATAAAATTGCTAACTATATTAATAAAGTATGTCTGGGGCCTTCTGTTCTTCCTGTTTGTAAATAAACTATAAAAGAGGATGTGGATCCTAAAGCTGAGACAGCTTGGGTTTTGAACCAGACTTTATCATGTACAAGTTGTATATTCTTGAGCAAACGACTTGGAACTCTCTGGACCTAAGTTTCCTTGGTTGTAAAATGGGGACAGCGGTTCCTACGCCATAGAGCTATATGACGGTAAAATGAGCTAAGATAGGTCAAGTATCTGGAACAGTATCCACCATGTATTAAGTACTACATAAGTTGGCTATTATCAATATTTTCATCATTGTTGTAAGAGAGAGATCAAACTATTCATATATACACAAAGGAATCCAAAAGTCAGTAGACTAAGAACTTCCTTTGTTGAGGTGTCCCTTTTCTTCTCCATCATTTCTCTCTTTTATAGTCCTTTATACTCAGGTCAGATGTGCTCACTCAGACCAGTGGCTTCACAGGCCATCACTAAGGGTACTTACTGTACCCTACTAGGCCCCAGCAATCATTTCCTTATATTCTCCCTCCTGCTTAGCATGTTCCAGATGCACATGCTTTCTAGCTGTTCCTTACAGACACAAAGCTCATTCCCAAGCTTATGCTGACCATTCCCTTGACCGAGAATGTTCTTTTCCCAGAGAAGATCTCACCTTGGTCCTCTCCCTCCCCTCAGTCAGGACTTTTCTTGAAAACAATCTCATCAGAAAGGCCTCCTGCCAAAAATCACATTTGCCCACTATTTCCTTCTATTCCTTACCTACTTTATTTTAGCAGTTATCACCCTGAAATTATATTATTTATGGTTGTTTTATAAACACTTATTATTTCTCTTCTCCATTATACCCTAAGTCCTGAAAGGGTAGGGAATTTTTCTTGTTGACTATTGAATCCCCAATGCCCAGAACAGTGCTTGGCATGTCATTCAATAAACACCTACTGAATGAATAATGTACAAAAAAATGAGAACTAAATTGCCCACGTGGGTCAGGTTAACAATTTGAGGATACCAAGAAACTGCACACAGATGGCAAATAAATGATTTATTTCACTTGCAAAAGAATTCTTTTTTTTTTTAAGATTTTATTTATTTATTTGACAGACAGAGATCACAAGTAGGCAGAGAGGCAGGCAGAGAGAGAGGAGGAAGCAGGCTCCCTGCTGAGCAGAGAGCCCGATGCGGGACTTGATCCCAGGACTCTGAGATCACCACCTGGGCCGAAGGCAGAGGCTTTAACCCACTGAGCCACCCAGGGGCCCCTGCAAAAGAATTCTTAAAAAAAAAAAGAATTCTTCTACCTGCTTAAGTGTGTCAACCACATAGTAAGCACACACTTGTTTTCTTATATTTTAAAATTTCTTTGCAGCAGGTTATCCTTTGAAATACATCTATGGCAATACTGTAAGAGGCACTTAAAATAGTCACTGCCTTTTTCTTTCATTTACAAAAATTAAAGCAGTAGTAACTCAGTACCTCAATATTTAATCTAGAACCATGCTATTCCCTATCCCTTTACTGAAAATTACAGATAAATTGACAAGCTTTTAAATAATATGATAAGCACAGGTAATGGAAATTGATCAATTATGAGCCAAATAGTTAATGTCAATTCAACATGAGCAGTATAAAGCATGTTTTATTTAAAATCAGGAATTGGGGGAGGGCATGTGGGTGGCTCAGTCAATTAAGTGTCTGACTCTTGACTTTGGTTCAGGTCATGATCTCAGCATTGTGAGATCAAACCCCACATTGGCTCCGGGCTGAACATGGAGCCTGCTTAAGATTCTCTCCCCCTCCCCTCCAGTCCCTTCCCCATCCCATGCACTCTCTCTCTCTATAAAAATAAATAAGTAAATAAATAAATAAATAAATAGGTAAATAAATAATAGAATAAAGTCAAATATTGTATTTTACAAAATTTTTAAGCAGTACCAAGTATAATTTTGACTCCACAAATAGAAGAGCACAGTTCATGAAGTTTAAATGAGTTCTAATTATTCTTACTCTAAATACTTTCAGAATGTAAGTATTTTAAGAAGAAGCTTCACATAGATTAATTAAAAGCAATAAAGCCAAGAAAGAAGTTAATTCAATTTCAGACCAGCCTATAGAGTTTTCAAACAGGAGAAAAAACTTACAACATACCTTCTGAAATATTTGGTTTGGTTTTGTGTTTGGGCCGATCCTCACAAGGATGAAAGTTCAATTGCTGTAAGACTGCTGGACAGATGACAGAGAAGTTAGAGCTACTTATCTGAGTAGCATTTGAAAAGCCATGAAGGGAAAAGATCTCTTCAGCTGATAGACACTGAAACAGGATAAACAAAGTAAACATGTATGTGTTAACATAGTAAAAGCATGCCAGCAAACATACTTTAAAGAGACAGAGAATATTTCCATTTAAACCCACAGCACTAACTCTATACCCTAAAATTTTAAAACAGTCCTTACTTCTATAACCTAGAAACAAGAAAAAATACAAAAAAAAAAAAAAAAAGAAAAGAAAAGAAAAAACCCAAAAAACAAAAAGTCTTTCTTGATCAATAGTCTACCTATGGCTCCCAAAAGGTAAGAACTGGGTTGGGAGTTCCCAAGCACTTTACAAACATTAAAAGTTGACCAATAGCTTTCAAATCAAAAGCTTTAAGAAGATTCTATATTCTCAATCTTTCCTCTCTCTTCGTCTTTGGACTAGATCTTTTGTGTAGGCTACTGGAATAACTCTCTGCAACATTTCTTGGAGACAAACACCTGGCTCCCTTACAGCTTCTTAATTAAGAAATTCGTCCATGCCTCTAGACAGCAACAATAATTCCAACTTAAAATATTTGTTTTAAAGTATGTCTTTAGCACATATGGTTACTTGCTAAAATATGTATTGTTCTCAATGACAGTGGGTAGCTTTTCTCCTTATACAAGGTTTTGAAAATAGTACTAGGCTGCTTAGAAATTCATTAACTATTAATAAAATTTTTAGGAAAAAAATCTTTATGAAAATCACTTTTTAAAGGTATCATTTTATTCTTGGGCATATTTTAACTATAAACAACATATCATCCATATACTCACATTATGAGAATATAAAAGAAATTAAATGTGTTACAGTGGTTAATAATCATTAAGAGTTACAGACTGTGAAAAATATCCATTCACTCAAATAGAAGAGTCTATCTTTAATAAGTACAATTCAGAAAAGTTCTTTGCAGGCTTCAGCCAATATTTAAACCCCACTAAGATCTTACTTGGCTTTGTGCTACAGACTGGACTACATTCTCCCTCAAAATTCATATATTGAAGCCCTAACTCTTAATATAATGATACTTAAAGTTGGGGCCTTTGGGAAATAATTAGGGTTAGATGTGGTAATAAGAGTGGTGTCCTAGTCCAACTAGATTAGTGGTCTTATACGAAAAGACACCAAAGAGCTTGCCTGCCCTTTCTCTCCACCATGGCAGACAACTAGTAGGCAGCCATTTGCAATCCAAAGACACACCCTTTACCAGACAGACATTGACCCTTCTGAGCCCTTGATTTGGACTTCCTGTGTCCAAAACCGTGAGAACACGAATTTCCATCGTTTAAGCTATCCAGTTGATGATATTCTATTATGGTAGCAAGAGCTGACTGACACTCTATACATGGCATTTGAGAACTCAAAAGTTGGTGTTAACTGACTGTTTGACCATGAAGCTCTGCGATTCCCTTCACAACAGAAACAATGAAACTAAAAATGTAAGATGCGGGTAGAAAGAGATCACTTACTACTGATTACTAAGATGAAAAAACATCCAATACACCAAGATGTGTGCAGGTGTCGAAATAAAATTGCAAATGCCTTAAAGAAAGTTCACATTTAGACATCTCTCTTTGTTTTTTTAATGCCTAAGTATGTGCCTAAAGCTATTTCTTGTCCAAGCCATGACAATGGGTTTGGATTTATGACAAGGATAGATGTGTGTCATCTGTAGAAGAGGAGACACCACTCTCAAATGCTCTGTTAACAGTCTTCCCTTTGGCCTTGGCCAACTAGGGGGATAATAAGCTAATGGAAGGAGAAAATAGCTCAACTGGAGGAAGGAAGTGGGAAAAATTTCTTTGTCACAGTGAAGCCGCCCAGGAGCATAATGGCTAGACTCAAACATTAGAGTCCATGTGGTCAAACTGCCCACAGCATGATTCCAGGGATAAATGGTATAGTAGCATAAACATCAAATGGTACTGTTCCCCGACAAGGAAGTGTTAACCTACTTGGACTTAAAGTTCCTCCAACTCTAAACTAGGATGAAAATGGGAAGCTGCCCATAGATAATTTCCAAAGTGTTCTCAGAATTAGCATCCTAAGACTTCCTAAAACTTGAAACTGTTTCAAGCAGTTCTTTTCAAACTCAGATGGTGACTCATTAGTGGGTCAAGAAATCCACTTACTATGTCACAGTCAGCATTTTTTTAAGGAGCTAAAAATATAATAGAAACTACAGAGCGCTGCCACACCTCACAAGAGTAAATGTTACGTAGTAAGACTTGCTCCAGTTAGACAGCAAGCACACAACTCCTGGATCACAATGTAAAATTCATTTTTTTACTATAAATGGCAGTGAAGAGTTTGAAAATCACTGCCCTCAAAAATGTTTTAATTTGCATCACACATCATTAAAGACACTGTCCTCCATACAGCTGGGGGGAAAAATCGTGTAGCCAAAGGAACATACAACCAGTACTGGAAAATAGCTTATTGGAGTCTTGAAGATCTGTGCAGCATTTATGTAGAAATTTTGGCTGGACAGGTCGTCGTGGATAATAACATCTGGACACTGACAATTGCTCCATCTCCAGAAAGAACAAGGAGGTGGAGACATGACAAAACTCTAGGCCTCGCCTAACTGAGGAAGAGACTCTTAACTATGGAGAACAAACAAACTGATGGCTACCAGAAAGGAGGTGGGTGGATGGATGGGGGAAATAAGGGATGGGGATTAATGTCGGGATGAGCACCTGGTAATTGCCCGGAAGTGCCAAATCACTAAATCACACACGTGAAACTGCTGGAATTTAAATAAAAACTAAAAAAAAAAAAAAAAAAAAAAACCCTCTACACCTTGCCTAGAATAAGGAGAGAATATTCACAGAATCCTAGCAGTGTGGCAAAACTCAGTTAGTGGCAGGCCTGATTTATTTAAAATATTTTGCTATCGGCCAGCAAGTAGGATGCCCATAGTTTTACGCAGCTGCCTAGTTAGCTTTACAATCTCAATTTCCATAATGCTTTGATTTAACAAAGTTGAACCGGCAACAAAGAGAGCAGTTGTCTAAGAAAGGGTGGTGTTTCCCAGGGCAAGGACAAACAGGATAAGAGCCCAGTACCGGAACACCGAGGTGACAACAAAACCGGTGGAACCGTTGAGGAAGGTCAAACATCCTGTCAAACACACCCCTTAGGCTCCAAAACAAACAAGGAATAAATTATGAAACCAGCAGGAGCCACAAGGGGAGGATGATGAGCCTGAATAGTATGTCTTCATAAAACCCCCTGAGCTTTTTTACCATGTGCTTTTACATTTATGGACTGAGCTTTTTTCTTTCCATCCATTTGTTTTTACAACACCCCTATTCTCAAGAGTACCACGCTGCTGTTTGCTGCGGTCCTTTGAGCTATGTGCTCCTAGAGGCAAACTCCAGCAAGCCGACACCCTAATATTCAGTGGGTTGACGTCTTAAAGATATTTTCCTTAAACTCCTTGAGTCTCTTGCCACATTAAGGTGATCTTAAATCTCAAATGGGTCTTCTATAGAAGAAGTGCCAAAGTAAGGAACGAGTAGAGGTAAGGGGGTTGAGATTCATATCATACACGTGATCTCAGATTATATCTGAAATCATTTGGGGCACCTCGGTGGCTCAGTGGGTTAAGCTGCTGCCTTCAGCTCAGGTCATGGTCTCAGGGTCCTGGGATTGAGTCCCGCATCGGGCTCTCTGCTCAGCAGGGAGCCTGCTTCCCTCTCTCTCTCTCTCTCTGCCTGCCTCTCTGTTTACTTGTGGTCTCTTTCTGTCAAATAAATAAATAAAATCTTTAAAAAAAAAAAAAAAAAGAAAGAAAGAAATCATTTAACTAAAGAGTTTCATGGACTTCTTCTACTTCTCCTACTCCTTTTTCCTCACCAATTCTGACTAGCCAGAAATTGTTTTGTTTTGCTGTTTTTGCATCTTTCCCAGACGTATCTTTGTGGAAATGCTAATACAGGGAGGGGACGGGGCAGGGTTGAATGATAAGGGCCACTTCCTCCTCCAACATTCTGTAGAGTTAAAAATCTCCTTGTAATAAATGCCAAAGAGTCAGGCAAGATTTTAAATTACCAAGCGTGGGAAGCCTGGGTGGCTCAGTTGGTGAAGCAACTGCCTTAGGCTCAGGTCATGACCCCAGAGTTCTGGGTTAGAGCCTGCATTGGGTTCCCTGCTCAGCGGAGAGATTGCTTCTCCCTCTTCCACTCCCTGCTGCTCTGCCTACTTGTGCCCTCTATCTCTGTGTCAAATAAATAAATAAAATCTTAAAAAAAAAAAAAAAAGGAAAAGAAAGAAAAGAAATTACACAGTGTGGATAATGCTAAAGGTGCTGAACTTGACTAAATTTGGTCAGGTTCCTCTAAGCCCATGAAGCCTTAGTCTTTCATCCATCCTTTTAGGGCCTGCATTGTCCGGTTTTAGCAAGAATCCTGCTAAGTTATTTTACAGAGAATCCTCCATCTTTCATATCTGACCACCCTGGCCTGCCTTCAGCAAGAATCCTATTAAGTTTGCTCAACCCAAATCCCTCCCACCCACCCATGATGGTTCCCCATAGTAATTTTCCATTCACTGACCCCCACCTGCTCCATGGCTATAAATCCCCACTTGTCCATGATGTATTTGGAACTGAGCCCAGTCCTACACTGAGGTCCCTTCTCCTCTACTGCAGCAGTTCTTGAATAAAATCTGTCTTTATCACTTCAACTACTATTGTGCTATGCTACAAGTATCATAAGCATGTAATTGTACTATGCATTGCATAAATGCTTTTCTTCATTCAACAAATATTTCTGGAATCATAAAAGTCTGGGTATAATATTGATGGGAGGAGGGGAAGGTGGAGGAAGCTGAAGGATGACAACTAAGAAAGAAATCGCACAAAGGTAAGCAAGTCCTAAGATTCTCCATCAAGAAACCTAACAATTGTGGCAGAAATAAATCTCACACCCATATCCATAAAACCAGAGAAAAAGTGTTAAATTCATGAAAGATAATGATAAAAAAACTAGGAAAGTTTCTATAAAAGAGAAATGATATGCAGAGGAAATTGTCAAAAACAACTTTGAGGTTAGACCTCCCAGAAGGTAGACAGAGGATACTGCCACGGGGGTGACTCGGGGACCTCAGAAAAGAAACACATTTGGGGGGTTGATGGCCACTTTGGTTTTAGACATTTTAAGTAATAATGCCTGTGGGATACCAGATGAAAATGGCGAGGGAGTTTTTTCTGAGAAAAGTAGAGGCCAGAGATAAGGATGTGGCTGTCTTCTGTGAGGAGATAAGATATGAGTGGGAGGGGAGGAGATCATCAGGAGACAGAGCACAGAAAGCAGAGAAAAGCTTTCGGAACATTTAACTTCATTTGGGCAAAAGCAGCAAAAAGAGCCAGAGAACAAGAAAGAGCAATATAAGCACCAAACAGAAGAAGTCATCTAGGCCAGTAAAATGTAGTGAATGCCTGTTGGGTTTGCCTGTCTGAGATCCTCATCATCCAGTAAAAGACCACCTTCATGCCACAGGAGCTTCCTTCCACGTGATGTACTTGGGGCTGACCAGGGAACATGTCCGTTGTCTGGTAGAGCTACTGGAAAAAATCTTTTTGGACTAGGATTGCTATGCGTCTGGGATTTCCTCAGGCCATTTTTCTAGCATGTGAAAGAAGGTGAACTAATGCACAAAGACAGGTTTCCAACACCACTGTTAATCCCCTAGATATACCGGTGCCTGAAGCTAGACTCTTCACCAACCTGAGACAATGAATAGCCTTTGTGACTTAAGCTAATTCATACGAAGGAGTTTTTTAACCTACAAATGGAAGAGTCCTGATTGATACATAAAGTAATCATTCAAAAGACATTTTCAAAGCTAGGAAATGAATGCTACATCCAGAACCTACAGGGAAAACAAAAAGATAAGCTTTTCCACTCTTTCAATCTTCTCCAGTCTTCTTATTCTCAACACATAGACCATTTTCTCTAGTCAAATGGAACAGATTAAATAATACAGAACACTCTGACCACCTGATCCCACACCCATCGTGCCAAAGCCTTCACACCACACCAAAAGTGAAATATCATCCCATTCAAAAGTCACCCCAAAGATGGTTTCAGATTCTGTTTTTCCATGAATTGTGCTTCTGCGGAAGCTGAGCAATTCACGAACCCAATAAGGACACTGCTAGGTATGGTTGTGCTCTCTCTTACAAGGGTCAATGTAGGAAGAGAGAGCACCTTGTAATGTACTTAAACTCAGGGACACTCAAAATTATAATGAAACACCTAGTCCAGTCTTTTATTTAGGATGTCAAGTAACTGAGCCACACAAAATTTAAATATCATTACCAGGCCCCAGAGAAGCCAGGAGTAAAATTGGAATTAAGAATCCAAATCCGGGTGTACCTGGGTGGCTCAGTGGGTTAAAGCCTCTGCATTTGGCTCAGGTCATGATCTCAGGGTCCTGGGATCGAGCCCCACATCCAGATCTCTGCTCTGCAGGGAGCCTGCTTCCTCCCACTCTCTCTGCCTGCCTCTTTGCCAACTTGTGATCTCTCTCTCTCTGTCAAATAAATAAATAAAATATTTAAAAAAAAATTTTTTTTAAAGAATCCAAATCCGAAAGAGCCCTGTCTAACCCTTCTCTTTTAGTGACTCTTCTACCTTGCCTTGCTCTGCACACCTGTTGTTTTATAGCAAGAACTCTAGCTACCTTCTGGAACTTGCCATGTATGGAGCCGAGATGAAAGCCAAACAACTCATCCTTCCCCAGACCCCAAGTGAATGACTCATCTGCTGTTCTTTGAACGGGTAAGAGTTTTAATAAGAATCCAACGAAAATCTTCATCAGCGCTACTCTCATCAAAACCAGTCCCGCTCCTCCCTCACTGCCATTCCCGTATTCATTCACCAAGCACACGTCGATGACATCTTCTCTGGGCCAGGTGTTCTGAAAGGTGCTGAGAATAAGACATGGCTCCATCTTCAGCAAGCTCACCATTCAGAAGACAAAACATCTACATACAAATTTATAGCTATAAAACAACATAAGAAGGAGAATAGTAAAGATATGTGCAAGCTATTGTGAGGGAAGAGGTCTGGGAAGGCTTCTGGAAGAACGAGATACATGTGCTGAGTCCAAAATATTCGTTCAGTGCTTCTGCTGGCTGAAGAGATAAGACAGGAACCACAAAAACTTACATTAGGCAGAAATCAGTAATGCAAGTAAGTATGTGATCAGTTGACAAATGAATTTTGTAGACAATAGTTATTATAGGAGTACTGAGAAGCACAGAAAAGCTATATTCCTCTAATCCCCACATCAATTACAAAAGTAGATTTAAGGAGAAATCTGGGATGAAGAAATCAATATCTTAGAAAAGTAAGTTGTCCAAGATGAAATAACTTATAACTGTTAACAACAAAATTCAGACCAATGTCTTTTTTGTGTGTTTTCTGACTTCTAAGCCCATACTCTTGCTGCTATAGCCTTACGTTTTGTTGATTGAACATGAATAAGAACACAGATAATAAAAGGACCACTTAGACCAGGGTGAGGAGTATATTTGTTGCCCCTAAAGTGACTTGAGTGATAGAGTTAAATTACTCTTACATCATATTTAGTATTATACCCAAAGACAGCGCTTGAAAACACTCAAACATTAGCCAGGTTTTCTCACTGTGCTGAGAATTAAGAAGGATATGCATGATGGTTTTGATTCTTTGCCCTTCAAAGACCCCTCCTACCCATCACCCAAACAGGAATGCTGGGCACAATGACCACACCAGCGCAGCAGACAGCCCGGAATCTGGCACAGTCCTCTCTGCCACCGATGCCTGGCCGCTGACACCGCCATGAAGTTCTCCTGCAACAGGATGGTCAAACCTAGAGTACCTCTACATGTGCCATTTTGAATGCTTCACTTCCCCGTCACTGTTTTAGAGTCAGTGTTTTTGTAACTCAGGCGGAGAAGTCAACAGGTTAATTTATCCACCCGAGCTACCATCATATAACCACACTGGACTATGACACCAGTATGACTGACATAGGTTGTCAGAACATATGAAGAGGAGGAAAAGGTGAAGATCCAAAATAAGTATGTAATGGGAAAGAACCCTCTAGAATCCTAGAGATCATATTTACCCCAGTATTCACGAACCCTAATACTAATAATATAATATTGTGTGCCTGGCACACAGTAGGGCTCAGTAAATACTAGTTGAATGAATGAATGCCTAAATGCATGAATGAACTCCTCACTCACCTTTATGGTATTTTTAAAAGCCAACTGCAAAAACATTTCAAGTTCACAGTAGTAACCTAAATGAAATTACAAGAAAGTAAGCAAGTGCAGAAAGTGACATATACATAAGAGTGTTTCATATATGGCAACTAGCCAAGGTTCCCAGAAGAACAACTCAAATACCTAAATGTTTAAAGAGGAATTTGAGTTTAACAATGGGGGGAGGTACATTTCTGACCCTGAAACAAGTGAACAGTCCCATGCACCTGTCCTTTCTGGGGTGACTGCACAAGGTCACAAGCAGTGGCAGCACAGAACCACACTGGCACCAGGAGTGTTTGAAATAACAGTGACTGAGAACACCACTTCCAGATTTGTTACTGATGCAATAACGGAACAACCAAACCTTAGTCACAAGGAACGTGAGTACATGCCACTTCTGAACCTCCTTGATATTGCTCAACGCAAAAATGCAGTGAGTCACACTTACCAACATTCTCTTGAACTTTTCCCTCTTACTTTCCTTACCAAAGTTTTCTCAATACCATTTTACCAAGATAAGACAGACTTCTCGAAGGTTTGAGCAAAAAACATTCCAGATAAGTGATGTCTAGTTTTAAGAAATGGCTAATCAAGTGATTCCCGACTCTCTTTTCCTGATTCGTTTTTTTTTTGTTTTTTTTTTTTCATTTTTCCCTCAAGTTTTTCTTATGCTTCTTACTTATGCCACTAGAGTGCTCAGGAAGTCCCACCCGGAATACACACAGACACACAAAGATGCAAGCACACACATGCACATACGTGCACATGTTCACATTCACTCTCCAAACTATTCCTTAAGAGGAGACAAAAAGGGCCTTTCCTACATGTGCTATTTGAAGAAAGACACCTTGTTTTATGAAACACCATTCAGGGAAATAAGAGTATCATGAAACAATACGCATAGAGTGACATCATTGCTATGAATAAGGTTAGAGAAAACCTGGAGATGTATGCTTCAAAATCTTAACAGTGTTTACCTTGGGATGACGAAATTATGGGTGATTTTTATTTTTTCTTTTCTATTTCTCGATATTTGCCAAAGTTTTAGACAATATATATGTATTCCTATCTCAATTAGAAAAATAAAGTTAAATCATGGGAAGTTTCTTAAATCTCTACTTCTAGGTTCCTCCAAACACAATTAAGACAAGTTGGAATTTTTTCTTCTTTTTCTACTAAAGCAAAAGGAATTTTAGAATCTGTGATACACTTTTTAAAAGAGGTTTACAAAGTTTTCTGATTTTACCATAGCTATTGACATATTTCTCAATCCTGTCCCATCCACATTCAGTTTCTTAAGGCCCTCTCACCCCTAAGAGCCTGGCATGGTATCAAAGCACAGACACTCAGTCTGGACTCTTAACTTTCTGACCCTGACCTGTCTCCAGATGACAGAAGCTACCCCAGTTTCCAATCACCTGTAGGATGACTTCTTGTATTTGCTGCCAGGCTCAAAAGGTCTTTGAGCCTTCCTGCTCACCAAGGGCCTCCACTCAGTCCCTCCAGGATTGAGGTGTAGAAGGAATGACTGTTCTCCAGGCAGGGTTGGGGCAAATGCCACCAGGGGTGAGCTCATCCTTCAAAGTCATCTCACCACTGCATACAAGGAATGACCTTATCCATCACAGCCCCAATTTTATGACAGTCTTTTAGCACAGTGGTTCTCAAAGCATGCTCCAGGGAGTCCTAGGGGTTACCAAAACCCTTCCAGAGAACATATAAGGTTAAACCTACTTTTATAATATTACTAAAACTGCATTTTCCTTTTTCACTTTCATTCTTTTATGAGTGAACAATGGACATTCTGGAGGCTATGTGATAAACGTCACAATAGATTGAATGCTGCAGCATATATGAGGACACAGCTGTCTTCTACTAAGCCCCGATATTAAAGAGATTTGCAAAAATGTAAAACAACGCCATTCTTCTCATTAATTTTTTATCATGGATAAAAACAGTTGTGTTTTCATCAAAAATGTTAACATGGTATGGACTTATTAATGTTATTTTTAATATGTTAAATATTTAAAATTTTCTTCAACATTAAATTTTATAATGGTAAGTATCAATACATATCAACCACATTTACTAAAGGTCTTTGATGTTCTCAATAATTATTAGAGTACAAAGGGGCACAAACTTTTGTCTGCACGTAAAAATGACACAGAGGTTCCTATATACCACTTAACTGACAAGTTGGGAGCTTCTGGTAGATCTCACCTACTGTATCTTTCACCCTGTTCATCCTATATTCCCATAAGATGGTTTCTGCAGATGTTTATTGTCACTCTTCTACTCAAACTGGCTCCCCACACAAAAACAAGAAACTTCTCTTCTGCCAAGAGTCTAAAATCCCAACACTGAAGAACTTCAATTATCTATCTCCAATCTTCCTTTATCCCTCTACCAACCTGAAAAGCGTATCTGAACTCTCTATTCTAATAAAAAGTTTTAGTAAGTCTTATAATATACCTTCACTGTGACCTTGTAGGCCCTGCACCCCCCACTTAGAACGCTGATGTTATCTCCTCTTGAAGAACCAACTCCTATCTGTGCTAACATTTGGCCCTCACCTCCTCTGTCTAATAGGGCTATGCTCACCAGACTACTATGCCCATGGTGTTTTGGGAATTCACTGTGTACCTCCTTGTATTATCATCTGTTCATGAAATGGGTATCTCTTTAATAAGATCACATGAAGATCTAGAAAGGATGGATGTGTTCCTTTTCTATCTTTCTCAACCCCTACTGAGGCTTGGGACATCTAAGATGCTCAACTTATCATAATCATTGACTTGCCAGATTAAGGAAAGGAAGGGTGGATGAAAAAGAAATTAGAAACTGGCACACAGTACCTGAGTATAATTCCGAGAAAGACAACCGGATAACCTGAGAGTCATTGACCAGTCATTTACCTCTGAAGAGCCAAATTTTCAAGACACAAGTTTCTCTACTTATGCCAGGAAACTTTCCCAGAATGAGCCTGGTGTTGCCTTGATACTACAGGTAAGCTATACTGTCACCAACATTTCCAGCTTGCCCTAGAAATTATAACTATAAGCTATGGAGAAAACCCATGGCTAAATGAGGAAAAAAAAAAACCCCTGACAAAATTCACAAATTAGAAGAGATAAAAACTATTATATCCTTCTACTTCGATAATACACAGGTTTTAGTTTAACATACTATTTCCTTTATACTATTTTAAAAATTTTCAACAAATGAAGGAATTGCTGGTTTACCTTGAATTAAGTGAGACATCTAGGTTGATTTAAAGTTATGTCAGTGCGTCAGTATAAAATTTAGTGATAAAAGGTGGAAGTTTTCATTCATTCAACAAATATTTCCTGAACACCTACTAAATGCCAGATACTATGCTAGTTACAGAAATACAAAAAGTGATTGAAATGCACCCAGCCCGTAAGCGACTAAGATGTTTGAGACTGTTGCAGGGTTTGGATAGAAATATAGGTAACTACAGGTTGGGCTGATAAGGGCTAGGGTAGGATCCCTTAATGTGAAAAAAGGTTAATTAAGCCACCCTAAATGTATGGGATTGTCAGAGGCCTCCAGGAGAAAACAATATCTAAGCTGAGGTGGAAAGGGACAAGGACAAGGAGAAATAGGGTTGGAGAAACAGGGGGGTAGGAATATTACTGCAGTGCCTTAAGTATCAGGAAAGGTGCTTATATTTGATTCTAAGAGTAAGGAGAAGCGATTTGAGGATGGTGCGATTATCAGATGTGCGAATGAGATATTAAGTCTGGCGGCAATGGGGAGCACAGGGAGGGCATGGGGCAAGACTGACGGCAGCAGCAGACCCGTGGCAGGCATTTACTGAGCACCTACTGCATGCCACACACAAGACGGAGTGACGAGATGCAGTAACTCACCTAATCTCCACAACAGTCCCATCAAGTAGGTAAAATTACCCCCATGAGACAAGAGAGAACCCTGGAGTTCAGACAGACTGAGACAGAAATATGTGGACGTTACAGTGACAGGACTTAGGTGCAATTACGATAAGGGGGAGAGGGGTGTCAAGAACGACATCCAGTTTTCAGTTTCATCAACCAAGCAAGCACAGGGTGATGAGGATCCCTGAGACTGGCAAAACAGGATTACCTGGAGGTTGGGAAGGAGAAAGGTTAGAGTTGATGAGCTCAGTCTGGAACAAGTTTAGACCTGCTGAGTTGGGGAGCAGAGGGAGTTGCACATCAGTGAGCAATGGGGGTGGCCAGGCTAAATCTCCAGAGAGAAATCTGAACCCTCTCCTTAGAGAGCATCTACACACAAGTGACTACTGCAGCCAGAGCGACAGACAGGAGACTGTGCAGAGACAGTGTGCAAAATCAAAGGGAACAGGACTTGAAGACAGTACCCTGAGGAACATCAGTAGTTAAAGGCCGAGCAAAGGACACTGAAACTGAAAAGAAGCAGAGAGGTAAGAAAATCAAGGCACACTTAGTTTCCAGCGAGGAAAGGGTGTGTGTTTCCAGTAGGATGTGCTCCACACCACCAACACTAAGAGAGACCGGTAAAGCCTGAGAAGCATCCATTGTATTTAGCAATAAGAAGGTTCTGGGTAATGTCCTCCAAGATTAATTTCATGAAAGCTCCGGGGACAGAGCCCGACCACAATGTGCTGTGGAGGGACAGAAAGGTGCGGAAATGGAATGGAACTTCAAATATTTCCACTGTCCAGTTATGTACAGAAAACGAGGCACAAGGACCATGATACATTCAGGGGATTCACAGCACAGGGGCCCCACGAACACAGCATCTGCCCCAAACCATGAGAAGAAATGGGCATTCAAACTTGGATTATCTGTTTTCCCAGTCCAGTCTGGACCCTTGGTGACTTCTGCCGTATGACTTACTTGTGTCTCCGTTTCTGGGGAAACAGATTGGTCTTCATTCTCTCACAGTACTGTTTTGAGTATCAAATGCCGATAATCAGGAAATAACACTGTAAGGCTGAAAAATGGCTGTGAAGGAACTAACATCAGGTTTTAGAGCTTAACCCTGACTACTGCAGAGACAACTTCAGCAGGGGGAACAAAAATGGTCACTTTTTTCTTGTTTTACTGAGACAAGGGTAGTATCAGCAGAGAACACCTTCCTACTTCAAACAATGATGCAGGTCCCCGTGGCTTCAAGAAGCTCTCTCCCATCAGTTCTATCCTGACATCCAGGCACATGGATGACAGGAGGCGACACGTGGGTTTTCGGAAAATCAACCGGCCCCTTCTTGGGATGATACCCCTCAGCCCGAGGAACGAAAGTGGAAAGAGCATAGGTTCTGAAGTCTGGTCACCCTGCAATCGAATGCTCACTCTGCCACCTTGGAGCGATGACTCCGAGTGAGGTTTGGTTTTTTTTTAAGATTTTATTTATTTATTTGACAGACAGAGATCACAAGTAGGCAGAGAGGCAGGCAGAGAGAGAGGAGAAAGCAGGCTCCCTGCAGAGCAGAGAGCCTGAAGTGGGGCTCGATTCCAGGACCCTGGGATCATGACCTGAGCCAAAGGCAGAGGCTTAACCCACTGAGCCACCCAGGTGCCCCCCCGAGTGAGGTATTTAACCTAGCTAAGACTGGCCTTCCTGTAAGATTAGGAGGCTTAACGGGATGATGTATAAGAAGCACTGAGCACACTGCCTGGAACAAGATAAGTCCTCTGAAAATATTAGCCTCATTCCCCTTAGGATAGAAACTGCTTCCTCTCCTAGGGTGAAGGTCCTACTCAGAATATTTCCTGAACTGAAAAAAAGAGGGAGGGTGCCTGGGTGGCCCAGTTGGTTAGGCACTCAATTCCTGATTTCAGCTCAGGTCGTGATCTCAGGGTCGTGAGATCGAGCCCCGCACATAAGATTCTCGCTCTCCCGCTCCCTTTGCCCCTCTCCCTCCTCTCTCCCTCTCTCTAAAATAACTAATTAATTAATTAATTAATTAAAAATAGAGTACTTCCTTGACTGGCATTCATCCCAAAATTAGGAACAGAGCCAATGTCTAGCTTTTCTCATTACGGTGTGTAGGTTAAATAAGCAAAGAATATCCCTCAATTCTGAGGTTCCTGATCCTGAAGAGAACTGGATCAGGATTTGATACACAAACTCAATCAGCTGGTAGCATCAATAGCATGCATTCCTCAACAAAAGAAACTGTGTTTTCTTACACATGTATATAAAGCAGGATCGATCTGTGACCCAATTCAGAATATTAGCCTACGGATTCTACTGTTCCCTTTCACCTGAAGTCTGGGCTACCTTTCATCTCTCACTTATTCCAGTGAGACCAAAGCAGCCCCTGTTCTCTTACCTGCTTTCAACAAACAAGGCCGGCTAGATGTGAAGGGCCCTGGATTCTGCCAGCTTGTAAAACTCATACAGAGATCCTAAAGTAAATCTAAACTTCAAACTACAATTACATGAATTTCTGGAAAGAGAACATAGACTCCCAACCATTCACATTTCAGTAGTGATGTAAATTTTGGACAACAGTAATAAAATACAGCTAACTCCTAAATGTAGCCTCAGAAGTAATCTGGAGGAGAGGAAATGTCCATAGTCTGAAATACCCAATAGCATCTCATTAGCCTATACACCTAAGGTTTACATTTTTAGGAATTTATCAGGAGTGTTTGATCAAAGGGAAGCAGAAGCAAAAGGTAAAAGACTCTTGAGGTGAGAGTTGTCATGGAAACTAACACTGAAACCAATGCTAGACTGACATATTTCTCAATGAACTTTTCATTTCATTAATCCTTGCTGTCTTTTTAGAGCAGTGCTTTCCTCTGTAAGTTGACTGATCCTGGGGTACTCAGGCCTCCAGTAAAAGATAATTTTGTTAAAAATAGTATAGCTATACCAAGTAACATAGTATTATAATAACTATGCATTGAGCACATATTTAAGCCAGGCAATACGTGTTTTACATGTACTGTCTTACATGTTATTTAATATTTGAAGTAATATAGGCAATGACAAAAATCTTTGAGTTATTACACATAATGCAGTAAATATACAAGTGTCTGAAATACAGTGATTGCTCAGTAAATGTTATTATTGTTCTTATTTTTTAGTGGTTGTTTGAACTAAAAAATAAGAACAATAATAATCATCTTTTCAGTTCACAGATGTAAAAACTAAGGATTAAGGAAGTTAAGTGACTTGCCCGTGATTCCCCAGCTAATAAGTGACAGAATTAGAGTTTCAGCCCAGGTCTGTTTGATTCCAGAGGCCAAATTGTTAACCATTATGTTGTATTCTCTACTACAGTTTGAGATCTAAGGAGCTCACCAAATAAATCGATAACAACTCTGGATTATTTTTAAGCTGGGTTCATGGAACTAAAGCCTTACAGGCCTTATCAATGCACACCTGTTTTTGTTCTCTAGCCATTCAGTTCATAATAAAAAAAAGTCAAGGTATTAGATATTTGGACTTGGAAGGCATAATACTACTTTTCAGGTTAACACCTTTGATCTAGATTCACAGATTTTTGTTTTTGCTCTCCGTAAACTCCAGGCCAAGAAAAACAACAGAGGATCTTTGGAAGGAGACAGAAACCAGTTGAAACAAGGCTCTATTCTAGAGATTTTCTGTGCTCCCAAATCCCATCATCACAAAGGTAATTCAATGATAGTTTCATTTCTTTATAAAATAAATCTCAAAACCTGGCAAACCCATTTGGCTCCTGAATGAAACAGACAACTGGGAATAGTTTGAGAATAAATTAATTAGTTTCAATTACAAGCAGGAACCTACTGTTATCTGGAGTTGGGGATGGGAAAACTCTGAAAACTATAGTTTCTTAGGTAGTCTCAAGTTCAGTAACATTCTTTTTTTTTTTTTTAATAATAAATTGCACGGTAAATGATCTTAATATTAATTGTTTGCATCTAGCAATATGGACACTCCTTTGAGGAAATGCCACTCTGAATATAAGTAACTCTCAGACCCTTATTACCAACCACATTAAGCTGCCTTCATAAAGGGGTTGCTTTTCTTTTCCCTGAGGAATATCAATCCCTCTCAACTTCAGGCCTCATTTTCCATTCCTATTTATAGTCCTATTTTTCTCCCCCAACCACTACTATCACCAAAAGAAACAGGTAACATAGGGGATTCAATGTACATTAAATTTAAAGGGGAAAATAAAGACTTTTAAACTACAGTCACAGTTGAAACGCGATGGGGTTTTTTGTTTTGTTTTTGCTAAATTTTATCTATTTGAAAGAGAGAGAGAGAGCAGGACACAGGGGTGAGTCAGAGGGTGAAGCAGACTCCCTGCTGAGCAGGGAGCCTGATGCGGGACTTGATGCCAGGTCTCCAGGATGACCTGGCTGAAAGCAGTCGTTCTAACAACTGAGTCACTCAGGCACCCAAAGCAATGGGTTTTTATGATGGAGAAATGAAGTCCTAGCATCTCCCGGGATGGGTCACTTCAGGAAACAGGAATATGGCATGACTCCTGGAAAGCATAAAGCCTGCAAACCTCCCACCCAGCTACTCTACTCTGACCATCCCTCATGAGGAATAAAGATCTACCCCTACCAAGGAAAAAAGTTTTTACCTCTGCCCTCTCCCGTTCATGTGCGTGAGAGCTCAAGCTCCCTCGCAGAGCAAACTTGTGTGGTCAGAGTTAGGAATTCCACTCACCTACTCTTCCTTCATTGCTTCCTTCTAAACCAGCAGCACAGGCTCTCAGCAGTGTTCATATGACGGTGAATCACAGCCAGCCGAATGCTCTCTCTCACCGTCTTTGCCCCAGTGATTGCTTAACTATGCAGTTTTGCATTGTGCACCTTTCACGAGTTTCTGTCTTATTTCGAGTCGAAGCTCTCTGAGGAAAGGGACACATTATCACCACTGTGGTTTCTACACTCTTGGCACAAGTCCCTTCATGTGACTAAGCTATGGATAAGCTGATTGTGATCAATGATGAGTAACTTCTATTCATAGTTCAAAATCTGAAGTAATAGTTGCCCACGCTGGAGAGAGTATGATTTTCAAGACTATAATCAAAACATCTACAACAGCGTAGTGTTTAGGACTGCCTGAGGTTCTACCGCTTACTGTGTGACACTGTTTAAGTTACTTAACCATTCTGTACCACATGTTTCTCCTGTGTAAAATGAAGATAATAATGGTGCCATTATCATAGAATTTCTGTGAGGATGAAATAATACAAATAAATCGGTTAAAAGATATGGCACAGGGGCGCCTGGGTGGCTCAGTGGGTTAAGCCTCTACCTTCGGCTCAGGTTATGATCTCAGCGTCCTGGGATGGAGCCCCGCATCAGGCTCTCTGCTCAGTGGGGAGCCTGCTTCCCTCTCTCTCTGCCTGCCTCTCTGCCTACTTGTGATCTCTCGGTCAAATAAACAAATAAAATCTTTAAAAAAAAAAAAAAAGGTATGGCACACAGTGAAAGACCAGTAAATTCCTATATATAATTATTTATGATATGTACAAAAGGGTGCATATAACTCTTAGGGTAGTTATATATGGAAAGAATAAAGAGCATTTTCCCATACAGATCCCAATCATACCAGACATGGAGGCAAGCTAAGCTCTTGACATCACAGTCATAGTCAAATGAATTACAAGTGTCCTTCACTTGCCCAAAACCTCTTGGAAACAATGATCTAACTATACACCCTCAACTTAAATGAGAGGGATATAATAGGTGAGAAGAGATACATTGTCTTGAAGGTAAAGCAACCAGAGACCTAAATGCAGCCTCACCCTCTGTCTTGCCCTTCTGTCTCACCCTTCATTTCTCACCTGAACAAGCAAGCTAGAAGGCATTACTGGAAGACCCACCCCCCACCATTTCTCAGAACATGAAGGTCAAAAGAAAAAAAAGAAGAAGAAGAACAGATGTTCTTTCTCTCCTCTGTCCATGTCAGCAGTTCCCTCAGCCTCCCTCATCTAACCCACCATCACCCCCAGCCCAAGTAAAAGTACAACAGAGAACAACAAACTATGCATATAACACATACAGAATGAACACACACACACACACACACACACACACACCCCCCTTCTGTTGGCTACATGCTGCCATCCAGTAAAATAAAAAGCCAAGAGTTATCTCACTGCCTCTCCCTTTGGCATCATTAGGCTGGAAGCTAATAAAGGAAAAGATTTAACAAGAGTCAAAGACACTATAGGCAAAAGAATGAAGTAGAAGATATTTACTGGGGGAAGGGAGCTTTTTTGCCTGCTTTTCTGCAAGAGACAGAGCCTTTCTTTATGGTACCTTCTGACTGTCTCCAGGCTCCAACAATCATGACATCAGCAAACAACAGCAGTCTCCTCCCTGGCTCCGTCCAGACCCAACCCAACATATTCCACACTCTCACGCAGGTGAATTTTCTGAGACACATGACTGATCCCTATTCCACTTTCATTTGCAATTCTCTCATTAGACATATCATGCTATTGTGCATGATTATAATTATGTGTGCATACGTCATACCTCCTTCAATAAACTGTAATGCCATGGGAGAACCCAGACTGTATTACTCTTACTAAACAATCTTCACTCATTCACTCAAACATGCAGAAAATATGTGTTATGCACCAGGCACTATACCAGCCCTGAAGATGAGTCAGGTCATTCCCTTCAATTTTTTTAAAATCATTTGTGTTTACGTTGGTTGCAGGGGTTGGGGTGGGGGGGAGGGGTGTTGGGGAGAGCCATATAAACAGAAGATTGTAATACATGAAATTATTTACATTTTATAATATTATGATATAATTGCGATATATATTTTGATTACGCAGGCACCAATTAACATAGAATCACAGAGAAGGGCTCCTACTAAACCCTTGAGCAGATCAAGAAAGGCTTTTCAGAAGAAATAAGGTCTAAACTGACAGCTGAAACACCGGCAGATATACACGAAGAATCGGGAACTATGAGCAGCCCATTAAGACTACATGGTGGCAAAGGAGAAGGCTTGAAAAATATTCAGGAACCAGATCTTAAAAGGGCTTTAGCTACATTAAAGAATTTGACATTTATCCTGAAGGAGCTGAATTGCTTTAGTAAAAGAGCGATATGATCAGACTTCTACTTTAAAAATGACCACTTTAATTAGAATATAGTAGTCATTCAAAGTATTTGTCGAACACATGCATAGTTAAGTGTAAGCAGCATAATAAAAAAATATTGTAGGAATTAAAAAGGAGAGAAATCGGTGAATTGGTCCTAGCTGTGATGTCCCAGAAAGGTTTTATGGAGGAGTTCAGCTGTTCTTTTAAAACTGTACAATTTTGATAGGGTAATTCAAGGAAAAGGACTTTCTAGTTGGAAACAGGAAAGGTACAAGGAAGATACTGAGCTAGGAAGTGGCTGTGCAGAAGTTTCAGATGAATTCACAGAAGAGCGAATAGTTTAGTGCTAAGTCTGGAGGGGTAGGTTGGCATCTTAGAGCAGGGATGGGTGCCTTGAATGCCAGTCTCAGGATTTAAACCTCACCAGCAAAGAGACAGCCAGCTTCTGGCTGAGTTTTGAAACGGGAGAGGCATACCGCCAGTGTTGTATTGGGAAGATTGAGTATGAATTGGAAGAGGTTTAAAAACAAGGTCCAGGGGGGTGGGGTTATTATGGACATTGGGGAGGGTATGTGCTATGGTGAGTGCTGTGAAGTGTGTAAACCTGGCGATTCACAGACCCATACCCCTGGGGAAAAAAAATATATTATATGTTTATAAAAAATAAAATTAAAAAAAAAAAAAAAAACAAGGTCCAGGTAAACAGGGTGTAGCAACATAAAAGGAAAAACAAAAGCAGGAGATGTGCTGCAAGATACATAGCAAAAATAAAAAGAAGAAGAAGAAGAGTTAAGAGAGAGAAGTAAAAGCATAGGGTTGGGTGATAGGTGAAACAAAGGTCGCCTCACATACCAGCCTCCTACACCCACCCCCACGTCTCCAGCTCCCCTACTAACCCTCCCTGGAGGGCTGCCTTATCTGAATAGACCCATTTCCTGCAGCTTCATGTTACCATTTGGAGGATGAGAGTCTCCTCCTTTATGAAGCTGTTTAACCAGTGTCTACACCTAAGAACTAGGAGGTGAGGGGTTTTTCTGAAAAGAAAATGAAGAGAAAAGAATATCTGGAGAAGAGAAGAACATCAGACAAACAAAAGGTAACACTGAAGCTCAATTAGCTCAAAGAGTTCTGTCCTCTCACTGCTGGGGTCACCTCTTCTACCAGCGATTTGTACCCTCAGTAACCACAAGAAGCAGAAAGAGAAAACTCAATTGTTCTGTTGCTTCCGATTTGAACTCTGGCCACTTTCATCTCCAACAGCGACAACTTAATTTAATAGTATGTAGGGATACTGAAAAAAGATACTAGAAACCCCCTTCCAAAATTGTCTAACAAAATTCCACAGCACATTAGTCTATCACTCGAGAAAAGCTGACCTGAGAAACATCACAGCCCTCATCCGAAGGAACAATGTCATTTGTAAATAGATCGCTCAGAAAATTCAATAAATCCCTGGCTCATCAAAATAAATTCTGTTTTCCCAGCCTTACTCAAAGTCAGAAAGTCAGGCTTCTCACAATGGTCCCATGTATTAATTATTCTACTTTAAGGCAGGCGGGGAAACTGAAGTTGCATTCTTTAAGATAGAGATATTAAGGGCCAGCTGGGTGGCTCAGTTGGCTAAGCAGCTGACTCTTGGTTTCAGCTTAGATCCTATCTCGAGATGGTGAGATCAAGCACCTTGATGGGTTCTGCGCTCAATGCTGGCTCCATGTGGGATTCTTTCTCTCCCTCCGTCCCTCCCACTCATGTGTGCTGTGCTTTTGCTTTCTCTCTCTCTCTCTCTTCAAATCATAAATAAGTCTTTAAAAAAAAAAAAGAGATATTAATAGCTCTAAATTTTGTTCCAAACTGGATGGTGTCTGGCTGCAGCAGATATGAATGCCAGCAAATTAGTAGATTCTTTGTAATGGCATTTCATTTGTCACCATTTAACTGATGACTATTGTTTTCTTTAGAACTTTTTAGTGGATGTTTGTTAGGCCTGATTGCATGATAAACTTTCCTTAGCTTGCCTTTGTTTCCAAAGTAATTATGAGCCTCTTCCTCTCTCTTTTTGATGCCCACAGATGCCATAATGAAGGCAGTTAAATATGCAAACATGAGAATAAGAAACAAGGTGTCAACATACCTATAATTTACTTATTGAGGCATCCAACTTACTCATAAACCAGGGATCGTATCGCTAATAAAGTTATCTGATTTTCCTAAAAAATTTAGGCATATTTTCCAGTGTCTTTGCCAACAGATGGTTCAGGGGTCTTTTGTCACTTTATAATTCATCTACCCCTCCAGACATGATAAGGAGATAATTTAAGTGAAAACAATGTGTGGACCTCAGATATGCAGCTGCAAGCGAAATCGCCACACTCCTTTGCAAGCATATGACTGACCGCCCCTACTCCTCCTAGAATACTTTAGTCAGCTATTTCCCCTAATTGAAACGAGACTGCAACTAGACAGAAAATACTTAGGAAGGTGTTTGCTTTATTAAAATAGCTATATACTATGGGAGCATTTCAGTCTTCCAACATAGAAGTTCTCAGACATTAAACCAAAGGCAGTATCATGCCAGAATGGGAACTATACATAGTTTACTAAAGAACTTATATAATCAGACCACAAAACCCTTCCAGATCAAAGGCAGGTCGCTCTCTAACTCCCCTCCCCCACTCACCCCCCCTCCATGGCATCAGAAAGTTCTACTTCCCAATTATTGTATGTTTTAATTGAGGTAAGATATTTCTAATAAAAAGAATGCCAACCTAGCTATAGTTTTATTAGGAAGGATTTTACCTGATTAAAGTTTCCCTATCTGGCACCTAAGATTAGGTATCTAAGGATATCAAGATCCTAAATTCCTGAGTGGAGAATACATAATACGCAGTATTTCCCAAAACATCTGAAAACACAAACACTTTTTTTAACAGAAACTAGCATATCGCCCAGAAGTGGCAAACACTATGCAAAATACTGCATACTGCCATTCATCATCAGTTGTCACTGGAACAAGAGCAGAAGGAAAAAAAAAAAAAGTCAAAGCACTGAGTGAACTAAATTTTTAGAAGTGGTGAGGAGTTCTGCAAAGGATGCTAAAAGCACACTTTGCCTACCTTGCAGTTTTAAGAAATAATCACAGAATATCTTATTATGGAGGTGACTAGGAATCTATAATGGCATCTTCTTCTTCTTCTTCCTTTTTTTTTTTTTTTGGAAACTAATAGGTATGACCTTAAAATTCTCCCAGGTAGCTCATGGCTGTCCTTGTATTCTAGGCATTACCGAATGTCTAACTAATACTGTGTATACATACTGAGATATATATATTTTTAATTTTGAATGAAAATTAGAATCAAACACTTGACCTGATCAATGATTAAAAACAAAGGCTCTAAGCCTAGTCCAGGCACCAACTGGGTATGTGATCTTGGTCAGGGCCTCCTTGGTTTCCTGATCTCTGTACAATGGACCCCCCAGCTCTATAAGCCTCGTGAAACCCACCCAGGAAAGACAACTGCATCGTGTCTCCTTGGCAGTTCTTACCCATCAAGCAACTGTTGATGAGGGCGGGTTGTGAGCCACTATCTTTGCAAGGAAGATTTAGGTCCGCTGTTCCAATAGAAAAGCACCTCATAAGGTGCTTCCAGCCCTCAACTACTTCATAAACTCTTCTCTAAAATTGTATAACCACAAGGACCTCTCAGCTCATTAGGAGTAAAACTGCAACTTCTAGCTCCCTCAACAACACGAGCTTTATAAAAGCCCGGTGGAAGAAAAACCCAGTGTGGTGAAAACCAAGTGCCACCAATGAGTCACCGCCTCACGCTTGAAAAATGCCACGCTATTCTGCCTCCCTCACTTCTCCCAAACAAATAGTGTTCTCATACAAATGAAAGTTCACGGCCACCGAGGGCCTGGCAGGGCCGCGGGGGGGCCCCCGCCGTACCTGGTTGAAGTGCAGCGGGACGGGCTCGGCGACACCCTTCTGGGGGGCGGCTCCCAGCTGCTCCAGCAGGCGCGCGAGCTGCGCCGCCGACAGGCTCCGATTCGCGCCGAACACGCTCAGCACATCCTCGCTAAAGGCGAGCCCGGGCCCCACCGCCGTGCCTCCGACGCCCGCGGCCGCCAGCAGTAGGAGCCCGGCCACCGCCCGGCCCGGGACCATCCCGGCCGGGGCTGCCTCTCGAGGACCTGAAACGGGCTGAAGCGCACCGGGACGCTCTGGCCGCACCGGCGTCGGTGCCCGAGGGCGCGCGGATCAGGCGTGGTCCACGCGGGTCCGAGTCAGCGGTGGCGAGGGCGCCCCTGGTCCTCCGCCGCCTTCGGAAGAGCAGCAGCCCGCAACCTGCGGGGCATTGAAGTGCAGGTGGAGCAGGGGTGGGGAGCAATAAGCTGAGTGGGCCCCCGGGCCTCCTGGAGAGCCTAAGATAAAGAGGACAAAGGGGGACAGAGATAAAGGCCAGCGGGCCACCCACCGGCCAGCCCCCGGAGCAGGGCCTTGCGGGAGCCCTCGGACGCCCAGCCAGGCAGGGGGCCAACTGCTCCCGAGCCAGGTTTGCGAACGTCCCAGGATTTGCATAGCGTGGTGACACAGGCTCCTCCCGGATAGAAAGCCCCAAACCAAACAATTTCTTTAGGAAGAACGAAAACCGCTCTCACTAGAGAACCTCACCTCTTCTTCCTGTCTTGGGGCTAAATTCCCTCAGAGCAAACTTAGACGGCGTGAGACAGTCCCCACGGAGCTGCGGGAAATAGCCCCTTCGGAGTCCTGGACTTTGCGTCTCTGCGGGACCCTCCCTCTCCCACACCTCTTCGCTGGGCTTGGCAAACCGTGGCCTGCTAATCTCTCACCTCGCCTGTCTGTTTCTGTCTCTGCGTCTCTGACTGTGTCCACGTGAGTCTCAGTCTTTCCCTCTTTCTCTCTGTCTCTCTCTGTCTCTCTCTCAACACTATCTCTGGCAAGTCAGCTCTGAAACTCCGAGATCCGGCCCTACGCCCTTTACAGATAAGAGGCAGGCCCTGTCCCCGCCTCTCTGGCACGTGGTGACACGCACTCCCCCAGCCTGAACTCCCGCGCTCCTCCGGGCCGCGGCGCAGAGCCCCTGGCGTTGGCGCATTCCTCACCCGACCAGGCTCTCCACCCTCACCCCGGGGGGTTACCTGAACGCCACGTTTGTGTCGGTGTCCCCAGCCTCCTTTCTGGTCTCGGTGGTCTCTTTGTTACCTTGATGAAACCAGCTTCCTGGAATAGAGTCACCCCATGCATTGTCTAAGAGATTAGCAGGAATTGCTTTTTTGTGTTACTTGGTAAACTCCGAGGAAAAAAAGGAAACCAGATCTCCAGCGTGGTGGCGGGCGAACTGAGCCTGCACTGCCCAGGTCGGCCCTTCCTGACGCCGCACAGGATATCCGCAGATCAGAATGAATGTTTGTTTGTTCAAATGAGGGTTCAAGAAAAGCTGACTTAGGTGTGAGATCAACAAGCTTGTGCAAAGTGAATGCGGTGTTTGGGGACAAAGGTTGTGTCTAGTGGATGTAATTGTCCCGAAATAAAGTAAATCTTGGTTCGCTGCTACATGGCTAAGGACAATAAGAATTAAAAATGTTGTTTTTGCCTTTCACTCGGCTCAGAGTGCACAGCAGATTTTAAGAGATACTAAGTGCAGATTTTAAGATACCCTAAGTGCAGAAAAAGGCAAGGAGATGTGGAAGGGGAACTTAAATGTCAATGTGAAAAATAGAGACAAGACAGAAAATTCCAGAGGGATAAGGTTCTAGGTGGACATAACCGAAGGGCTGTCCTATGGAAAATGTTTAACTGTGTTCTGACTAGTAACAGGGCAAAGTCACCAAGAGGAAGGTTTCCGCAGAATATAAAGCCCAAGTGCTTTGGGAGGTAGTGATTCCTCCAAGATTGCGAGTGTTTCAACCCCACAGGAGAATGATAGGATTCCTGTCTTGGAGGGAGATCAACAAAATGATCTTGATGGTGTGTCCCTTCCAATTATAAAATCTGTATATTTATTAGTAATAATTTATGAAATTATAATGGTACATAAAGGGCAAATGTCTCACCCAAGGGCCAGAAGAAAATTCATGTTGCCGTTATTTTTCCTTTTGACCTCAGTGACTCAAGGTGTTTCTTAGAAATTAGTGAATGCTTCAGATGGTTCATCCACATCCAGCAAGCTGTTTATTCCCAGCTTGAAATGCATTGATAAGATGTTGGATTTTCCACAAATCTAAATGGATTTTAACTAATACAAATTTTGTATTGTGGATTTTTTTAAAATAAAATTTTTGTATTAGTCATTCACATCTATATATATACATTTTGCCTGACCATCAACCCCAAAAGACAATAAACAGTAAAATAAGTAATAATCAACTTGCTCGGCAACTTTACCAAGTGCAGTTAATATAATTAAAGCATGCAATTAAGAGAGAGTATTCAGAAAATTACAAGTTACTAACTACCAAACCGGTAAGGCTAATTTCTAGATCTTCCACTCTAATGAAATATAATCACGAAAGTACTACTCAGATAAGATTTTAGGGCTCAAAATATGGCATTCTTTCAGCAATATCATCACTGAAAAAAGGACTTCCAGTTTAAAATATAAAGTGTAATGTTAATAGCTATAATTTCTCTCAGAAATTTGCCTGAGAGGTTAAGTAATTTCAAATGATAATATTTAAGGGAGCATGCCAGGAAGTCCAGCCAGGATACTGAAAGACGCTTTGTCTTTCTGACAATTCACCTGTGAAACTGGGTGACAAGTTCAATTCTTTCATCCATGAAACAGGAAAATTGGGATAGAAGAACAAGTATCCACCCCGGCCTTATTTCTAAATGTCTAATTTAGGAGTCATCTTTCAGAACAAAACATGAAACTCCTAGAAGAGAAATAAAAGTTCACTGACCCAGGGGCACCTGGGCAGCTTAGTCAGGTAAGGGTCTGACTCTTGATTTGGGCTCAAGTTGCAATCTCAAGGTTTTGAGACTGAGCTCCTCCCTCGTGGGCTCACTGCTCCAGGGGGAGTCTGCTTATCCCTCTCCCTCTGCTCCACCTCCCTCTGCCCCCCAACTTGTGCTCTTTCTCTCTCTTTTAAATAAATAAATAAGTAAATCTTTTAAGGGGAAAAAAAAAGAAAAAGATTCTCTCCCTGGGTCCCTCTTCTCTTCTCTTAAAAAAAAAAAAAATCAATTTGCCAATGGAAAGGACATTAAAAAAAAAAAAAAGAAGAAGATTTTATTTATTTCCAGAGAGAGAGTGAGAGTGAGAATACAAGCAGGGGGAATGGCAGGCAGAGGAAGAAGCAGACTCCCTGTTTAGCAAGGAGCCCAGTTTAGGACTTGGTCCCAGGACACTGGGATCATGACCTGGGTAGAAAGCAGATGCTTAACCTCCTGAAAGGGCATTTAAAGTCAAGTCTTATTTTTCCTAATAGCTTCAAATTTTTCCCAGTCCACATCTTATGTTACTACTGCAAATAAGGAGCAAATGGGCTTCTTTTAAACTTTCTCATGCATTCATTTCTCTGTAGAATGACTAATAAGCAAATCTAAGAGACAACACATCCCTCTCCCCCTTCCCTTCTCTTCTTCTCCCTCCAGTCGTAAAGCCATGAAGTGGAGCATAGCATAGATAAATAGTAGCTGTGTGGAGGGCAGTCACAGTGGGGTGCTGGAACCTGAACAAGAGAAGGAGGGTATCCAAGTAGGAGGGAAATTTAGTGTGGGCAGCTATAGCCCACGCAGGGTGGCAAAGGTGTCCAGATGTAGAGGGAACAGGGAAAATCAGAAGATGCCTCCTTAGTGGGCATTTATTTCTGGACAACAAGAGTGTGTGCATGCGGGCGCCTGGGTGGCTCAGTGGGTTAAGCCGCTGCCTTCGGCTCAGGTCATGATCTCAGGGTCCTGGGATCGAGTCCCGCATCGGGCTCTCTGCTCAGCAGGGAGCCTGCTTCCCTCTCTCTCTCTGCCTGCCTCTCTATCTACTTGTGATCTCTCTCTGTCAAATAAATAAATAAAAATCTTAAAAAAAAAAAAAGAGTGTGTGCATGCACCCAGCACGAATGTCAGCACCCAGCTATGATGAGTTGGTATGATGAATTAATTGTGGGACACTCAGCTAGTGTCTGAAAATTGCTCAGATATGTTTGGAAAACCCCCTCATATTAATTTGGGGCCCAGAATCATAGAGTGTCAGAATCCAAGCAAGACAGGGAGGGAATGAGGGAGAAGAAAATGGCAGCAGAAAGAAAAAATTAATTATACTTAAAAGGATTCATTAAACAAGTAAATAAAGATAATAATTGCAGCCAGTTTTGTCACTGTCAAGGAAGGAATTTGCAAACTCAGAGAGGGAGAAAATTTAGAACGAACCCATGCCGTTGGTTTGGAATTGGAGATGTCATAGCAAATTCATGGTTTTCACTATAGTCAAAAAAATACCCTAGCTCTGTCCACTGGCAGGTTCCGGAAACAGTGATGCCCTAACAGCAATCAATGAGAATACCAATGGCCCTCAGCTTGGCTTCTAAAACCTATTCTCAGGGGATAGCTGGCTGGTTCAATTGGAAGAGCATGGGACTCCTGATCTTGGGGTCATGAGTTTGAGACCCATGTTGGGTAGAGATTATGTAAGTAAAAATAAAGCTTTTAAAAATAAAATAAAAATTATTCACTAATAAGAACCAGAGCTCCTTAGAGAAAGATTTGACTCCAGGCCGGCAAAGCACAAGCTAACCCTGGAGTCTCTCATTGTGCTTGAAGACAAGAAAGTGGTCAAAGAATGTAGAAAATACATATTATAGTATTCCAAGAGGGTGCCTGGGTAGGCTCAGTCCGTTAAGCAACTGCCTTTGGTTCAAGTCATGATCCCAGAGTCCTGGGATCAAGTCCCACTTTGGGCTTCTTGCACAGCTTTGAGCCTGCTTCTCCCTCTGCCTCTCTCCCTGCTTGTGCTTTCTCTCTCTCTCTCTCTCTCTCTCTCTCTCTCAAATAAATAAATAAAATCTTTTTAAAAATAAATAAATAAAAATAAAGTATTCCAAGATAATGGAGCATTAGATCAGCAGCTTACACTCAAATGGTTCAGTGAGGAAAGGTCTTCACTTGCATCTTTTCTGTAAGTTTGTTATTGCTTCAAAATTTAAAAAGTAAAACACTGAGTATGAAAGATAGGAAGTACCCACAAAAAATTACGTAGAAATCAAATCTAAAAGTTTTGCTAAAATCCCAACTTTATAATATCCAGTGAAATCAGTTTACTCATTTCATACAAATTTTTAACATCTGTATCACAGTCCATACTGTCTGGGGATACAAGAATGAAAGGATGCATTTTAGCTTAGCTTTAAGAAGCTTGTAGTTCCGTTTAGAGAGAAGTAAGATGATTGCCGTAGTGAAGCAATTTTAAAGGTTGCAGTAGAGAGAGATAAAAGCCCCTATATTTGCAGAAGATGCTGAGCAAATAATTGATAGAGCAGGTAACCCTTGAGCCTGAAGGATGAGTAGAAGTTTGAGAGGAAAACAAGGAGTGGAATCACATTGCAAGATGAAGAAATGCTGAGGGACATGAAAATTAAAAATTTTTTAAAAATTAAAAAATGCTGAGAGACCTGAAAGAGCAAAAAGAACCACAAGGCAGTCTTTGGAACTGGAGAGTCTGGAGCATAAAGCAGCATGTAACAGAATCCAAAAAACTCTCCAAGTTCCACTGGGTCAAAGACGACTTCATCTACTGATGCTTCAAAAGATTCTCTATGGTCATCTGTGGTTAAAAACAAAAAAAAAAAAAAAAAAAAAAAAAAAAATCTCAGTGAATTTAAGCCTCCTTTGTCCTATACTATAAGCACCAAATAATATCCATTCCTCATTATTACAAACATGCCACACATAAATCTCAAGTAAGGGTTAGGTAATGACTCTATCCATATCATACATGTTTATATGTCTGTTCAGCCAACAGTGCTACAGTGTAGCCAGGAATCAGATTTCTGCAAGTCCTCTGTGAACTAAATTCCTAATCTATAAAATGGGGATTAAAATAATATCTGTGCAATCTATGTCACCGAATAACTGTGAGAATCAGATGTGATAAGGTGTGTGAAGACTCTTTATAAACTATAAAACAGAATGTCAGTATTATTATAAGCTAACATGGTAGGGTAATGTGACCCGCGTAATCAGCCCAGTGAGGTGCCACTGAGAAATGGACAAGAGCACCGAGAATGCCTTGGAACAAAAGACTGTTTTATAGCTAACAAAAATCTGGAGGTGTTTTTGTTTTGGTTCTGTTTCTTCCCCCCAGGGAATTAAAGCACTAGTCAGAAATAGAAAGAACCATGAATACCATCAAGTCTAATCTGGTTGTGTTTTGAGTAAGGAAAAGAAAGTTCAAGAGAGTCAAATGAAATAGTAAAGTAACACGTTTAGACTGGAATATAGGCCCGAATCTGCTTCTTTCCATTTTACCATCAAAAAAAAAAAAAAAAAAAAAAAAAAAATAGGGGTGCCTGGGTGGCTCAGTCAGTTAAGTATCTGCCTTTGGCTCAGGTCATGATCCCAGGGCCCTGGGATGGAGCCCCATATTGGGAATCCCTGCTCAGCGGGGAGCCTGCTTCTCCCTCTGCGTGCTGCTCCCCCTGCTATGGTTTCTGTCTCTCTCTCTCTCTCTGACAAATAAATAAAATCTTAAAAAATAAAAAACGACCAGTCAATGTTTTAAAACTTTAATTTGAGTAAATTAAACAAATTATATTAGCCTTTGTTTTTCTTGGCTCTTCTTCCTTCTTTTTCTTGAGTTCTTTTCTAATGGACCAATAGCCCAAAGCCCTTTGCTCCCATTCAGCTCAGCTCACCCAGCAGGACCTCACCATGGTTTTTGTGCTTTGTAATTCTAGACAGTTTTTATCATGTTGTTAAAGTTTTTGAAAAATGTATATGTACTAACATGGAAAGGTGTTGAGTAAATTAATGAAAGCAGTAAGAAGAGAATATGTTGTAAAACAAACAGCAGTGTGTGTGTGTGTGTGCGCGTGCGCGCGTGTGTTATGTTTGCACTTAACAAAAGTCTGGGGAAACATGCACCAAGCTGTTTACGATGTTTTCCTCCTAAGGAGCAGGTTTGGAGAACAGGGGATTCAAAGGCCAGAATATCTTTCTCTAGAAAGAAGAATAAGGAAAACATACCTTTTTCTTCACATGCTTTTATGGTGTTTGAATTTTTTAAAAGGTATATCTTTTATAATTAAAGGAACAAAAAATTATCGAACTATACATAGTGGCAGAAGGGTGGGTGGCCTCTAAGATGGGGGGCTAGAATCAGTCAATGCGTCTCCATGTGCCCAGTGGGGACAGTCCTGAGCAGCAGACACAAAGATCCCATGCTGTGTAGCTGGCATGCTTCTTTGTATCACAGAATTCCTGCAAAAATAGCACAGATTTATAAAAAGAGCATCAAAAGACATCCAACCCCTTACTCTATGAATCCAGAATAGCCCCAGGTCTTTGATGGGGAAATGCAGTGAGCTGATGAGCAGGCATGAGTAAGTCTCCACAGGAGAGGTACCACCCGTATATCAACTCTCCCAAAATTTGAGGCTCAGAGTTCCAAAGCTTGATTGAAATTGAGCTGCTGGAATACATAATCATGTAAGAACAATTAAGAATTTTGTTTTCAAGATAAGAACTGAGAACAAAGCTTTAGCCATAGGCAAAATTATAGAATGAAACTGTAACACAGAACACTTTTTTCCTCTGGGTTCTCAGCCCCTTAATGCCTGGGACCCACACCCTCTTCTTTGCCTTCCCTTCTTTCACATCTTCTAATCCCAGGATCTCCTGTTCCCTTTAAAATATAAAAAATTGCTAATTAAAAAATGATCATTGACTATTTGCTTTTTGCGTCTGTGTGTGCGTGTGCGTGCGCCAGTTGTTATCACTGGCTTTTCCAGTTCACAAAACATTTTCAACTTAAGAATTTAAATGAGACCACTGGAAGTATGAAAACAAAATACTAAGTGTCGTCTCTTCCGTGCCTGCGCTAGTAGAATCCTCTCGACCAGCTTCACTTATGGTCTTTTTTCCAGAAACTCACTCACACCACATTCTTGCTGAACAAGAAGGGCTCTCACTGTTACTGCACGGTCATCGAGGACTCCTGACAAGGCAGTGAAACCCTGTTGGAGAGAGTTCCATGATTTCTAAGCGACTCACCTGGAGATTACTCCCACCCAAGGTCTCCTGGCAGCAAGGCATTGAGGAAGAAAAAGTGAAATAAGAATCAGAAGATCTGAGTTCTCCTTCTAACTGAAACACGAGAACAGTTTTGTCATCTATGTAGTTGGAGTTCCTAGTTCTTCCGTTATAAGAGTTATAAGAGTTCATTGAGAGAATACAAATTAAAGCATTTCATAAACCACAAAGCCAAGGAAAACTTAAAAAATGCCAAATGAGCCAAACCAGACTGAGATGTCATTTTCAACACAGTTTACAGCATTGTGACACGATGTGTCTCTCTAAGGCACACACAGAACAGCACCAAACAAGCCAGATAGCACACCTTCTCCTGAAAGAGAGTCCTTCTCTATAGGGCCAGAGCACGGTCCAGAGAGCTCACTCTAGAAAACACAGCTTGCTTGCTTGCTTGCTTGCTTTCTTGTTTTTTGTTGTTTTTTTCTTTAACTTGGATGGAGTTTGTCACTTTATCAAAGAAACTTTAATGTTTTCTAGTCCTATTTCTTGTTTTGATGCCTTTGCTTTGTACGTTTCAGAAGGAGGAACATTATTCTTGGCACACACACATGAAAAACCAAGCTTTGATACCTGTGGCTTTATCCTTAAATATGATCCATTCTTAGGTAAAAGTCTTAATGTAGATAAATGTACTCAGAAAAAAGCATTATTTACACAAAATAAAATAAAAGCAGGATAGATGTTACAGGGAAAGATAATCATTACAATACACAGGAAATGTCCGGTCCAAAAATAACATGTCCTAATGGCCTAAGGACTGTAGAGTAGTTTTCAACTTGTATTTACAATAGAAGAAATATTCCCCAGACATAAGATCTGATGCCACTGAGAGAATTATAGGTTTACGAATATCCTAGGTTTTTTATGTTATAGGCACAGTCTCTAGAAATGGCTTGTCGGGAGTAATGCACGGACAACCGATGGACGACTGATGGCCCTTCGGTGTCTTCTAGGATCTCCACAGGTTATTTCTTAATTCAAGCTATCCAAACCAAGTTTGCTCTTTTTTGTAACAGAAAAATATATTTTCCATTGAAGTTTGTTAACTCAATTAGATATGAGAAAAACTCATGTTGAAAGAAGCCTAAATATTTACTTACACAAAAGCACCATGAGTCTTTAAGCTTATTACAAGCAGGAATAGTAGTACTTTATCCCAAAGCCCCATAACTACTGCCTAGGTTTCTCTCTTAAAAAAGAAGAAAGTTTTGTTATCCCAGTGCTCATTCAAGGAAAACAGAGAGTTTAGATGGATTCCTTCTCCCTCATTGATTATCCGTCATTTGTGAATATGAGGGGAGGAGAAAAGAAGGACAATAGAGAGAGAGATTCTATAATGATATAAGTTTGATCAAATGAATTGCATATGCTTAGTTAAGTTCTTATTTCCTTTGACACTTCCCAATTACTTTTCGTACTAAAAATGGAATCTAATCTCCAAACAGCGATTTCTGAACTGTTTTATCTTTTGAAGATAACGTGAGGGTTTTTTATTTGAGCTCTCACCCTGCTACTATTGCTCTTTAAAGAGAGCATTATTTTAAAGATTTTATTTATTTATTTATTTATTTATTTATTTATTTATTTATTTATTTATTTGACAGAGGGAGAAAGATCACAAGTAGGCAGAGAGGCAGGCAGAGAGGGGAGGGGGAAGCAGGCTCCCTGCTGAGCAGAGAGCCCCATGTGGGGCTCAATCCCAGGACCCTGAGATCATGACCCGAGCTGAAGGCAGAGGCTTAATCCACTGAGCCACCCAGGCACCACTAATTGCATTATTTTAAATGTTATGTGAAAATGTTGCTGAGATCCCCTTATTTTTTTTAAATGAGTTTGAATTCATTTTTTTATAAAAAGAAGTTAATAAATGTGCACAGAGAAAAGACTTGCACACATAAATTTATCAACATGGATCATATCTGGATGGTAGGAATGTAAAATTTTTTCTTTATAATGTTTTTATATTCTCTACATCTGAAAAAGTTATTTCACAATTGAATGTTCAATATTGATGTTAAGGCAGCAATAACAAAATGAAAAGCTAGAGAGATGAGTAGAATGAGGATATCCACAGCTTTTTATTGAAAAGCCAATGTTAAGGTGGGGTGAGATTTTCCCATTGCGGATTTCATGTATGTGGGGTTTCCTTTAATTTGAAGAAAGAACTCTTCTTTCTCCTTATTTACAGGGCTAATTATAGACTCACATTAAGAATAAAAACTGAGTTAGCAAACTTAGTACATAGCAGGGGAAAATCCCCAAAGGCCAGAATTTTTATGCTCCATAAAACTTTCCAACTGCAATTGTTCCCACCTACATGCAAAGGAAAAAGGTAGACTAAAACCTTAAAATCTAAATGATTAAGATATAGTAAGTGACCCCCAAAATTCTAAACTGTTACCACTTTGCAAGTTTTTATCTAAAATATTACATAAGTATACATAGGGCACTTGTGATGAACACTGAGTGTTATATGGAAGTGATGAATCACTAGACTCTTAAAAAATAATAAGATAAAATAAAATATTACATAAGAATAATAATTACTTTAGAGAGTTTTAATCTAAAATAGTATAAAATATTTAAAAACTAAATAAAACTAATAAACCTAATTAGAATCTAAATAAAACTAACAATCTAAAATAATCTAAAGCATTTCATCTAAAATATCTAAAATTGGAATAAGTAACTTCTCCAAGTTGTTCAAGTTGTTTCTTCCTACTTAACCCTCTGAAAGTTAATATAAAAAGAACTTTACCAATATCATGCTCAACTTTTAAATCTTTCTAATGCAAAATCATTTCTATTAGGTCTCCGCCTACTTTATTCTTCCTCATTTTGTGATTCTAGGATTTGAATTTTCAAAGACTCAGAAAAATCTTGGAACAAACGTGGAGCCAAAATAAATTGATCATCTAGAGAGGTCAGAAAGAAAGTGAAGTTGATAAAACTGTGTCTTTTCTGCTCTTTTATTTCAAACGAGGTTTGTAAGGCTCTATTAGGCCAACTCTGGAGAATCAGACTACAAAATAGCTGGGTTAGAAAAGAAAGAGGTATGCCACAGCTTCACCATCTGCAGACACTGTCCCTCAGATCTGTTGTAGATATAGAACCAAAGAATGGGGTTGGGTACCAGCACAGACCAGATCATATCAAAACCATTTCTAAAGTAGGTTCAGAGATGCCTGGCTTTTAAGATAATTAGAGAACATTTATATCACTGTCATGTTTTACTCAGATATCTCCCTGCTGACACTATAGAACTCAATATTGTGGCTCAGCAGGTTAAGCGTCTGCCTTCAGCTCAGATCATGACCCCGGGGTCCTGAGATCAAGTCCTACATCAGGCTCCCTGCTCTGTGGGGAGGCTGCTTCTCCCTCCCTGCTCATGGTCGCTCTCGCTATTTCTCTCTGTCTCTCTCTGTCTGATAAATAAGTAAAATCTTTAAAAAAAAAAAAAAAAAAAAAAAAAAAAAAACTCAGGGAGCCTGGGTGGCTCAGTAGGTTAAAGCCTCTGCCTTCAGCTCAGGTCATGATCCCAGAATCCTGGGATCGAGCCCCACATCGGGCTCTCTGCTTAGCAGGGAGCCTGCTTCCCCCTCTCTCTCTGCCAGCCTATCTACCTATTTGTGATCTCTGTCAAATAAATAAAAATCTAAAAGAAAACAAAAACAAAAAACTCAATATTGATGGCTGCAGCTTCAATGCCATCAACAAAAATCATATCTATAATTTGCTCTCTCAAAGCCAAAGTTACAACAAAGATATAACCTCTCTGAGGCAATCTGGTCTGTGGGGCCCATCTGGTAGAACCTACATTGAAGATAACGTTTTCACTGCACCATCCGATTCGTGTGTAATTGGCCAAATGACATCTTTTCCTTACAGATGTTACTTTGGTCATATAATCTGTCTTGAATGACTGCTACCTGGCATTTCAATTCTAGTGGGTCAATATTTGGGAAGTTAATTCATTGCCTTCACCATATCACTTCACATAGAGTTTATGTTCTTAACTATGAGGAATCCATTTACATCAAGGATAGACCAAATACAGAAAGCTAAACTGTTTTTATTTTGTTTTGTTTTAAAGATCTTATTTATTTGACAGAGTTAGACAAAGCAAGAGATGGAACATAAGCAAGAGGAGAGGGAGAGGGGGAACAGACCTCCTACTGAGCAGGGAGCCCGATTCAGGGCTCCATCCCGGGACCCTGGGATCACTATTGAGCCTAAGGCAGACGCCCAATGACTGAGCCACCCAGGCGCCCCAGTAAACTGGTTTTTAATTATTGACTCATTGAAAACAAAGAACAGCATTAATATCATAAGCAGTATATATTTCAAATTTGTAATCTTCTATTGATATAAATATTGGTAAAGAGCTCTACCTGCTAACAAATGGATCTACATTTGAGAAACAAAAACAAAAATGGACAATGTCTCGTCACTGGGCTTCTTGCCAAGAAGTCCGGTCAAAGTACCCAGAGGCTGCCCTGTTTGATCAGCCGGTGGAGTGGGTTATGACGAACCCAAGTGTGCTGGTCCCAGTACTTCTCTACCTGCAACTCTTTTATAACTGTTAGAACGGGTTGTCTTTTGTTTCATTTTGGTTTTGGGGTTTGGCTTTTTGGGTTTTTGGTGGGTGGTTTTTATTTTTTATTTATTTTTTATTTTTCATTTCTTTTCTTGGCTTGGGTTCTTCTAACACCTAATTATTATCTAAAATACATGACAAAAAAATAAGAATAGCTTGGAGTTCCTTAAACATTTTAAAAGACAGAAGAAGGACTTCTTGCTTTGGTTGGTTTGGGACCTTCCATCCTGTCACTGATAGGACATGGTTGATTACGATAAACACTGATTTTCATGAAGTGGTTTTCTTTGGTAAATAGTTACTAATTCATCTTTAATCTATATCCTAAATACTTCTTCTAAAAAACGTTAAACTCTGTTCTTCTCAGCTTTGCACTGATTGCATTATAACCTTCACAGAACCTATTGATATGACAACGTGCTTTTAGTAAACCCCCAGACTACTATGTGAATATATTGAACATTTAGCCCAAACCTTTGTGGTATATAGAAAAAGAGGAGATTTGACCAGGAGATGCTTTTTCAATTGTTGTGAGAATTAGAGTAGGTCAAATATGTAGGGTACCTAGCATAAAGGCATAGGGATGTGTGTGTGGGTCTCAAGCACTGTGCTAGACTTTCATATGTGCCCCAGTCCCCTAAAATAATACTATCCTTGATTATGACATTGACCTGAATTCCAAATCAGAAACATCGGTTTTCACTGAAAAACTATAAACCCTCAGAAGAGAAAATTATTTTCCCACCCCAACTCGTAGCCCATCCTTCTCTGAATTCTCAAACTGCCTTCTTCCCTGGTAGAGCAAATGAACTTTCCAAGCTTTTTTCCAAGACCAACCCTCCACTGGAACAATGGAGCACATCCTTTCTTGCTTACTCAAGGTCTTTGTCCCCCGTATTATACCCTCTCTCCCTTACCATAGCATCAGTTTTTCCCTCCGTACTCGATTACTCCCAAGAAAAAACGTCCTCTCTTACCTCTTAAAACAGATCCTTTCACCCTATAAATGTCTCAAGCTGTCACTCAATTTGTTATAAGTTGAATTGTTTTCCTCAAAAGAAGACAGAGTGATGTCTTAGCCCTCAGTAATTCTAAACATGACCTTATTTGGAAATAAGGTCATTGCAGATGGAATTAGTTAGGAGGAGGTCATCCTGGAGTAGGGTGGGTTCCGATCCACTGGTGTCCTGTAAGAAAATGGGCATGTGAAAACACAGAGACACACAGAGGAACACAATGTGATGATGAAGACAGAGATCAGAGTTATGCAGCTGCAAGTCAAGGAATGCCAAAGATTGCTGGTAAACCACCCACAGCTAGGAAAAAGCAAGGAGACATTCCCCCTAGAGGTTTCAGGGGGAGGATGGCCATGCCAACAATCTGATTTCAGACTTCTACCTTCCAGAACCACTGAGACAAAAGATGTCTGCTGTTCTAAGCCACCCAGTCTCTGGTACTTTTTTACAACAACGCTGGGAAACAAATAGATCATTTTCACTCTGTATTAATTATTCCCAAGAGCAGAAAACATTATTAAAGATACTGAGTCTTTGCTAATGAAGATATCAGAGATACATTGTTAAGCTTATGGAGGCCTCCATAGATGAAGGACACTATAAATTTTTTTCAAGCTCTTTTTTAGAAATGAGAGTAATATAACAAAAGTATTTTAATCATCTATGTATATATACAATAACAATACTTTTGTGAATACTGTGTTTCATATTTCCACTAAAATCACCTTTTTTGAAAATTATGTTAACTCACTAACTTCAAGAAGAAAATCAATTCCAGAACTTTTAAGGAAAAGTGATATTGGATTTAACAAAACAAAAATCATTTATAAAAATACATTTGCATTCTATTTTATGAAATCTTAATTCAACCCTTGGTTTAACTCAACTAACTTCTCTCTCCCCCAAAACTCTGCCTCTTAACCACCCTTCCTTACTTTCCAATCAGATTTCCCATCATTTTTTCTTTCCAACCTAGACAAATGGAAGAGGCATCTCTACGGTTATCTGAAGACAGCCCTGAACCTGAACTACTAACCTCTTCTCTGCCTGCACCTGAGGCACTGCTCACCTCTCTCTCCCATACCTTCAACCTTTTCCTGGCCCTTGGTTTCTTCCCAGCAGCACTCACACTCATCCACTTACTCCATGCTCCACTGGAGCCAATACACTATTTCACTCTCCTTTCCCAGCCAAAGTCTGAAACTTCTTTTCAATTATCAACCCACAGGCTCAACAATCTCGGGGTATCCCTCCTTTGTTAGGCCTGTCAGCAGTATTTGGCATTGGATGACAACTCTCTCCCTGAAACAACCCTGCCTTGTCTTTCATAAAACTACACTCACCTTGTTTTTCTTCAATTTTCCTATACTCCTTATCAGTCTGTTTTGTTAATGCTAAATGTGAGTCCTTCTAGCATTCGTGTTACTCTTATGTAATGTTAGTGTCCCTCTAAAGCCTGTTCTGGGGCACCTGGCTGGCTCAGTTGGAAGAGCATGCAACTCCTGATCTCAGGGTCATGAGTTTAAGCCCCATGTTGGATGTGGAGAATGCTTAAACAAAAAATTTTTAAAGAAAAATCTTTAAATAATAATAATAATAATAATAATTTTTTAAAATAAACCCTGTTCTAGATCCACTTTTCTTGAATAAGCTTGTCTATTCCCTTTGTGTCAGTTACACCTGTTAGGGCTGAATTGTGTCCCTTCAAAATTCATGTGTTGAAGTCCTAATGCCCAGTACCTCAGAATGTGGCTACAAATGGTCTTTAAAGAGGCAATTGAATTAAAATGAGATCATGTGACTGGCCTTCATCCAATATAAATGATGTCCTTATAGGAAGAAAAGATTTGGGCACCGGTAGACACAAGCAAAAGATGATATGAAGACATGGGAGATTACCAAAGAGAGAGTCCTCAAAAGAAATCATCCCTGTAGATACACTGGTCTTGGACTTCCAACCTCCAGGACTGTGAGAAAGTGTATGTGTGTTGTTTTGGCCACTCAGTCTGTGGAATTTGCTTGGTAACCTCAGGAAATTCATACACGGCCATGATTAGGCTAAACTTATGACTGTGGTGCCATCTCTAATCATATCCCACTCCTGCTGGATCTCACCAATTGGTGTCTCAAAAATATTTCAAGAATTTGCCATATGTTGGGGCATCTGGTTGCCTGAGCCAGAAACATTGTCACTGTTGTGGATGCTATTTGTGTCCCATGTCAAACCCCTTCACCCACCTCAAGCTCCAGTTTTCCTTCAAAAAGCTCTCTCTTATTTTCTGCCTTGGGGTTTTCTCCAAAATTCTAAGAACTTGCTCAGCAATTCTCAAGAGCAGAGGAGTTATCCCTGGAGGTACACACAAACCAAAGGAGAGTGCAGAAATAAAAGCCATCTCCAGTGGGCCAGAGGGACACTTCTGAAGAGCTTTCAACACAGTTCCACAGAAGAGTCGCTTCAAATTGTGCTCCAGCTTTTGAAGCAATAAACAGCTCAGTGATGTACACTTTTTTGGTTTTTCTCCTTCCTAAATTGGCTTTTCTCATTTTTTGACTCACTCCCTTCATTCCCCTGCTCTTACTTCCTGGGATCACCTTTAAAATAAACCTCTTGAACCCCGGTCCTAATCTCATACTTGTTTTGAATGAAAACCCACACGAAGAGAGTCAATGTCATTCTCGTGGCTTCCTCCTTCAACCATTTTATCTGGCCATCTATTATTAATTTCTGCTGATTCTACCATGGACTTCAAATTAGTTTAATCTCTCCAAGCCCACTGCCTTTACCCTGGGTTCAGGCCACCATCTGCTCTTAACTGGATAATAATACAATCTTCTCACTAATTTTCTTTGCCTTGTGAATTACCCCTCACCAAATTGTTCTACTGAGGGAAGTCAGTGTGTGCTTTCTAAATAGACTGTCTGATCTTACTTACTCACTCATAAAAACTTTCAGATATTCCTAATTGTCTTTAGCATGATGTCCTTTAGATGATTTGCAAGGTCTTTTAGTTTTCCTCCCCAGTTTCATCCTTCATTTCTCACCTGGTAGACTGGATCATTAAGTCTTTTTAGGTCTCTGACCAGCCATGCAATATCTCCCCTCAGGGCCTTTGCACATGCTGCTCCCTCCTCTTGAAATTTCTTTTTTTTTTCCCACTCTTCATCACCACTACTCCTCAGCTTTGCCATTCCTAGTTTAGTTGGCACTCAATCTTAAAAACCTCTGATGTTGACTTATTAGGTGCCTCTTCCATTTCCTCTCAAGACATATTATGCTATGTCTTAATCGCCTGTTTGTTTATGTCATACATTTGATTATAATTTTTGAAGGTTTCTATTTCCCATCATCTCTCAAGGACTGCACAGATATCCAATAAATATTGTTAAAATAAATGAATTAATAAAAATGGAAGACAAACTGTTGAATAATGTTATTAAACACTTTCACAACAGAAAACCTGGCAAACAAGTTTTCAAATCATATAGAAAGGATGAAGCAAAACAGAAGGAAGATTAATATATAGAAACTCTATAAAAATCTAGGACAAAAATGCTATCTTCAGAAATCTTTGATACCATTACTGCTGTAACCATGGATACATGCCTACTCAGACTTTTTCAATCTATTACTTAGAAAGCAATTTAAAAAGCTTGTAATACAAAGCCAGCATTTTCAATGGAAAATTAAGTCAATCCCATAACCTAATGAATTTTGAAATGACTTTTTAATGAGATGGTTCTCATTTATGACCTCCTTCAATGGACCAGTAAAGCACTAAACAAGTCTACGCTTTCAGTGAGACTGAGAAAGAAGTAAGGAAAACTTGTTCTAGGCCATGATTGTATGATTCTTATTCGGGTGGTGCTCTTTCTCCTCTCACTGCTTCCACCTCAGCTCCGTGCTCTCAAATCAGAAGCCTCCTGGGTCTGCCCGCCACCCTCCCTGCCCCTTGGCCACGGCGAATCTTACTGGATGTCCTGGTAAACCGCCCTTCCCAGCAACCCACTATCTAAATAATGTGTAGTCACTGCCATTCTCTGCCTCTCCACTTTGTTGGAACAAACAAATAACAGCACTTGAGTGCATGAGTGGGAATTTGGGGTGAGCAATGATGGGGAGGTTGGTTTTCTGGGCATTCTAGAGGGAATGTGTGGAATCTTCCCAATCACTCCTGGCAAACAATTCCCATCCCAGGAAGACTTGAGAAGCACCTCCTCACTGAAACTATCATTAGGTCATTGCTGTGGCCCTGGAGGAGCTGTTTCCTACATAATCCAGACAGTGTTGCTCAGCATCTTAGCAACACTGTGCCATTGTCCTCAAGAGAATGGGCAGGAACCATACCATCCCTTCACTGAAATACCCCAACATTCAGACATTGTCATCACCAGCTATATGAGAGAGCCACTACAGTAGTCACTTCTTTAAAAATGCTCTATTTGAGCCCGCACAATTACTTTGATTCCCAATTTAGCAGGCAATAACTTTTACTATAAGTTCTTGGGTGACTCTAAGGTGTCAGCTAATGAAATCATACAAATTTCCAAAATACAGTTCTTTCATTTATTCAGTGAATGTTTTTGGAATGTCTGTATTGTGTCTGCCAGGCCCTCTCCTAGGTATTAAGGGATCTTTGATAAACAAAACAGACTAAATCCTTGCTTTCTTAGAGTTCATATTTTAGTAGAATTAGAGCAAAATAACATACAGGTCATTTTAAAAAACACTTATCATACAATGAGTCACTGTGTAGTTATAAATATTTTCTCCCAAAGAATAAAATTTAAAGATTTAAAAATACATACACATAACGTTTCCATGTTAAGTGGGAAAAAGACCACAAAAAAGGATACAAAACTATATATATGTATATATAGTTCTCTCTATATGATGTAGCTTTCTCTATATATAATTCCCAAGCTTATAAAAAAATTAATTGAGGCATGTGTAGACATAGATAGAGCTTCCAAATATAGCTAGATATAGATTTAAGGAAAAAAAAGAAAGAATAGATACAATAAGAGTTACTAGTGCTATCTTTGGAGTGAGATGACCAATAACATTTTTTTACAGTTATTTTCTTCATTATATTTCTTGTACTTCTTGAAATTTCATGATGAATGTCCTCTTATTGGTAGCAAATGAATTCTCCATTATGTATTTTTAAGGGAAAACTGAGGCAACAGAAGGGGGCTTATGAAAACTCCCTGTACTTTTCACTCATTTTCCTGTACACTTTAAGACTGCTCTTATTATATATCAGTTAATTTTTTTTTTTTAATGAAATAGGCTAAGATGAACTCCATCTCTTTTACCTTCCAGTCTACAAAACACTATACAAAAATAACAGCTCCTAGATCTTGGAAATGCAGAGACCAGTAAATTTCTCAGAGACAGATTTTTTTCACCTCTCCTTGCCAAGTAAGTACATTAAATACATACATGTGTGCACACATACACATACAGGCATATCCGCACTCACTGTACATAATATTCCTTTAGGAGGAAGGATATTTTATCATCTAAATGTAAAAGCATAATCTTAAAGTGAGAGAAGTTCTGTCAAATGCAATTAAAGTTGGCCTCCGAACAACCCCCTCCGGTTTGTGACTTTTCTCATTTCACCTGCCTTTGGGAAGAACTGTGCAACGTGGGTTGGGAATCCATGGTATACAGCCCAGGGTTTCATCCAACTGCAACTCAGGAAAGGAGAAGGCTGTGTTACAAAAATCAGGACTCTTCAGCCACAGCTTTCAGAGGATGGAGAGGCAATCTCCCAAAGTCATTCTCGAGTAGTTGGCTCCTTGCATGTTCCATGTCATTCTTAGTCATTTACCATGGCTGTGAAATCATATCAAATGTGCAAATGCTAGCCTCTTGTAGATAGTGAATTAGTCTTCTGAGCTGATCATTGGATTTGTTTATGACCTTGAAGTTCTCACACTTGGTCTTGTGAAACAGACCGAGGAGTGAATGTTCACAGACCGGATCCCCCAGCAAAACCTTTAGAATATGGTCCACTGAGGAATCAGCGAAGTGATGGAGTTCTGCCAGAGGAAACAGGTGCTGCTGCTCACTGAAGATCTCAAACAGGCACTCCCTGCTTCTCAGTGAGAGAGACTCAGAACTTCCAGATCTAGTGCTGTGGTCCGCTGGTTCTCCGGCGGACTCTCATCTCTGCCCCAGGCTGGCAGCATGCCAAGTGTGGCTCAGATAGGATTTACCTCTGTCTCCAAGAGGGAGTAGAGGGGGCTGAGGGGGGCATCTGCATTGAGGAACAGGAGTCACAGCCCTCCGTCAATTGTATGTCATTTTACACAATTACTAGAAATGGCACAGCTTTTTTCGGGGTACAACATTCAGGGGAATTCCTGATCCCACCACCCAATGAAATTCTCTTGCTGCCAGTCTAGGGTAAGTGGGGATTCAGGGCAGAATGCAAGTCTAAGGGCAAAGTCACTGAAGGGGGGAGGAGGGGGTCACACACACGCTTCCCTTCCTCCTCAATCTTAGGCAGGTAAGAACATGCCCACATTCTTCCTCTTACACTCTCACCAGAGACTAGAAATAAAGACTTCGAACTTTGTGCTGGGCTTCTCGGGCACTTGAGCGATTGTTATTCTGGGATGAAGCAATGTGGCCATATCCTTTTATCTGACTCCTCTGTAAATTGATAAAGAGAAAACAGATGAACTCATCTGGTTATTCCAGTTCCACAGAAATTACTCCCAATTTTAAGAGAAACTTTTAGGTAGAAATCTTGAGGATTGAATTGCAACTTAATATATAATGCCTCTATTTATTAAGTAAGAGAAAATTAATGTTTCTTCTACGGGTATTGGTCCTTCCAGAGAGAAGTAGTCTCACGCAATCGATAACAGAGACTGATAAAATTTAATGCATCCACTGTGCTCCATTTAAATTATCTGACTTCACTCCCTGACTGCTATTTGTAACAAAGTAACACCTCAGTTTTGAAGGTGAAACTGCCAAGTTCTACATACTGACAAAATGATCTGCTACAAAATAACCCTGCATTGCTAATAAGTGACCCCTTAGCCCAGACAAAACCAGGGAAGCACAGAACATACCAACATGGCAAAATTCAAGCTTAGTGACAAGAGGCCTTTTCTAGACACACAAATTTAAACAGGAACTCAAAGAGCCTTTTCCAATATGATTTTTTTTTTCAATCTGTAGAACCACTAGGACAGTACCAGCAGCCTGACTCTTCTGTCCTCCTGACAAAATGATTGATGACCTCTGAACCAATTGTCCTAATTCTCTAGCTGTTGATTTGTTTGGACAGATTAATCTGATGGGGTTAAGTCTTCATAACAAAAATAATAATAATAAAAATAAAGGGCCCAGATTAGGTAACTTCCCTAAACCTGAAGACCAGAGTCACTTTTATTAAGGCTCATTAAGGCTCATTGCTTAAAAGAGGTAAGCCCTGGGGGCATGTCTGCCTTTGGCTCATGTCGGGATCTAATGGTCCTGGGTTCTAGTGCCATGTTGGGTTTCCTACTCAGCAGGAAGTCTGCTTCTCCCTCCCCCTCTGCCCTATCACTTCCTTCCCCCTCTCCCTGGTGCACATGTTGTGCTCTCTGTCTCGTGAATGAATGAATGAACAAATGAATGATAAGATAAACCCTACATTTTGTCTCCTTTCCTCTTCTGGTAATTCCAGACCATTCCCTTTCCTGTCTTCCATCTTCCAGCTGTACTGTTAATACCTTATCTGCATAGTTGAGAAATGACGTGTTACTGTCCATTTGCCAGTCCTGATTTAACCTTCTTCCCAGATTCTTTCTTCCTCACTCAGATAATGAACTACTAAGGTCCTGTCTTAGCAAGAAATATTACTTTTATTCTGTACATATTGCAGCAACCTCTGGTTAAAATAATAAAGGTAACATTTTTCTCAGAACTTCTCTCACCTTTGGTCCCTTTCAGGCACACATTTCAAGCTTCCAGTTTTTCTCTATTCTTCCCTCTCACACAGCTTGCTTTCCAGAAAAATTAATAAATAATTTACTCTCAAGTACAAGATTGGCAAAAATTAGCTCCTTTCCAAAGATGTTTCCTTAAACAGAGAACAAAAATCTCATTTCTAAGGCTAGAGATGCAATCTCAGCAAAAGGTCTTAAGGGAAGATACCTTTGTGGTATCCTTTAAATCTTACCCCTTGGGATATAGTATTCAAATTAGGGATAACAACCTATTGAGTGGGTTAACACCAGGTTATCTTTTAATGAAATAGAAATGTCAAGGCAAGAATCACTTTAAAGTAGAGGTAAATACTATTGGAATTTTTATTCTGTTTCTGTTTTACATATACATGTATTATTCATATACATACTTCTATGTGAAATATATAAATACCTGTCTTATAATAATCATTATCAGGAAGTTGGAGAGTTATTTGTCCCTTGACTCTAAGTAGCTAAATTCTTCTGATTTTTCTTGTGTAACTTCACTGACATGCAGCCCTGCTCTCCTATTCCCACCGCGATTCATCGTAGGTTGGACTTTCATTTCAATTCTGAAGTAATCACCGTCTACATGACTGCCGTCTCCTTTGTTCTTCCGGCTTTTTAGAGCTTCAGAAGCACAGCATGTCTGGATCCAAACTCATTTTTTCATTCTCAAACATCTGCAAGACAAAATCCTTCATTCCTCAGCCTGGCCCTCTACCATCTGCCCCATTTTCACCTTGTCATCCCTTTCTCCCGCAGCTCTCAGACTTGCCTGCAGGCATTCTTCCACCCTGTCTCCCTGGCTGTGCTCACACTCCTCAGCCCCAAATGGCATCCTCTTCATCAGGCCCATCCTCAGTAAGATCAATTATACCGTCTTCGAAGATACCCCTCAGTCCCCCACCCAATATAATAGAATAAAAATAATATTTCTTGCTAAGATAAGTCCTATCCTCCACAGCACAGCCCACTGACCCCTCGGTGGTACCTCACCTTCCTGGGAAGCCCTACATGTTATTATTTTTAACCCTTCATTGGCCAAACTGTCATTGTTCTCCTATTTTCAGTTACTTTTTTCTTTTTTTATCTTACCTGTTCAAAGAGATTATAAGCCCATTAAAAGGCAGAATCTCAAGGTGTTGTTCACCATCCACAGCACCTACAACAGAGGTCTTCAATAAACATGTTTAATTGATGGATATCTCCTATTATATGCATGATCATCACTATGATCTAATAGTTGAACATTTGGCTATAAATTTAAAGAAATGCTATTTGGTTTTGGTTTTTTATACTCTATTCGGTTTATTTTTGATATTTAACTTTCCATCAAATTTCATTTTCTAAGTAAAAACAAGTTGATATTTATTATTCTTAAATTACATGGAAGCAATTCATTCATAACTTTCTAGCTAACTGTACTACTACTGGTAATAATAATCTTGTCTCATTTAACTTACTTTACCACTCTCTACAGAAGGTTTTTTTGGTTTGGTTTGGTTTGGTTTGGTTTTTGTTTGTTTGTTTGTTTGTTTGTTTTAATTTATTTGACAGAGAGAGAGAGAGATCACAAGTAGGCAGAAAGGAGGCAGAGAGAGGGGCTGGGAAGCAGGCTCCCTGCTGAGAAGAGAGCCAGATGTGGGGCTCGATCCCAGGACCCTGAGATCATGACCTAAGCTGAAGGCAGAGGCTTAACCCACTGAGCCACCCAGGTGCCCCTGCAGAAGGTTTTAATGAGAAAAAAAGTTTAGGTCATTGAAACAATAAATGTTCTGAAGTGATCAAGGTGGAATGGCTGATAGAGTTTCTTCTCCTCAGAGGGTTTGAACCACAGATTATGTACATAACTTAGAAAAGCTAGGTGTAAAGGGAATTCAGGTATTGGAAGATGGCTGAACTTGGTGGACTTGCAATATCAACCTTGAAATCCCATGATTCTAAATTCTACATGCTCAATAAACAAGTCCTGAACAACCAAGAACTACCTTTTCCCTCCCTCCCACTTCACCTTTGAAATATATCCTGAAGTTTATTCAGATCACAGTGGTTCATTACACACATTACACATAACAAAACTTAGAGTGAATGATAAATTATAAGAGAACTAGCTCTTTAGTCTAGCATTCTATGCATTATCTTCTAGATTTGACTACTGAAGCACAGGCAATGAAAGGAAAAATAGACAAATTTGAATTTCAAAATGAGAAACCTTTGTGTTTTAAAAACACTGTCCAGAAAATGAAAAGACAACCTATAGAATGAGAAAAATATAGCTACAAATCATGTATCTAATAAGAGTCTAGAATCCAGATTATATAAAGAATTCTTATGCTTCAGCAATAAAGACAAAGAATTCAATAAGAAAAATGGCAAAGAATTTGAATATACATTTATCCAAGACCTACAAATGGCCAACAAGTACATGAAATAGTGTTTAACATCATTAATTATTAGGGAAATGCAAACCAAAACTAAAATGAGATACTTCATACCCACTAGGATGGCTATAATAGAAAGAGGAATAATAACAGATGTTGGCAAGAATGTGAAGAAGTTGGAACCTTCATATGTTGCTGGTGGGAGTGTAAAATAGTACAGCCACTTTGGAAAACAGTTCGACAGTTCCTCAAAAAATTAAACATAGCTACTGTATGATCCAGCAATTTCTACTTCTATGTAGGTACCCAAGAGAACCAAAAACATATTTTCAGAAAAACTTGCACGTGAATGTTCATAATAGAATTACTCAAAACAGCCAAAAAGTGGAAACAACTCAAATATTCACCAATGGATGAATGAATAAATAATATGTGACATATCAATACAATAGAATATTGTTCAGCCATTAAGAGGAATGCATTACTGGTATCTGCGAAAACCTGGATAAACCTTGAAAGCATTACACTAAGTGAAAGAAGCCAGACACAAAAGGTCATATATTATAGGATGCTATTTATAGGAAATGCCCAGAATAGGGAAATCCATACATGCAAAAAGTAGATAAGCATTTGCCAAGGCTTGGGAGGATGGGGAAGTGAGAAGTGACTGCTTATAGGTTTGAGGTTTCTTTTGAGGGTAATGAAAGTGTTCTGGAATTAGGCAGTGGTATAGAGTGCACAGCTGTAAATATACTAAAAACTATTGAATTGTATGTTTTAAAGGGGTTGATTTTACTCTATATGAATCACTTCCCAATTAAAAAGTAAGAAAAGAGAAAAAGAAAACCACTTATGATGTGAAGAAAATACTGAAATCAGAGATTAATTTGATGACAGGAAACTTAGTTATCAGTTATTTATAGTTAGTGATTACCTTTTGATGACCTGTAGCTATTTGCTTACATGTCTGACATGCTCTTTTAAAAAAGATTTTATTTATTTATTGAAAGAGAGAGAGCATGATCAGTGGGGAGGAGTAGAGAGTGAGGGAGAACCAGGAGCAGGACCCTGAGATCATGACCTGAGCCAAAGGCAGACACCTAACCAACTGAGCACCCAGGCACCCCTGTCTGACATACTTTTAACAGGTGCCTCTCAAATCATCAGCAGCATTGGATAAAAATTTTTTTTTTTAGTTTTCAGTCTATCTCAGACCAATACTTTTTAAAAATACAATAAAAATAAATGGCTAACAGAATAAAATCAACACACATAAATGACTCTGTTAAATTGCTATAGGATTTCTTAGACATTACTCTCAATCCCTATACTTATTTCATGATAGACTGGGTAAGAAACCAGTGCAGACTGGCACTGGTCCATGACCCACACCTTGGGTAGCGCTGCTTTAGATGTGTATTCCTCTAGGATGGGGGCATGTTTTATGTACCTTTGTATCTACTCAGGCAGCACAGATTGATTGCTAGTTAAATTGGATCAACCAAGCCACTTCAAGATAGCAGCTTCAGTGATAAATAATTCAAACAACCAGTGAAAGACTGAGATTCAAACCTCAGACAGTAGAAACAGGCTAAAATCGGCTCAACAAGAATAGGTAGCTACTGAATCATGGTTCATACTGGCAGCACTAATTACTCTTCTACATTAAATGGTAATGATTTTTTATTCATTTCATAGGTTTATACCTTAACTTCACTAAGTAGGGTGACAGCTTTAGGAGATAAATTACATAAACAAAACAAAACCAAAAATAGAGACAGAACCATTTTAGCTCCAAAATGACAAAGAATGCCAGCATTGAACTTTCATACACAATTCATAGGTTATTTACAGAAAGTGATTCCTAATGTTGCTGAGAATAGTCCTATTTTTTTAAGGGGGAGGGGAATTTAAAATTTAAAATGCTAGCAACTATGAAGGTGGCTCCTAGAAGTCTTCATAACCAAGAGAATGGGAGGTGTTTGAGAAATGGAATCTGGGACTGGGCTAAGTCACCAAGCAAATTTCATAATACAGGTTTTCCCTACTATCCAAAAACAGAGCCCTCCTGTGAAAACTTATGTTAAGCCAACGTGACCTAAAATGAAGAGTATCACCCTATTTCCAAAATTTCCAAAAATTCATGTTAGTCTATTTCACTTTTATGAAAGATCTATACTAGCACAGTAATGGTGTTTTTCTTAAAAATGAAATCCTCTTTGGATTTCTTTCAGCAAAAACAGGGATTAATGTAGATCTCTCCTTAAAGCAAAGTGGGGTATGCAGTGCCTGGGTGGCTCAGTCCATTAAGTGACCAATTCTTGATTTCAGCTCAGGTCATGATCTCAGGGTCTTGAGATCAAACCTAAGTGGGGATCTACATTCAGCGGGGAGTCTGCTTAAGGATTCTCTCCCTTCCTCTCCCCCAGCCCTCTCCCTGTGCATGTGCTCTGTCTCTCAAATAAATACATTTTTAAAAAGCAAAGTGGGGTAATGCAAACTTTTGGAAAGTGATGGATATCTGTACCCCTTTATTATTGTATAGGAAATACAGATTTTAAATTTCAACAATCACCACCTAAGGAGAAGGTATTAGCTGAAAAATTCCTGGAGACAAGATATTTTAGTCTTAGGAATGTTCCCAATTCTACCTAGGAGTTGAAAAATTGCAGAACTTACTTGATCTCCTTTTCAACACAAAAGAGTGAACAAAACTTTCTTATGGCTGCTCCTCTTTAAAGAAGTGGGGCGGGGACATGCTGGTGCAGAAGAGTTACTCAGCCTGAATGGGATCCACAACCACTGTGCCCAGGTTACGGCTATGACCGCATGTTCCAAAATGTCTGGCCACCAGGACAGCCTTCCATGGAAGTATATTTCTTCTTATTTATTTATTTATTTATTTATTTTTAAATTTTTAATTTTTTTTAAGATTTTATTTATTTATTTGACAGAGAGATATCACAAGTAGGTAGAGAGGCAGGCAGAGAGAGAAGAAGGGAAGCGGGCTCCCTGCCAAGCAGAGAGCCCAACTCAGGGTTCGATCCCAGGATGCTGGGATCATGACCCGAGCTGAAAGCAGAGGCCCTAACCCACTGAGCCACCCAGGTGCCCCTCTTCTTTTTTATTTTTTGGAGATGAAGTTATTCTACTTCCTAAACAAAAGAAATAAAGTGAGGTTGTGAGAGTCTGGTCAACGTTAGATCCTCACATATTAACTCTTAATGAGGTAACTATGATTTCTAGCTTTCCTTTCTCTTGCAGTATTTTACTGCCAAGGAATTTATGAAGTAAAGGAAATGGCTACTTATTATTTCTTATATAAACATAAGGATAGTGACTTAATACAATGTATTATGTCATAGGGCAGACAAACAGTGGTAATTTGTCTTGCTTTACAGAAAAATTACTATGTGGAAAGTGAGGGGCACTAGTTATATTAGCCAAAGTACCATAATTCATCAACATTTTTATTGTACCAGTTCTCCTGTGACACACACACTCATGATGTATATCTTTGCAAAACAGCCTTTTTCAAAAATACTAGCACAATCGCTAACATTGTAGGTTAAGAGAATTTTTCAAAACCTTTTTCAAATTCCCTCCCCCTATACATATATAAAACTAATTATTCACTTATAGAAGATGACATGGAAGCAATTCCAATTCTTTACTTAAAAACAGGACATGAGGGGCACCTGGGTGGCTCAGTGGGTTAAGCCTCTGCCTTCGGCTAGGGTCATGATCTCAGGGTCTTGGGATGAGCCCCGCATCAGGCTCTCTGCTCGGCGGGGAGCCTGCTTCCCCCTCTCTCTCTGCCTGCCTCTCTGCCTACTTGTGATCTCTGTCTGTCTGTCAAATAAATAAATAAAATCTTTTAAAAAAGAAAAAAAACAGGACATGAATCAAAAGTTCATCCTGCCTTTCCTATATACATTGTACTAGCAGATAACCCAATAGTAAGGGAAGGAAGCATCTCTTCATAAAAGTATTTTAGCTAATAATTGCAAACCATAATAGAATTAGAGTATTACCCTTTTACAATCTTCAGTGAATGAAAAATTTGAGACAATGAGTGTTAACATCTGCTAGCATCAGATAAAGTAAAGGAGCCAGACATATGAATCAATGAAATAAAATCTGAGACTGATCCAGCTCCTGGATCCAGCTGCCAATGTTTAGGAAAGACAAAAGATAAAAGATGCTGAACTGAACTTCATCATCAGGATGCAATAAGAAAAGTCCAGAGTGTAAGAGCCTTTATGTTAGATAGCCTACGCTCTTCAGCAGCTAAACCGTAAGGCAAAGAATGTGATGGAGGATAAGCCTGGAGAATCAAAGAAACATAAAAGACATACTAAATTTTTTTAGATAGGCAAAATCAACTATAGTATCTAAAAAAAAAAAAAGCATATTCATGTGATAAAGTCTAAGGAAGGAAGTGATTACCATAAAAGCCAAGAGAGTGCTCACCTTTGGAGAAAAGAGTGGGTATATTTAGAACAGATCACCTGGATGGACTTCTGGAATGGTCAGCAAAGTTTTACATTTTAGTCTAAGTGGTAGTTAAAAGAGTGTTCAGCTTATAACAATTTGAAGCATACAATTCTTTTGTGTGGTTTTTCTGGATCTGTATTTTATTCTACAATAAAGAAGGAACAATATGAGCTTTGTGACTAAAAAAAAATACCTAAACTAATACAGCTTTATTTGACACCTCATCACTCACATGGACAGCACCATATAGGCTCACTGAAATATATTCTTTGCATGATTTACAAGTATTGCCTTCCCTCAAATGAAGAGTTCTTTCCTCTAGGTGGAAGTGGAGTTTAAAATTCTTTTCAGATCTCCAAAGTACACAGTTGAAACTAGCCCAGGATTAGTTATCACATTCTGAGTTAAATATCAGCTTGATTGGCAATTAAAAATCATACAAATATCTTACAAAAATTCTGGGTGAAACCTACACATACATTCTGGCTTTAGGCTGGGACAAAATACTGGCTTCCCAGTTTCTATTCCCATCCCTTTCCACTCCTTCCCACACTGTAATCAAAATGATCATTTTTAAAACTCAATGAGTATGGCATGAGCAATTTAGAAAAGGTTTGCTCATTTCTTATATAAAATGAAACAGACCTATTCTATGACCCATCAATTATACTCCCAGGGATTTTCCCAAGAGAAATAAAAATACATGTTTATAGGGAGATTTGTATAAGAATCTCATTGTAGCTTTATTCATAATTGTGAAGCACCACAGACAGCCCAAATGTCCATCATTAAAGTGGATAAACTATCAAATATTTATATAATGGACTACTATTCCACAATAAAAAAAGAACAAGTTACTGATATATGCAACAACATAGATGAATTTCAAAGAAAACATGTTAAATGAAAGGCATCTTACACAAAAGAGCACATACTGTATGAATATATTCATAGGAAGTTCTACAACAGGCTTGATTAATCAATGGTGGGGGAAATTAAGCACAGTAGCTGCCTCTGGAGTAGAAGGTATGAACATTAACTGGAAAAGAGCACAGGATTTTGGTGTGATGATAATGATCTGTATTTCAATAAGGGTTCAAGTTGCACAGGTGATAGTACTTGTCAAAAGTCAGCAATTTGTCACAAAAATGAACTATTGGGACTTCATCAAGATAAAAATAACTTTTGCACAGCGAAGAAACAGTCAACAACACTAAAAGGCAACTGACAAAATGGGAGAAGATAAATATCTTTATCATTACGACATATCATTAAAGGACTAGTATCCAAAATCTATAAAGAACTTATCAAATCAATACCTAAAAAACAAAAAATCTAGTCAAGAAATGGACAGAAGACATGATCAGACATTTCTCCAAAAAAGACATACATCTGGCCAACAGACACATGAAAAGATGTTCAACATCACTCAGCATCAGGAAATACAAATCAAAACCATGATGAGATATCACCTCACACCAGTCAGAATGACTAAAATTAACTCAGAAAATAACAGATGTTGGTGAGGATGCAGAGAAAGGGGAACCCTCCTACACTGTTGGTGGGAATATAAACTGGTGCAACAACTTTGGAAAACAGTATGGAATTTCCTCAAAAAGTTAAAAATAGAACTATCCTATGACCCAACAATTGCACTACCAAGTATTTTTCCAGAGAATACAAAAATAGTGATTCAAAGGGGCACATGCACCTCAATGTTTATAGCAGCAATGTCCACAATAGCCAAAACATGGAAGGAACCCAGACATCCAACAACAGATGAATGGATAATGAAGATATGGAGATTATATACATATATGTGTGTGTGTGTGTGTGTGTGTGTGTGTGTATACATATATACCTATATATGTATATATAATGGAATATTACTCAGCCATCAAAAAGAATGAAATCTTGCCATTTACAACAACATGGATGGAACTAGAGGGTATTATGCTAAGTAGAATAAGTCAATCAGAGATAGACAAATACCATATGATTTCACTCATATGTGGAACTTAAGAAACAAAACAGATGAACATAGAGGAAGGGAAGGAAAAATAAAATAAGATAAAAACAGAGAGGGAGGCAAACCAAAAGAGACTCTTAACTTTAGGGAACAAAGTTAGGATTGCTGGAGGAGGTGGGGGGGGGATGAGGTAATTGGGTGATGGGTATTAATGAGGGCACTTGATGTAGTTAGAACTGTGTGTTGTATACAACTGATGAATCCCTAAATTCTACCCCAGAACTAATAATACGTTAAATGGTAACTAGCTTGAATTTAAATTTTTTAAAAAGTCAGGAATCTGTGCATTTCATTTTATGTATATTTTTCATCCAAATAAAAAGGACCAAAACTCTAAGTAATGCTATACACACCAAATTAATTACAGGTAATACACTGGGGTCTGTAAAATATTATAAGATGTATTTTAAAATCTGATAGATTAATAGATGGACAAGTAAATAAGTATGTGATAAAACAAGTTTGGAAAATGTTAATAGTAGAATCTATGGACATACAGGTATTCAATGTAAAAATTTTTCAATTTTGTTGTATGTTTAAAATTATCATAATAAAATGTTGGGCAAAGGGAGCAAATGAGATAATTTTGTTCCTTATTTAGAACCTAAGGAAGCTTCTCATCTCATTTGGAATAAAACACATACTTCTGAAGCATGGCATGCACTGCCCTGTATAATCTAGGTCAAAAGGCACTCTGTGTTTTCATCCAGTATCACTCCATCATAGTGTCATTCTGCTCCAATGACTTTTGTCTCCCATCTGTTCTTCAAGTCTACACCAATTTTATTTGTCCAAGAAGTGTCTACATATGTGTCTACCTAGAATGCTCATGTCCCAGATCTGCTTATTGTTGTTCTTTCTTAGTCCACTCCTAGCTCATCTATAACCTCAGAAATATCTTCCCTTACTAACCAGTCAATGCTAACATACCTAACATACCCACATCCATTCCATCACACCAGCCTGATTTATTGTTCACATTCTACTTATCTCCACTGAAATGATTTATTCATTTGGAATTACGTAGGGTCAGAGTTCTTCTAAATGCGTGTTTCCAGACAGATATCTGATATCTCCATGGAAATACTAGGAACTGCCTACATAACTAACATGTCAGGAATACTACCAGTATAAAAGAAAGGAATCAAAATGAAAAGAATCTACCACGTGAAGAAGAATTTAAAGTAAGCATAATAATTATCTTTAATGGCACACAAGAGTATAATATTAATAAGAACCAGTAAAAGAAGTCATAGAGTTTGAAGAAATATTATAATTGAACTAAAACACAATAAATTGGATAAATAAGATAGATACTACTAATGAATAAGTCAATGAACTAGAAGATAAAATGAAGGAATTTCTCCCAGAAACTATCAGAAAAATGTAAAGAGACTAAAAATATAGAAGGGGTTTCTGGCTGGCTCAGTTGGTGGAGCATGGGACTCTTGATCTCAGGGTTGTGAGTTCAAGCCCCACATTGAGAGAAAGATTACTTAAAAATAAAATCTCTTTAAAAATAAATAAATAGGGGCACCTGGGTGGCTCAGTGGGTTAAAGCCTCTGCCTTCGCCTCAGGTCATGATCCCAGGGTCCTGGGATCAAGCCCCACATCGGGCGCTCTGCTCAGGAGGGAGCCTGCTTCCTCCCCTCTCTCTCTGCCTGCCTCTGTCTACTTGTGATCTCTGTCTGTCAAATAAATAAATAAAATCTTAAATAAATAAAAATATCAAAGAAAAACTAAGAGATATGGAGGACAGAAGTAGAGAAACCAATCGTGAAAATAGGATCCTAGAAAGAGAGAAAATATATAATTTCTAAATATGTAATATGACTTCTCAATTGTAGTGAGAAATGAGGTCATTCAACTCAAGAAACTCAATGAGTAATTCTAACATTGATATGAAAAAATAAATGGCCACAAATAACTAAAGCAACTTTGAAAAAAAAAAAAAAGAGCAAAAGGGAGGACCTCCTTGCCAGATATTAAAATGTATTATGATAATACTGTAACACAAGAAGAGAAAATGAAACAATGTCTCAGAATAGACAACTCAAAAATAGATTACTGTATACATGGGAATTTAAAATATGTTGAAAAAGATACCATGAATCAATGGCAAAGGTAAAAACTGTTGCAGTGGATGCCAGTGGAAAAGTATGTCAATGTATGGGTTGAAGATCTAGCATCACAAGCATCATAGGATCACAGATGAATTATAAACCCAAGAATCAATGTTAAAATGATGTTAAATGTTAAGATACATTAGAGAGGCTGATGTAGGAGAGTATCTTTATGAATAAGAGAAAGAACTTCTTATATAAAATCCCAGTACCACAAACCATAAGGTTAAATTTGATTCATTTGATTAGATCAAAAGTAAAGATGTATTTCCAACAAATAACAATGTCAATAAAGCAAGCAAATGAGTGATAGATTGAAAGAAATATGTGAAATCTACTAGGATCTAATACGTAAAATAGGTTAAAATTCCTTAAAAAAAAAAACAACAAAAAAGAAGATAAAACTTAAGTTATGAACAGGAAACTCACAGAAGAAACCAAACTTATCAGCCCTGGGAGAAATTAAAATTTAAACAACAGTGATTATATTGTCAAAAATTAGCTAGTAGGATAATGCCAGGTTTGGGCAGGGATATATAACTAATATGACTAGAGGGACCCCTATGCTCTACTGACAGGAATGCAAACTGGCGCAGTCTCTCTGGAGAGAAATCTGACAACCCCACAAATTTGTAGGAAACATATTCAAGGATGCTCATTACAGCATTATTATAAAAGGAAGTCAAAGACAATTTGACAGTCATCCCTCATGGGAACTGATAAATACAATGTGACAGAGGCACAGTAAAGGATATTACACAATATTTAGAAAGACTCTGCTATTTACACAGTTACACAGATAGATCTTACATCAAGAAGCCAAGTTAAAAAAAAAAAAAGAATGAATGAATGAGATGAGGTCTACTGAACAGTAGCATTTCTATAATTTTTCTTTAAGAATGCATATAAACTAACCATACATATTTAGCAAAAACTAACAAACAAATGGATCAAGTCCACATACAGAATTTGCAGGGCCTAGAACAAGAATGCAAATAAAGGTCTGCATATCTAAGGATTTAAGAGTTATAAATCAAGTCGCTATATTGTTAAATAAAATGTTTTATTCTTTTACTTTAGCAAATATACCTTCCTAATGATAAAATTTAATAGCATATGTAAAGATATCTTCACAAATATATATGTATATATATACATATATGTAAAAGATATATATATAGATATAAATATAGATATAGATATAGATATAGAAGTGTATATATATATATATATATATACATATATATATATAGAATCTGACAAAATATCAGTGATGAGATCGAACTTCACTATCATTGCACATGGCTTGGTGTTCTTTTATGGTACAACAGTGTTTGGCTGAGTAATTATTGAATTACAGACCATTCCTTGGCTGCCATGTGTAACTGTGGCAAATAACACACTAATTCACAAATCCTCCTTCCACCACACAACTTGAACACAAAGAGAAGCAAGAAATATTCCCAGAGAGAAGTCAAGAAAATACTTAACACTTAAAACATTGGTCCATAATCTGTGACATTCATACTATTTGAGAGCAAGGATTTGACAAAGTAATTTTTCTTTTCTCTTACCTACATGTTTGCACCGCTCAAACCCTTCCTGCACTGTAGACATTGTCTGTCTTGATGCTGGCAACAGCACAATGCACAAACTTTCTGGATATTTGCCCACGAGGGTACAGGCAAAAGACACAGAAGTTCTCCCCAGAGTAGTAAGTGGTGTTATTCAGGAGTGTGAATGCTGAGAGAGACAGGTTATGCTGTATCTCTGAACACTGGATTCCTAGTGATTGAGGCTCCTGGGTGCTCTTAGATAAATTTGTTTTTGTGATGTTCTGGTCCCTCTACCATGAAGTCTAAAAGTCAAGAGCCAAGGGTCGAAGAATGACATTACTGGGATATACAATAAATATGTTTGAGTTCATATGGGAGGTTGCCAAACAGAATTCGGAAATGGGGTAAAAACAGAATAGATGAGATAGACAAGAGATGAATAGATAGGGATAGATAGCTGACAAACAGACAGAACAAGAAATGCACCTAATAAAATAATACTAATGGTAGTTCATGAGCCAAAAAGTATTATTACCTTAACGTTTTCCTACTTGTAATCAAACAAAAGAGGAGGAAAACAAGTAAAAAATATGAGCCAAAGTACTATTTGAATTTGGGTGGTTTTTTTGGTAGCACTTTTCCAACAAAATTCCAAGAGATCACTGTATTACATCCTTCATATTTGATCAAGCAGCATGTCTCATCAATTTTATAGGAATATTTGATTGCTGGTACAGTAGTCTCCCCCACCCTCCCATCCACACTGGATATGTTCCAAGGCCACCAGTAGATATCTGAAACCACAGATGCTGCCAAGCCCTATGTATACTGTCTTTTCCTATTCATACATACCTACGACAAAGTTTATTTATAAATTATGCACAGTACAAGATTAACAGTAACTAGTAATAAAATACAGCCATTATAAAAATGCACTGGAATAAAAGTTATGCAATTGTGGTCTCACACTCTCAAAATATCTTATTGTATTGTACTCACCCACCTCTTGTGATGATGTGAGAAAATAAAATGCCTACATGACGAGATGAAGTAAAAACCATGTAAGCACTGTGATTAAACGATAGGCTACTATTGACCTTCTGACAATATGTCAAAAGGAGGATCACGTGCTTCTGGATCATGGTTGCTGCAGATAAGGGGGGACCTAATGTATGTTTCTTCATCCTTTGATATTCAAAACGTATTCAAATCAATCTCTTTTGACATTCCAATTACTCTAACATCTACATAGACTTGCTATCTTCTATTGCTAACTAGTTTAATTGTGACTGATGTTCTTTTTGCAATAAAGGGGTTGAGAAATTCTTCAACACTGTATTCAATACTGCATGTAATCCTTCTTTTTTGGCAAGATTTGGAGTTTCACTTTGCAATTGATTTGGATTTTATGTTGGCATCCAAAAACCTGTAAGGTCCAGGTGGAGGAGGCACACGGTCGTCACCAAAATCTCTAGTCATGTTAAAGAGAAGAAAGTATAAGTTGGGATTAATTTTGTTGAGTGAAAGTTCATTAATAAACTTTCCCATATTACAAGGATGTTTGCTTCCCTATGCCAATTCATAACTTTACTTTGGACAAGTTCTTAATCTCAAACTCCTTTACCAAGTGTGATTAAGGCTAATTGACCGAGACAACAGAATGTGGAATTAGGCCTCCACTTGAGCAACATATGTATTAATCACCTTCGATTCATGTATCTTTTATTATCAAACATTTGCAACTCTTCTGCAGCATTTCTGGATCTGACAGTGAGAAGAGTTGTGGTGGTCTAGGATTTCCATAGGAAACTCCACAGGAAGAATTTCAAAGGACAACACAACCTAGAAAAGCAAGTCATATGTGAGCACAGTACTATCAGGGAAAGCGTGACACTGACCGGATGTTCAAAGGCAAGACTTGTAACCTGCTCATCAACATTGGAGCCAGATAGCTGGCAGTAAATTCTAACAGCAATAAGACAAATATATACGAGAACTACCAACAAATTTTAATAATAAGGCAAATACAAAAGATTCTAATGAGCACAGTTGTAGATATTTTAAAAATCTTTGAACGCACTGGTTTACAAAAAATTGTCAACATAAACCCTTTGTCTTCCCTTGGCCTTAGTCAACTCCTTCTATTGTCTAATTTCAATTTGCTCAGAAATTCAGATATGTACTACTAATGTCTCAATTATTTAGCAGCTGACTATTTAAATAGGTGGATTTCTTTAGCCCCTCTGACCCTTCTCTTCCTCTGTATAGTGGGCAAGTCTTTCCCGAGGTTCAGGAGGACACAAAGAAACAGAAACATTAATCACTTAATTTTAGGAAGCCTGGTAAGAGTTTTATGAGAAGAAAAGTATGTGCTATTATATTAGTGTTCTTCAGAGAAAACAGAACCCATCTAATGTGTATCCATTTCTATTTTTAAGCTGAGGTAAATGAACCACCATTGCTCCACAGTAGGAATCATCTCTTCAGGGAGGCTAATAACTAAAAGGAAATATAAAGTCCTCTATTTGCTGAAAGATGATGCGGTTCACTGCTAAAGATCTATTATGTGAAGTAATAATCTTCACCACTTAGAAACTTCACATGGGTGAGACTGCCATTACATAAGTAAGCAAAAGGGCCAGGTATTCAACCAATACTCCTTATTGCCTCCTCCTATCCTGTATCAAAGTATTAAGGAAGAACTCTCTGACATCAAGTTAACAGAAGATAAACCCAGCTCTGTTTTACTGCTTCCCACTTTTAGAGACAGAGATGTTAACTGAGAGCATGTTACTCTTTAGGTTTCAAGTAACAGAAGCCCAATTCAAATTGCCTTAAGCAAACAAAAGAATTTACTGGATTATGCAACATTGAAGTTTAGGGATAGCTCATGGTTTGAAGCACAAACTGCTCCAGGGATTAAGGATGTCATCAGGAAGCTCTCTTTATCTCTTGGCTACATTAACAGTCTTTTCCTAAATTGTAGTCAAGTCCATCCTTGGTATCTATTTCCCACACAGTGCCAGATTTACCTCCGATCAATTTAACTATCCCAGTAGAGAGAAACTACCTCATGAGGGCTCCACAAATGCTCCCCATGGACTCTTATCAGACAGGCCAGGGGCCATGCCCACTCCTGGAGCCATTGAGTAGAGTTAGCCCCACACTTGGTGATGGCTGAGAGGAAACTAATGGTGGCAATGAGACATCTCCCAAAAGGAAAAAATGGTATACCAAGAAAGCAAAAACAACAAATTTCCACTGTAATATGGACACCATATTTGATACTTAAAAAAAAAAAAAATTCTAATAGCCTCTGAATAATCTAGCAAAGACAGAACGTTCCAGGGACCCAGGTATCTTGATTTCTTGTTTACATTAAGGCATCTAATTAGTTATGTGACCTTTCCAAGTAATTTATTTTCTCAGGATATCTATTTCATATGTGTTACATGAGAGAATTTGATTAGAAATTCTTTAACTTTTCTTTTAGGCCTCAATGCAACAATTCCTTAATAATGGCTATAAAACAACACAATCTATAACTTGAGTTTCCAAAAAAGACAATGACTATATAAATGGCTTTCCTTTATATCATTAACACTGTGGGTATTTCTTCAGATTCCTTCCTTTCTTTCTTCCTTTCTTTTTTCTTTTTTCCTTCTCTCCCTGATGGCAGCCAAAAGGTGGCCAGGGCCCATGTGATGGTCCCAGAGGACAAGAAACCAGCCCAGCTGAAATAGGAGTCCATACAAGCAGGGTGTCTGAGTGAGAAGGGTGTCTCAGGGTCCACACAAAGAAGGTGGCCGCTTGGGGGTACAGCTTAATGAGGTCAAGAGAGCATACTCAAAGAGATTAAAAAAAAAAAAGTAAGTAAGTATGATGAGAATAATGGCTTCAAAGAAAGGTACAAATAGAGAAAGAAGGAAAACTGGAATATATCCTGTGGTGCTGAGCTGGAATAGGAGACATGAGTGTGAACTCATGTTTTGCAATATAGTTAGAAATAAATAAGACAGAGATGTGTGTGTATACATATATATTTTTTCTAATGCTGTCCACTGAAAGGATGTGGGATCAGCAATATCTCAGTAGCAATAAGCACTCCTATCAGCCAGACTAGCCCATCTAAATATCATTCTCCACTAAGTAGAACCAAAGTGCTTGGAAAAAGTGACTAATTCTAGGACTTGAACAGAGAAAGAACAAGATGATCCTAGAACATGTGCAAAAAATGATAGACACATGTCAAACAGATTCAGAAACCATTTGAAAAGCCTGTTACCACCCAAATATGGAATAATTTGAATGTCTCAATAAATAGTAACAGCGATGAATTATAACCCATTTATTAATATAAGGATTTAAAAGACCATGGATATAAATAAATATATGAGTAAATAAATGGGAGAAGAGTAAGTTCCTCTTTAGAATAAAATGTCAACTAACAAATGTAAAATGAATAACAAAATTGAAAATCACAATTTGGCAATCACATCATAATAATTAATTTGCACTACTGTTATCAATAGATGCAAAACTAATAGATGAGGGCAGGATAAGGACAAAGATTTTATCTGATCTCCACCTAAATATAAGACAGGAAACTATCAAAATTCTATAGAAGATAACAGGCAGCAATCTCTTTGAACTTGGCTCCAGCAACTTCTTTCTAGACACGTCTCCAGAAGCAAGGGAAGTAAGGGCAAAAATAAACTATTGGGACTTAATCAGGATAAAAAAATTTTCACACAGCAAAGGAAACAATCAACAAAACTAAAAGGCACCTACATTATGGGTGAAGATATTTCCAAATGACATATCAGGTAAAGGGCTAGTATCTAAAATCTGTAAAGAACTTATCAAACTTGGGGCACGTGGGTGGCTCAGTGGGTTAAAGCCTCTGCCTTGTGCTCAGGTGATGATCTCAGGGTCCTGGGATTGAACCCTGCTTGGGCTCTCCGCTCAGCAGGGAGCCTGCTTCCCTTCCTCTCTCTCTGCCTCTCTGCCTACTTGTGATCTGTCTGTCAAACAAATAAATAAAATCTTAAAAAAAAAAGAACTTATCAAACTCAACATGCAAAGAACAAAAAATCTAGTCAAGAAATGGACAGCAGACATGATCAAACATTTCTCCAAAAAAGACATACAAATGGCTAACAGACACATAAAAAGATGCTCAACATCACTCGACATCAAGGAAATACAAATCAAAACCATGATGAGATACCACCTCAAACCAGTCAAAACGGCTAAAACTAACAACTTAGGAAATAATAGATGTTGGTGAGGATGCAGAGGAAAGGGAACCCTCCTACACTGTTGGTGGGAATGCAAACTGGTGAAACCACACTGGAAAACAGTAGTTTCCTCAAAAAATTAAACATAGAACTACCCTGTGGCCCAGAAATTGCACTACCAAGTATTTATCCAGAGAACACAAAAATAGTGATTCAAAGGGGCACATGCTCCCCAATTTTATAGCAGCAATGTCCACAATAGCCAAAACATGGAAGGAGTCCAGATGCCCATCAACAGATGAATAGATAAGCATGTGATGTATATAGATATAATGGAATATTACTCAGCCATCAAAAAGAATGAAATCTTGCCATTTGCAACAACGTGGATGGAACTAAAGGGTATTATGCTAAGTGGAGTAAGTCAGTCAGAGAAAGACAAATACCATACGATTTCACTCATATGTGGAATTTAAGAAACAAAACTGATGAACATAGGGGAAGGGAAGGAAAAATCAAATAAGATAAAAACAGAGAGGGAGGCAAACCAAAAGAGACTCTTAACTATAGGGAACAAAGTGAGGGTTGTTGGAGGAGAGTTGGGTCAGGGGATGAGGTAACTGGGTGATGGGTATTAAGAAGGGCACTTGATGTAATGAGCACTGGGTGTTATATGCAACTGATGAATCCCTAAATTCTACCCCTGATACTAATAATACAGTATACATTAACTAAATCGAATTTAAGTTAAAAATTAAAAAAAAAAAAAAAAACAGGCACACATGGGTGGCTCAGTCCGTTAAGCATCTGACTGTTGATTTCAGCTCAGGTCATGATCTAAGGATTGTGAGATTGAGCCCTCGCATCAGGCTCCTTATGATTTTCTCTCTTCTACTCTCTATGCCCCTCCCACCCTGCTTACACATTCTCTCTCTCAAATAAATGAAAAAATAAAAACAGAGAAGGAGGCAAACAATAATAGATTCTTAAATGTAGAGAACAAACTGAAGATTACTGGAGGGGAGGTGGGGGGGATGGGATAGGTGGTTGACAGGCACTAAGGAGAGCACTTGGGATGAGCACTGGGTATTGCATGTAAGGGATAAATCAGTAAATCCTACTCCTGAAACCAATACTACACTATACGTTAACTAACTGGAATTTAAATAAAATTTTTAAAAAGAGAAAAAAGAATCAACCAGCAAAAAAAAAAAAAAAAATTTAGTTGATCTCAAGGTGTCTCCCCACAAATATTTATTAAGTAGGTGGAAAAGTAACTTTATAACAAAAAAACAAAGCAGCTTGATAAATTGATTACTAATATAACTCCACCGGTAATGGGGCAAACAGCCACAGTATGTTCCTGATAGGATATGATGGGAAGAACAAAGAATTACGTCTGTGATATTCTGCAAAAATGCAAAACTTGGCTATAATCATGAGGCTACAATGGACAAATCCAGATTGATAGACATTCTATAATGATTGGCTTATCATATTAAAAAATATCAAGGTCTCCAAAGTGAAGGAAATACTGAGGAACTGTTCTTGATTGAAGTATCCTGAAACCTTGACAACTGGGTGCAACACGTTGTCCTGAATAGGAAATTTTTGCTGTAAAAACGATTATTACAATAATGGGAAACTTGAATGCAGTCTCTGGATGAAAGATTTCTGGGAGCTCTTTGTAATATTCTTGTAACCTTCCTGTACATTTAAAATCATTTCAAAATTAAAATAGGTAGAGAGATACTTCTCCAAACTGTTTTACTTTGTTTATGCATGCAATCTTTCTGTACCTGATTGGTATTATGAATTTGTCTACCTCTCATTGAGCATTTTGGAGCTAAAAAGATAAATGAATGAGAGTGACACTTCATATGAATTTTTCTTATTATAAAAGTAATACATGGCTATTATAGAAAATAGAGATAAGCATAAAAAGGAAAATAAGAACTATTCAAATCTTCTCTTCCCCCAACCCCATGCACACATCCCAGAATATTAACTTGGAAGTTGCAACCGAGTTGTATCTAAAGACTGAGGTACGAAAGATATCAGGTATAACATTGAGTTATGAAGGCACCTGGGTGGATCAGTCGGTTGAGCGTCCGCCTTCAGCTCAGGTCCTGATCCCAGACTCCTGGGATCAAGTCCTCTATCAGGTTCACCGCTCAACGGGGAGTCTACTTTTCCCTCTCCCTCTGCCCCTCCCCCTCTTTACTCTGTGTCTCTCAAATAAATAAATAAATAAATAAAATCTTTTTAAAAATAAGTAAAAGAAATAAAACTGAGTTATGAGATAGATTGCTAAGATGTGAATTTCAAAGGAAATCTTCAAGAATTATATATACAACGCTTGGCGCCCTTCCTGGATCTGAAAGAGTGGAGTTCGAAAGAAAACAGTAAGGAAGATTCCTTTGGAGACAGGCCCTCAGACTAGAGGCCAGAGGCTCAGGGTCCTGACCCGCGTGACTCACTCTAGTGTCAGGCATGGTGAAGGCCCACACTTCATTATACGTCCCCCATACTGAATTCCTGAATTTAGCACCTTCTATAATTAAACAGCATGTCTGGACCAGACTAAAAATAAAAAAACCTGGCAATAACCTCACTGTGACAGCTATTAGTTCTGCCTCTGTAATATTTAATCCCCGTGGAAGTACATCACTAACAGTCTAGTACGGAATTTTGTTTTTGTTTGTCGTGTCTTGTTTGTTTTTGACCTCGTTTTTGTGTTTGTAGTGGTGATGCAATGTGAGAAGAGAGAGAGATGTTACACTAAACCTCTGTCTTGTGGATTTTAGCAGGGCTGATGGATGATTTGCCAAACTCAGCTGTCCCTCTAGCCGTCACTGTCTGCTCCCGCGCTGTTCTTTCCATTCAGTAAAAATTGGAATAGGTGTAATCTTCTGCAAAAAGCGAAGACAAGAAGAAAGACTGCCTACCGAGAGCTCGTCCAGGAAGGTTCAGCTTCTGATTCGCAGCCTGGTATTAATTTCTAGCGTCTATCTGCAGTACATTTCACGGCTCAGCAGCCTAAAACTAGGGCTCCTTACCTGCGTGGCTTTTCTTTGACTATTGATTATTTTTCCTTTCTAGTTTGAATCTATAGTTCAAAGTTCTCTTCAAAGAGAATATCAGTCAACACACAACCCCAGAATTATCAGAGCTAGACTATTAGGTAGATATGGTCAAAGGCCCTTCAGAGATTAGATACATATCGCCATTATTGGATTGCTAAATCACCCCACTGACCCTGAGAAATCTTGCCTCATTACTATTTTCTTAGAAAGTAGGTCCTTTCTTCAAATCAAAAAAGTTGCTACACCTTAAGACCCTGGCCAATGGGTTTACTTAAATCTCACGCCAGCCTGCTGAGCCCTTGCCCTGCAATGCTCAGCTTATTCTGAACTCCTCCGTGAAGAGAATTTTCACATCGGCCACTGTCTGCCTCCCCTGAGACCCCCCTATAGAGGCTCTGGCCTAGCCCTTTACATCCTGGACATGGTACCACAGTTGCCATTTTAAGTATGTCTCTTCCCCTAATCCTCCAATGTTTAGGCTTCCCCCCATATCTGTACCCAAAGTGCAGTGAAAAATAGAACTCGATTGTCCCTTACGTAAATGAAAATTAAGTGACTAAGAGCTGAACATTTTTTTCGTGATTAATCATTGGGGTACCACATCAACAGGGGCATCTTATGAATCCCCCTGGATCCCATACATACACACATAAGTTTATCTTGAAGAAGGAAATAATGTAGACATGAGCAGGGTTTGGACACCCAAAGCAAAGGGTCAGGGAACCAACATGTGAAAAATGCCTGGCATGTACCTCTTTCACACAGGGCGCGCTCACGCTTCAGTCCTGACCACAGCACTCGTGCTCCTGGAGGTCTGCTTTACACCAACAGGCTGTCAGTCGCCTAATCCCACACGTCTGCCTTGAATCCTGGCTCAGGCACTCACTCATGATGACTTTGGGGATATTATTTAACCACTTAGTACATCATTTTCTCTTTGAGTAAATGAGAAAATCTTGCTTTGTTTATAATGTTGGGTTTGTTGTTTTTTGTTTTTTTTTTAAGGTTTTACGTATTTATTTGAGATAGAGAGATAGTAAGAAAGAACATGAGTGAGGGAAGGGCAGAGAGAGATGGAGAAGCAGACTCCCTGCTGAGCAGGGAGCCTCACGTGAGGCCCCATCCGGGAACTCTGGGATCGTGACCTGAGCTGAAGACAGATGCTTAACCAACTGAGCCACCCAGGCGCTCCTGTTAGGTTGTTTTATTTAAGACCAAAAATAATGAATGTGAAGCACCTGGTCGATGCTCACTAGACATAGCTATTATTATTGCCTTTATTCTTCAGAGAAGGAAACAGGCTTTAAAAATGTAAACCAAGGTCACTGATTGATTAATTTAAGAGGCCCTCAATGTATCAGCCACCTTTTGATAGACACATGCTTGATTTTGCTTCTTCGGGCAAGATTTTCCAAGGTAAGGTGTTTCAAGGGACAGGACAGACCATAAGGACGGAATGGAGGAGATACTGTCTGAATTGGGAGACCTTTGCCTTTTATACCTCCTATTTTCCAGCCCTTTCTCTCTCTTGGTGCCAAAACACCTTTCCCAGATGCAAATTTTATAACCCAATCATTACTACAGAACTTTGCTCTTAGATACCTGTCAGTTCATTTCCTGGGAGTCTCAAACCACATGTACAATTGCTTACGTTAAATCACCACATGGGTAAGAGTTAACATTCTCCATTTGAAAAAAAAAAAAAATCACTCTAATGAAGAATGAATCTATACTAACAGCAGGTTAGAGCAGGGGAGTTCAATCCTCTAAGTCACTAGTAAGCATTTCAGATCCTCTTGGAATAAAACAGCATTTACTGGCAGTCTTAAGATAAAACCTTTCCTGTCATTTTGTAAATTGATTCTTCTTGTTAGGTGTTTCCTTTTTTTTTTCCTTTCGCTATCTCAGAGTTAAGAAATATCATAAATGTTTACTGAAAAGGCCTGGACCATGTTCAGTACTTGTGCAAGCCTCAAAATACTTGGTTGATTCAGTTTGTGAAGGTTCCACTCTAGCTCAGTTGGCACACCCTTCTCAAATTCCTTAGACCCCTACAAATCTGAAACCAACAGAGAAGGTTGGTGTCTTTTGTTCTGTCCCATGTGCAAAAAAAAATTCTTTCACCTTCTTGGAAAATCCAAGCTCTCCTATATTCTAGGCCAAGTAAACACAGTAACCAACACTACACACACACACACACACACACACACACACACACACAAGCTTTATGGGCATCCACAGCCTACCACCTGCTTTACTGTAAGGTCACGTCTCCTGCTTCCTCCTCCAGCTCCTGGAACTCTGTGCATAAGCTATGACATCTGTCTCCCCCAAACACAAAGAGTATTGCTTATAAAAGATAATACAAGCCTGATTTTACTCAATGGGAAATTAACATAGAAGATCCAGAGATTTTAGAGAAGGATCCCAATCTGGGGACACATACGGCAGTCAAAAGTCAAAGAATGGCACAAATGTCACTTATCCTCACGGTTCTCAGTACTTCTCCCTTTCACTCTCCACCACCTGTCTCTTTTCTCTTGCACCCATAACCCCTGCACTTGATGCCCATACAGAGGTAGGAACCAAATCAGAGAAGCAATTCTGTCTGAAGTATCAGACTTATAGAGCACTGAGACTCATAAGAAGTCAAATGAGCTGCCCAAGGTCAAATAAGCAGGTAGTTGCAGAATCAGGATGTTTATTTCAAAGATTTTATTCTTTATTTGAGAGAGAGAGAGAGAGAGAGAGAGGAGGCGGCTAAGTGGCAGAGGGAGAAGCTGAGCAGGGAGACCGACACAGGGCCCAATCTTGGGACTCTGGGATCATGATCTGAGCCAAAGGCAGATACTCAACCGACAGTCACCCAGGAGCCCCCAGAACCAAGATTTAAACCCCTGATTGATCTACCTACAAATCTTATCCTTTTTTCTGTAAGACACTGATAAGAAATGGGATGAGAAGGAAGGAAATAACCAGAAGTCAGCTCCGTGTCCAAACTTACTCAGAACCATGCGCTTTCGAAGTTAGAAAAGCAAGTGCTGGTTACTTACAAGACTTCAGCAAATTATCTGTGCTTTTTTTTATATTCCACCCAAATGAGATCTGACTCCTGGGGATGTAAAAACTTCACCCATCCACTAGTCAACACATATGAAAAGCAAGAATAATAGATCCACAGTGGCGGTGATATTTAATCAAAGTCTTAAAAATGAGTCAACACTTACCAGGCAGTTGGGGAAAGAACATTTCAGACATGGCACCTTTAATCAGTAAAGCACTTTCTGAATATTACTTCATTCGACACTAAAGGCAAAGAAAAAGAAAAAGAAAAAATTTGTGAACTATATGGGACAGTCATTATCCACCATCTTAAAGATTGGGAAACTAAGGATGAGGGAGGCTGAGGTATGTCTTCACCGCACATTTGGTCAGTAGTGTGCAGAGAACATAGCGAGGATGGGAGCTTTGTGTCTGTGTAGTGTTAAAAATGATTAATGCAAACAATTTAGGTGACACCAACAACGTCATCCAACACTCCACAAAGCAGGTAGCCTCTATTCCCAAGGATCCAGAGAACTGTAAAATGGGGTGGAAGGCAGGAAACTTTACTGGATAAAGAATAAAGAACAAAAAAGAGAAAAATAGAAAAATGAACAACAATAAAATATGTATAGAGTCCAGAGTTGGCTTGGCGTTCTGGACCTGGCTGACTGGATATACTGTGTGTCTGATCAAGGGGAGCATTCACAGGCAAGGAAAGTGCTGTAAGGACGGACTTGCCACTGGGGACAGGAGTGGCTCCTTCTTGGGCCTAGAAATTCACTTGAACCATGAGGTTATTCGGGTGGCACACCCTGATCTGATAGGACCAGTAGCCTTAGAAAAAGAAAGAGACAGAGATACCAGGCCTGTGTGGCACAGAGTAAAGGCCGTATGAAAGCGCAGCAAGCATACGGACGTCTATAATCCAAGAAGTCTCTCCAGAAGTCAACCCTGACAGCACCTTGATCTTGGACCTCCAGCCCCCAGGACGGCAAGGAAACAAGTTTCTGCTGCTTAAGCCCCCCAAGCCTGCGGTATTCTGTGATGACAACCCTAACAGACTAACCCACTGCTTGACAGAGCAGATGGAGCCTTAGATCAATTACAGAGACAGGATCCAGAGAGCAATCAGAACACGAGACACTGATTCCCCATGGCCCTGCACCTGCAGGGCGGTGCTCTTTCTGGAGTTTGTACCAGAACTCTGGAAGGCAACTAACTGGTGAGGAAAACTGAGTAGCTCAGTTAATTTAACGTCTATATACTGAGCTCCCGCAATGAGCTAGAGGTGAGGAATCCAGAGTATAATTGGACCAGGTGAACATGTAAACAAATAAATGCAAGGACTTATGAGAAGTGCTGTAATGAAGGCAGAATAGACAGAACATGGAATTGGAACCAGATTTATCTGTCTTTGAATTCTAGCCCTCTGATTTACTCTAACATTATGACAAGGCAAATTATCTAGCCTCTCTCTGGAAGTCTGGATTTCTCATCTATAAAATGGGTTTAATACACACACACCCCATAAAACTTATTCTCTGTTGTGAGAACAAATAAGCTATTTTATGCAAATCCAATCTAAAGTACATGACGTAAGTAGATACTCAATAAAGTGTGTATATTGTCATCATTGTAATTAGGTACAAGGTCTATCGAGGGCAATCATAAAAGGATTCTCACTTCTACATGGAAATACTGAGGAACACTTCCTAGAGAGAGTCATATTTAATCTGAGTCTTAAAAAACAAGTAGGTGTTTACCTGGCTAATAGAGAAGATGTAGTTGAAAATGCAGTCCAGAAAAAGAAAAGAAAAGAAAAGAAAATACCGTTCAGGTACAGGGAACAGCAAGGTGAAGGTAAAAAGATATGAAAAACTTCTCCCTCCCCTTCTTTCTCCCACCCCTTCTGTTTACACACCGTCTTTCACTAAAACGAATAAATAAAATCTTTATATTAATAAAAATTGCAAGTTGAAGGAACAGTGAATTAAGATATGGTACAGACTGCATATGACAGATACTCAAAGTAGCAGTGGCTTGAATTTGACAGTTCATCCTGCTCTCGCATAAAACTCTGAGCAGGTATGATTTCTCTGCTCCTTAAAATCATCCGGGTCTCTGTTCCTCTTATCTTTGTCTTTATCCATATTGTTCTATGTAGCTCACCACAACACGCATGTTTCAGTAAGTAGGAAGACAGACGGGGAAGAGGAGAGAGCATTTCCAAGAGCAAAAGCCTGAAGTTGCACACAGATCTTCTACTCACATCCTCTTACCCAGAAATTAGTCACATGGACACACTGCGCTACAAGGGAAACTAGAAAATATGGTCCATGTTGAGAGGCCATTTTCCTAGGCCAAAGTCTTACTTGCAGATTTTTACACTTTTGTTCTGAAACTCCTTGAAGTTCACTATAAGAACTACATTTGATCAGGGTCACCTGGGTGGCTCAGTTGGTTAAGTGTTCAACTCTCCATTTCAGCTCAGGTCATGATCTCAAGGTTGTGAGATTGAGCCCCACATTAGGCTCCGTGCTGGGCATGGAACCTGCTTAAGACTCTCTCCCTCTCTCTGCCCCTTCCCCTCACTCTCTTTCTTTCTCTTAAAAAAAAAAACAAAAAAACAAAAAAACAACTATGTTTGATCAATAGCATTTCTGATGAGGTTGGCTACCTTCAATATACCATTAATGTCCACCACAGTTTACTAGTTCCCCCAAAACCAGCTTCTCTCAGCATCACTAGAACTGGACTATAGCTGTGCACTCAATGGTCTGCCCCTGTGTCTCTCCAATCTCACGCTTGCTGCTTATTATGAACAGAAGGGGATTTTTATCTCACTTGAACTTGAATGAGAAGAGTTATTTCCACATTGGGTATCTGAGCAGAAATAGATTCCCCACTGAAGAAAAGTACAGTACCATAATATTGCCTAAGTGATCTTTCAAATATTCTTCCTAGGTCAGGGGTTGTTATCAGCTTCATTATCTACTTTATAGGAGTTGCAATTAAAATTTTAAGCAGATATAGTACATTAAAATAGATAATTTACAGGTGCCTGGATGGCTCAGTTGGTTAAGCAACTGCTTTCAGCTCAGGTCATGATCCTGGAGTCCCAGGATCCAGTCCCACATCAGGCTTCCTGCTCAGCAGAGGGTCTGCTTCTCCTTCTGACCTTCCCCCTTTTATGCTCGGTCTCTCTCTCGCTCTCTCAAATAAATAAAATATTTTTAAAAAATAGATAATTTACATGTGTAAACTACCTAACTAAACTAGGAAAAACCAATAAAAAAAAAGTCAGGGTTTCTTTGAAATCAAAAAAGAATTTCACCCATAAAAAGATAAATTAGATTTTAACAAATAAAATCAAGAATCCAAATCCTATAAAAGTAAATATAGAAATGACCAAATTCATTTTTTCTTTTTTTTAAAGGTCCCAAACTCTTTAAGTTGGGACAGAAAGCCATTTAACAAATGAAAGCATTGTCCTAATTTAACTGCAGTATGAAAAAGCATCTAATGATCCTGAAGTAGATGATTGAGTCTAACGGTAGTAATTTCATTAATTAAAGAAATGTTTAACATATTCAAGACCTGTGCCCTATGGTCAGTGCTACAAGGAGTAAAAGAAAAACAAATTCTATGACTGCATTTCCTTCTGTGAGCCGGCAAAATTCTATTTTTACCTTGTTATAGAACTTAACATACTATAGGCCTAAGTGCCTAACTCAGTGGCTCTCAATCGACTTCCCTTCTGGAATCACCTTGGAAGCTCTAAAAATTATATTGGAGAAACCAGGTGACACTCTAGTGCCACGCAAACAGACCTCCTGAAAGTGAAATCTGGCAACCAAGTGATTCGTATGTGCAGACACAGTTCAGAACCACCACCCTAACTGGACTGTGAACTCCTCAAAGGAAGCCTATGTCTTGGTCATTCCAAAATTCATCACAGTGCCTGACACAGAGATATTCATATTTTAGGTAAATGGCTGGATGGTCAGATGGATGAAAGGCTAGTGTCTCCTGTGCTCAAGGTATTTATTATAAAGTAAGAAAAATACAACTGGTACACAGGGAGTTGAGCAGATACAAGCCGATAGATGTGGTGTGTTTGCCACTGTATTTTTACAACAGAGATTCTGATCTGAAAGAAAGCCTAATTAAGTGCATTTCATGGACCACTTTCATTCCTAGGCCAAACAGGAAAGCCTCAATTACACTGTTGATTAACATCTAATTTTTAAAAAGAAGGAAGGAGTCATCACACAGACTGTGTCACTTACAAGGAATAAAAATGAAAATGCTATAAACAATGAGGGAGTACAAAGATAAAATTTTGGAAGTGAAATTCAGGGCTCCCATAAGCCCTGTCCCAATATATCCTTCCCAGGGCAGACTAAGTGGTTTGACTTGGTTTGATTTGGTTTTATGGTGACTTTCCTCCACTATTAAGATTGTTTCCAGGTCACCCGGCTACTATACTCTCTTCTACTCTACAAGCAGTGCTTTCATCCAGCTAGATAATCCAACATTTGGATATTAATCCATCCAAGGCCCTTAGCCAACATCATCCTGCCCCAACTCCACCACACCCCGGTTAAGTGTCACTTAGCATCTGAACTGAGCCCAGATGCTTTGACACCAAACACTACTCAGAAGCTGCTGAGCAAATTAAATGACTCATCCTAAACAAATGGAGCATTTATAATTAATACACTTCCCAGTGCAAATTAAATGAATAAATAAACAAACTATGGAAACAAATGACATTTGGACAACTCCTCTTCAGGTCAGCTTGTGTATTTATGTTTGATGAAGAAAGAGAAAATTCTGACCACTTTACCAGAGAGGAAATTATTAGAATAATTTGAAATATTGTCCAGCATAAAATTTCATAACATATACACTCAAAAACATCTCTAATATAGTAGAAAACAAAAATTTGTATCCAACAAAAAAAAATAGGGCAAAAGATATTCTGGCACAGAAAACAGGTTTAAGGCCAAACCTAAGTGCTATCGTCTCCCAAGACAAAACAATTATGTCTTCCAAGTTTTGGAAAATGATGTACCAAGTCTCTTGAGTCTTCGCTTTCTTGGGAGTGACACCAATCTGGGAAGTGTTCTAACTCCATTCTAACTCCTGATTGACAAGAACCAAGAGGGAGGGCTAGGAAATACACAGGATATCACCTTTGGTGCAACCATCAATGGCAGCCTTCCAAGCTGCAGGACTGACAACTGACCCTTATTATAACTTTGTCATGACATGGCCAACAACTGACACCGGCATTCACAGAACTTTGGTCAGCAAAGCAACACTACTTATCTGTTTGACCTTTCCTCTCTTCTGGGAGGCTAATCTTCTCCTGGTTTTCCTTCTTATTCACTGATTTGATTTTTTTTTTCTCTTTTCTCAAGTATTTGTTTAATTTTCTGTCCATTTGCCTCTCTTCTGGCCTCCAAAAATGGGTCTCTAGCCCATCTTCTCTCCCTTTTTAGATTTATATCAAAGTCTCCAACTGCCTACTGTTCATTTCACTTGAATATCCAAGTATCCAAAACAAAACTTGATTTCATTTTACAAATTCTGCTCCTTTTCCCTTTTTTTTCCACCATAGATTCATGATCTCACCATTCATCAAGTGTTCCATACTCATGAGTGGCCAAGGGTTCTTGATTCCACCTTAAAATGTTGTCACGAAATTAACCTCTATCTTCTGTTCCCTCTTCCAATATTTTCCTCTCATTCCTCTTTGTTCTAATCTAGGCTAATACAATAGTCTCCTAAGTGACATCACCTTCCTGTCACTTGTCTTTTCCACACTTCTGAGACTACCCTTCTGTCTTTATCTTCTTAACAAACAACAAATCCAATTTTGTCACAAACCTATTAGAAGTTTTTGCTGACTCTCCCTTGCTTATTAGATTAAGTCCACACTTAATCAGAAGGGCTATCCATACAAGGCCCTTCACAGTATGAGCCCAATCTGCTTCTCCAGCTTCACTGATATGCCTCACTACACTCAAAAATGAATTTCTCTTCATCTCCCAAATTGCACCCTTACTACTTTTTGCATATGTTATCCCTTCTGCGTGAAATGTCTGATCTTCCCCACTCTACCTCCATTCCAACCTAGAAAACTATTTTTTCATTAAGAAAAATAAATAAATAGATCAAATTTCACCTGGCTAGAAAGGCTTCTCTGATTTTTCTCAGGGTCTAAACCACCCCACATTTGACGAGGCTGGGCATATAATTCCAAGAGTTGAGTAGACATCATACTAGAACTACGCTCCTTGCAACAGAGAGGAATTGTATCTAACCACCTCACCACTATCTCCCCAGCATCTAACATTTTGCCCAGCATATAGTCACTGTTCAGCTCATATATTTTTAATGAATGAATCTCTTACCCTCAAGCTTTAGAGCACAGATGCAATAAACAGTGTTGAGATAGGATATTGGAGGGATGGAAAATGATAGGTAAGGAGAGAAAAATACAAGTCAGAACTTAAAGCAAAAAATCTAGGCAGAGGGAAACACTGGGTTTGAAGACTATCAAAGAGACATCCTAGAAGACCAGATAAGAGATAAGGTTCAAAGGCTCAGATTCGACAGAGAGGTAGTGGTTATAGGTGCTAATCCAGGGGAACACCCAGGCAGGAAGATCTCCCTCTGAGATCACCTGGTTCATTTACAGGTAATGCCTTGTGGTGCAGTTTATCTGTTCAAATGCCTGAAACACCCACCAGCCTGTGTGTGCTTTGTAACCAACCACCCTGCCTTATTCATCTTTTTATCTGAGCACCTGGTACCATGCCCACCACTTAGCCATAGTTCTCCTGTAAACTTCTTGCTGCACTGTGAACCCTTACATATAATAAATGATTGTGCAGGGCCTGAGCTCCACTGTTGGAACCACTAATGAAGGCAGATGTGGAGATAGGGAAGCCAACAGTATCATCGTGTTGGGTGAGATCATGCACGTCCAAAGCACACATGATGCCTGAGAAGTTTGCTTTTCTCAGCTTTATTTTTAGGGCAATGACTCTGAACTTGGTGACCCAGGCCTATTTCTACCTTAGTATCAGTAAAGTTTTACCTTTAGAAGAGGTGTTTAACAGCTCAAGCTAAATAAAATACGTAATTGAGGAATTCTTGCCATTATTCAGTCAATTCTTCTCTGGCAGGCTGATATTCATGCTGAAAATCTCTATGGGCACCTATAATCTCAAAGAAGATGGTCCTGCCTGGTTGAACTCAGAATATACGCAGCCCTATGTTTTCAAAGAGCAATTTTTAAAAGAGTAACACAAAATTGTCTGCCCATAAGCTTTTCCATACTTCATTTTGATACAATGCAAGTCATATTTCATTTTGATACAATGCAAGTACGAGCTTCTCAGATAACTATTACGCATGAAGACTCTTAAGGAGTGACCACAAATTTTGTACCCAGCCCTCCATCAAAAGGTGGGGTCCATGTGCCCATCCTATGAATCTGGGTAGGCCTCTGACTCCTTTGATCAATACGGTACAGATGAGGCAATACCATGTGATTTCTTGGGTGAGGCTTAAAAAGCCATGCCGTTTCTGCCTTGCTCAGCCTTGGAACACCTGAGGCACTAGAAGAAATCTGACTACCTGAGCTGGCCATATTGGAGGGCAGAGGCAGAGACCACTCACGATCCCAGCTGAGTTGCTTCTGAGCTAGCCATCCCAGTCCAGGAAAGATGTGAAATGGAGGAGCTGTCTTAGAAGTAGATCTTCAACCCCAGTCATTCAAGTCACCTCAGCCATTTGAGTCATCCTACCTAAGAACCCAGAGCCATCTCTGCTGTGCTCTCTCCAAGTTTCTGGCCAGCCCTCATTTCATAACCCAGGCTGCTATAACAACTACTTAATGTCCACTAAAACAAGGATAGTCCAGGAGCACCAGGGTGGTTCAGTCAGTTAAACTCTTGATTTCAGTCCAGGTCATGATCTCAGGGTCGTGAGATTGTGCCCTGTGTTGGGCTCCACATTCAAAGGGAGGTCTGTTTGAGATTCTCTCTTTCCCTCTCCCTCTCACCCTCCCTCTGCTCACACTTTTTATCTCTCTCTCTCTCTCTCAAATAAATCAATAAATCTTTTCAGAAAAAGAAAAAGACAAAGAAAAAAGATAGCCCAAATCTAGGTCCATTGAGAGAAAGGAGAAGCTGAATTCAAGACTCATGGGATTTCACATATAGATTTGGGAATGAATGAGCATGTAGAAATGTGTGGAAGGATGGACATCAGGTTGTGAACATTTGTCACTTGTGAAGGCCCAGGAGAAGGGGGTAGGTGGAAAAGGAGGTGGGAAAAATGATTAATCATTCACTTTTTAAATTTATCTTTATACTATTTTACTCACACTAAACTCACATAACTTATGCAATTTTTGAAGAGAGATTAAAGGTGAGAAAGTTGTTGGGGCACCTGGGTGGCTCAGTAGGTTTAGCGCCTGACTCTTGATCTCAGCTCAGGTCTTGATCTTGGGGTCTTAATGATTCAGTCTTGAGTTTGGGCCACATGTTGGGCCCCACACTGGGTGTGGAGCTTACTTTTTAAAAAAGGAAAAAATTGTTGGTTTTAATTTTTTTTTAAGACTTAGAACATGCCAACTTTCTTTTTACTTCTCACTTCCTCCCACCTTCCCATGGTGATGTTTGTTGATCTACTCCTGAAGTTCTGCATGTTATAGCACCTGAGTTAAAATTAGAAATTTTAATAAGGAAGGCCTGAGGTCACTCAGAGGACAGAAGTCATTTTATGTGACTGAGGTATGACTCATTATATGCAAGTTCAGTCACTGAGGATTCCTTCAACACATACAGTTTTTTTGTTTGTTTGCTTGTTTGTTTGTTTTAGAAGGCTCTACACCCAAAAGGAGGCTTGAACTCCCATCCCCTAGATCAAGAGTCACGTGCTCTATCCACTGAGCTATCCAGGTACCCCACATATATATGGCTTTGGCCCATACCTACTCAGTGGAAATTCAGAAGGCCTTGGAGTACTTATTCTAATATTCCACCTTCCTTGAGCAGTTGTGTGGAAAATCCTAATATTTATAATTTGTTAATAACTTATAGACAAATACCCAGTTAACACCAATCTCATTAAGACTATCAGAAATTGAGAAACACCAATCTCAAATTTATAACTCACATATAATTCCTTTGCAAAAACAAAAACTAAAACAAAAACAAAAACAAAAAAACAAAAAACAAAACACTATTTTGTGATTGTACTAGTCTCCTACCATGCAACAGTCTTCCTACCATGTAACAGTCAGAAAGAGTTCATTTAAGTCCAATTTATCTCTGAACACACAATTCACATTTCTGGCCGAAGTCCTCCAAGTATTAATTGGTTGAAATCAACAACTCTAAACAGCATGTCAATACTTTTTACTAGCATAGGGTACATTTCATAAAGTACCTCCAGAAGATTCTCTGGGAAGCTCTCAAATTCAAACATTTCATAAATGGATTTCTAAAATTTTTCTATGGGCAATTTTGCTTTGAAAATTTCCCAGGTTAAAATTGTCAAAGCCATGGTCTACAGAATAGAACTTTGGAACTTTATTTATTGATTTGCCTTTATCCTGGAGCAGATCCCGAATTGTTTTCTGAGAAAAATCTTTATACTGTCGACAGTGTTCCCCAGGCCTCTGCTCTGCAGATGTAGGCCAATGCCTCCTCAAGACAAAGTTTACATTAGGCACCTTAATTTTCATAAAGGGACATTTATTTTTTTCTCTTTGCTCAGTTGATTTTTAAAATACTTTTCAAAGTATATACGCTTTAAAAATACATGTACTTCAATCAGTAACACCAAATAATTACTCCAATAATTACTCCAACTACCTGTCTCTGGTCAAATTTATCAAAAGTCAAAGTGTAAGAAATAATATTCATGAAGGACTAATTAAGGGGAATAGAGCCCAATAAGTAATTTAAATACTGATCCTTAGATCAACTCAGACAATAAGAAAACTTATTTGCTTTTAGTTTGTTCATTTCTATACCACCCACTTAGAGAGAATTGCATTTACTACATCATGCTTTGGCCCTATACCCTCCACTTCCACTGAAGGCTGTTACAGGAAAGAGCTGCACTAAACAGGATGTTTTGATTTTTTTTTTTAAGATTTTATTTATTTATTTAACAGACAGAGATCACAAGTAGGCAGAGAAGCAGGCAGAGAGAGAGGGGGAAGCAGGCTTCCTGCTGAGCAGAGAGCCCAATGCAGGGCTTGATCCCAGGACCCTGAGATCATGACCTGAGCCGAAGGCAGTGGCTTAACTCACTGAGCCAACCAGGTGCCCCGGCTGTTTTGATTTTAAGGATGTTGTTGCTAATACTGTTCATTCCAAGATTGTTTGTCCTATTCTTAAGCATCCAAATTACTAAATTTGTGGAGAACTCTTCTTCAAATTTTGTAACCAGAAGGATGTTGACTTCTTTAGGTCTGTCTGCATTTATTATTACTATTATTATTATTATTATTATTATTATTATTATTATTTAGATAGTGTTTCTCTTTACTTCATAATAGTGTCCTTTGACTTTGATGAATCAGAAGTTTGGAACTAAATATAAATACACAGTTCTCTTTTAACAGTTGTGTTGAATCTTACAGCATACATTTCTGTGTATTAATAACTTTCTAAAATTATACTTCAACATTCTAAATCTCTTTTCCTTATAAATACATTTCTCTAATTTTTGTGTTATTATACTGTGTGTGATCCAGTGAGATATCTCAGATCTTTTTTGAAAAAGAAATATATCATAATTTAATAAATGATCATAACCCTGCAATTAGAAAGCTTTCTAAGTATTTATACAGTGGGTAGGATTTGGTAAGAAGCAGAATAAATAATGCTGGTAAAGGCACCACTGAGTTAATTATAATAGAAGTCCCTGAAGTTATCATATGTTTTTAAATAAATGAAAATTACTAAAAACCATGATCTGGTTTATATGAAAACAATAATATGTAATGTCTCAATCTTAAAAGGGAGCCAATTTACAGTTTCAGGAAAACATTTCTTTTTTTTTTAAGATTTTATTTATTTATTTGACAGAGAGAGAGACAGTGAGAGAGGGAACACAAGCAGGGGGAGTGGGAGAGGGAGAAACAGGCTTCCCGCTGAGCAGGGAGCCCAATATGGGGCTCGATCCCAAGACCCTGGGATCATGACCCGAGATGAAAGCAGACGCTTAACGACTGAGCTACCCTGGCACCCCTAGGAAAAAATTTCTAATAAAACATTTACTCTGAATAGTAATTATGAAAAATCCTGAAAAGTCAGGGATTATCTTGCACAGAGTTGTTAAGTTCCATTAGCAGAACTTTGACAAAGAAACATTAATCCTAAATGAAATTCTAAGCTACAAAAAGTAGAAATGGAGATGTATAGTGAAGTTACAAATTTCATTCACACTATAATTCAGATATGCAAAGAAAATATATTTCAGTTATTTTGCCTCAGTTTAAAATGGTCTTGTTGCCAGTGCCAGCCATCAGTTGGGAGGGAAAAACACACTTTTATCTTTATTCAGTTTAAAACATAACACTTCTGTCAGTATATTACCAAGAAAACAGAAAACACACCAGTTATTTCAAACATGGAGATTTAAAATACAGAATTGGTTACACAGTTGTCAGAAGACTGAAAACAAAAAGACACTAGAGATAATTCAAACAGCAGAGATAGAATTGGTCAATGAGAATACATGGATTGTACTTTTGAGAGAAAAGCCCACTGATATTTTCCAAACTGTTAACACAGTTGCTTTCGATTCCGTACAATCTCTATGTCTGTGCTGTCTTTTTCTATCAGTCTATCAAATGCTCCTTGTTAACAAATTGAACATTTTTTATTTAAAAACAGAAAATTTAAAAAAAAAAAAAAAAAAAAAAAAAAACAGAAAATTTTTGTGAGATTTTATTTTTAAGTAATCTTTACCCCCAATGTGGGGCTCAAACTCACAACCCCCAGATCAAGAGTTGCACTCTCCACCAACTAAGCCAGTCAGGCACTCCTGAAAACAGGAAAGTTTCCACTTGTGTATGCAAAATTATGCTGCAGCTCCCACATTAGTACTAGAAATATTCTTTTGTTTGTTTGTTTGTTTGCTTGCTTGTTTGTTTAACTGGGCTCCATACCCAGCATGGGGCTTGAATTCACAACAATGAGAGCAATGGTGGCAGGCTCTGCTGACTGGGACAGCCAGGCACCTCATAATATTAGAAATATTAATGGGAGAATAAAGTTGGCTTGCTGATCCCTGGTATTACTATAGGACACCAAAGATTTCTCACTAAATTTAATTCATAGAGAACAATGATGAGCTTTTGGGGATTTATGATAAAAGCCTGGTATTTTTTCACTCTTTGTGAAATAAAGCTATTTTTCTAATTTTTCTTAAAAGCTTACAGAACTTCTACCTCTTACATTAAATAGATTATCCCTTATGAATATGCCAGGATATTTCCTAGTTTGGACTAGGAATGAAAAAGTGTCCTAGTGTCTATAAATGTATACCTTCCAATCAAACAAGGGGCAGGACTACTTCACTGAGAGTCAGAAATGAGAAGATGAGTCACTCCCTCCAGGATCTTTGTGGTACCTTTAAAATAGTCCCAGCGCCAGGTAAGAGAAAGGTGTCATTTAAGATTTGTTCTGCATTGGGGCTTATCATAAAAATAAAACCTGTACCAAAAGTTCACCCAACTTTTTGTATTGGTATATAATGTCAATTGTGTAAAACTGATGGTCAAGCAACATTTTTCTGAAATTTTAGAATAGGTATAATTATTAGAATTTAGAATATTTAGAATAGGTATTAATTATTCTTTAAATGTTTGATAGAGTTCCCATGGGAAGCCATCTGGCCCTGGGCTCTTGTTTGTTGGGAGACTGTTGATTACTGCTTCAAGTTCCTTGCTGGTTATGGGTCTGCTCAAGTTTTCTATTTCTTCCTTTTTCAGTTTTGGTAGTTTATACATTTCTAGGAATGCATCCATTTCTTCCAGATTGCCCAATTTTTTGGCATATAGTTGCTCATAATATGTTCTTATAATCGTTTGTATTTCTCCAGTGTTGGTCGTGATCTCTCCTCTTTCATTCATGATTTTATTAATTTGAGTCCTTTCTCTTTTCTTGTTGATAAGTCTGGCCAGGAGTTTATCAATCTATTCACTCTTTCAAAGAACTAGCTCTTAGTTTGCATTGATCTGTTCTACTGTTCTTTTGGTTTCTATTTCACTGATTTCTGCTCTAATTGTTATTATTTCTCTTCTCCTGCTGGGTTTAGGCTATATTTGCTGTCCTCTCTCCAGCTTCCTTAGGTGTAGGGTGAGGTTGTATATTTGAGACCTTTCTTATTTCCTGAAAAAGGCTTGTATTGCTATATACTTTCCACTTAGGGCAGCCTTTGCTGCATTCCAGAGATTTTGAATAATTGTGTTTTCATTTTCAATTGTTTTCATGAGTTTTCTAATTCTTCATTAATTTTCTGGTTCACCCATTCATTTAATAGGATGCTCTTTAGCCTCCACGTATTTGAGTTCTTTCCAAACTTCCTCTCATGATTCAGTTTCAGTTACAAAGCATTGTGATCCAAAAATATGCAGGGGATGATCCCAGTCTTTTGGTACCAGTTGAGATCTGATTTGTGACCCAGTATGTGATCTATTCTGGAGAATGTTCCATGTGCACTAAGGAAGAATGTGTATTCTGTTGCTTTGCTTTGGAATGTTCTGCATATATCAATGAAGTTTACCTGGTCCAGTGTGTCATTCAAAGTCCTTTATTTCTTGTTGATCTTCTGCTTAGATGATCTTTCCAGTGCAGTGAGGAGGGTGTTAAAGTCCCCTACGATTATTGTATTATTAGCAATGTGTTTCTTTAATTTTGTTATTAATTGGCTTATATATCTGCAGCTCCCACATTAGGGGCACAAATATTTGCAATTGTTAGATCTTCTCATTGGATAGACCCTTTAATTATAATACGGTGTCCTTCCTCATCTCTTACTACAATCTGGCTTAAAATCTAATTTGTTTGATGAAGGGATTGCCACTCCAGCTTTTTTTATGTCTATTAGCATTATAAATGGTTTTCCAGCCCCTCACTTTCAATCTGGAGGTGTCTGTGGGTGTAAAATGAGTTATTGTAGACAGCTTATTGAAGGGTTTTTCTTTTTCATCCAATCTGATATCCTGTCTTGATTGGGGCATTTAGCCCATCTACATTCAGACTAACTACTGAAAGATATGAATTTAGTGCCATTGTATTACCTGTAGTCACTGTTTCTGTGTATTGTCTCTGTTATTTTCTGGCCTTTGTTACTTTTGGGCTCCCTCTTCATTTAAAGGATCCTTTTCACTATTACCTGTAGGACTGGTTTGGTGATCACAAATTCTTTTCGTTTCTGTTTGTCCAAGAAGCTTTCTATCTCTCCTTCTATTTTGAATGACATCCTAACTGATAAAGTATTCTTGACTCTGTAGTTTTCTCATTTAGCACCCTGAATATATCATGCCAGTCTTTCTTGTCTGCCACGTCTCTGTGGATAGGTCTGCTACCAATCTAATGCTTCCATCCTTGTAGGTTACCAGCCTCTTGTCCTGAGTTGCTTTCAGGATTTTCTCTTTGTCTTGGGATTTGTAAGTTTCACTATTTTATCTCAGGGTGTTGACCTACTTTTTTGTTTTGAGGGGGGTTCTCTGTGCCTCTTGGATTTTGACGCCTGTTTCCTTCCCCAGATTTGGGAAGTCTTCCACTATCATTTGTTCTAATATATCTTCTGCCCCTCTCTCCCTTTCCTCTTCTTCTGGGATCCCCAATTATTCTAATATTGTTTCACTTTATGGTATCACTTATCTCTCTAATCTCCCGTATCTCTTTTTCTCAGCTTCTTTATTCTCCATCATTTGGTCTTCTATCACCAATTCTCTCTTCTGCCTCATTTATCCTAGCAGTTAGAGTCTCCATTTTTTATTGCATCTCGTCAGTAGGCTTTTTAATTTTGACCTGATTAGATTTTAGTTCTTTTATTTCTCCAGAAAGGGATTCTCTAGTCTCTTCAGTGTTTTTTCCAAGCCCAGCTAATATCTTTGTAATTGTTATTTTGAACTCTAGTTCTGATACCTTATGTCCATACTTATTAGGTCCTTGGCAGTCAGTACTGCCTCTTGTTCTCTTTTTGGAGGTGAGTTTTTCTGTCTTGTCATTCTTGAACAAAGTGGCTGCTTTTCTATTTGTAGAGTTGCAGCAATTCTTTTCTCAGATCTCCAGTTGAGTTTGCAGGTGTTCAGAATGATTTGATAGCTATCTAGCTGAATTCCTGGACAAGATAAAACTAAGGTCTCCAACCTCTCCATCATCTTGGACTCCTCAACATACTATACTTTTTAAATGGGGAGGAGGGTGGAATTTGCTTAAAAATAACTCAGTGAAGCCTCACAATAATGTGAATAAATGATAGCAGAATTCTGTACAGGGCAGAACTACCTTAGACTTCAGCTAACAGTATTTTCCTACCTGTAAAACCTGAGTGTAAATTTTACTCTTATGTTATGTAATGTGTTATGTTTGTTATTTTTTACAAAATTTTTGTAAATTTTACTCTTATGTTAAGCCTAAAGGCTTCAGGTTTGAATTGTGTAAACTTGATCAAGGTGTATAGTACCTCTTTTTTTTTTTTTTTTTTTTGCACTCAAAGTGACAGAGTTGCATTACCTAATTTCTTTGTTTTTTTAAATTATTTTATTTTTATTTAAATATTGTTAATTAACATACAATGCAATATTGGTTTCTGTAGTAAAATTCAATGATTCATCACTTACACATAACATCCAGTGTTCATCACAATAAGTGCTCTCTTTAATGCCCTTCAGCCACTTAGCTCATCTCCTTACCCCACCCCAACCCTCAGTTTTTTCTCTGTTGTTAAAAGTCTCTACTGGCTTATTTCCCTCTGTCTACCCCCACTTCCCATATATTCATTTGTTTTCCTTCTTAAATCCCACATCTGGGTGAGATCATATGTTATTTGTCTTTCTCTGACTGACTTACTTCACGTAGCATAATACTCTCAAGCTCTATCCATGTTGTTGCAAATGGTAAGATTTCATTCTTTTTGATGGCTGAGTAATATTTGTGTGTGTGTGTGTGCCACATCTCCTTTATCCATTCATCAGTTGGTGGAGATCTGGCTCTTTCCATCATTTAGCTATTATTGATAATGCTGCTGTAAATATCAGGGTGCATGTACCCCTTCGAATCCATATTTTTGTATCTTTTGGGTAAATACCTAGGAGTGCAATTGCTGGATCATATGGTTGTTTTATTTTTAACTTTTTGAGGAACCTCTATACATTTTCCAGAGTGGCTACACCAGTTTGCATTCCCATGAGCTGCAAGAGGGTTCTTTCTCCACATCCTTGCCATCATGTTGCCTAATTTCCAAAATACATTATGTGATATAATATCCTATTCACTGAGATAAATATTTTCAATTTTCCATTAACAAAATATCCCATACATTATTCTATGTATTCCTTGATTCCAAATGTTAATAAGAATTTAAAACTGGGGGGAGTGTCTGGGTGGCTCAGTGGGTTGGGCCTCTGCCTTTGGCTCCGGTCATGATCTCAGGGCCCTGGGATTGAGCCCCGCATCAGGTTCTCTCTTCAACAGAGAGCCTACTTCCCCCCCTCCACCCCATCTGTCTCTCTGCCTACTTGTGATCTCTCTCTGTCAAATAAATAAATAAAATCTTTAAAAAGAAAACTGGGGGTGGGGGGGAACAATTAAGTGTCAGGGGAAAGAACTCATTATATGTTATCAAACTGGCTAAGATCATTAAGCTTAACCAGCTATTTATGTCTTATCCTGAATTAACCTATAGAGTGATGCGATAAAAACACATTACAGCTGCTTTCTATTTAAGCCTTTCAAATCACTTAAATATAGAGTATCTCTTGGTTTTCATAATAACCCATTAGATAATTAAGGCAAAGGTTATTATTCCCATTTTTCAGATGGGAAAACTGATTCATGTGGTAATTAAAACTCTGGAACTCAAATTAAAAGAGTGAATTAAGAAATCAAGTGAAAGCAGAAGAATATTTACTGAGCAGCTTTCATGGTTACATTTTTTTCTATATCTCTGTAGAAGCTAAAAGGCAGCCTGAATGTTGGCCAAAGGGTTAAAGAGTAAATTGCTGCTTGTTAACGTTTGTACCCTATCTATAACAGATATTAGATGGGGCACCTGGGGGGCACAGTCAGCTAAGTGTCCAAATCTTGGTTTCAGCTGGGGTCATGAGCTCGGTGTGGTGGGATGAAACTCTGCCTTGGCTCCTTGTTCGGTGAGAAGTCCTCTTGAGATTATCTCTCCCTTTCCTTCTGCCCCACGCCCCACCATGTGTGCTGATATGTACTCTCTCTCTCTCTAGAATAAATACATCTCAAAAAAAAAAAATAGATGAAAGAATGGCCTGCTTTTCTCCATCTATAAAATGATTTTGAACTATTTAACCCACTGAGCCACCCAGGTGCCCGATTTTGAACTACTTAATCAAAGAGTGTGACCTGGCAGGATAGTAAACAGATTCAAGGACAAATTTCATTTGACCTGCAGAATCTTAGCTCACAGAAAATTTTACATTAAAAGAATCAGAGATTTCCAGCTTGTCTTGAAATCTGAACAACTGACTACACTTGACCACATTTGTGCATGGCAGCAATCAAATGGAGCTGAGCTATGGCTTCTCCCTTTTTCCACGGCATATACTTCTCCATTTCCATGATCTGTACCATTATTACTTACACTTAAGCTCCCTTATTTACTTGCAAAATTGCTTGAGTCCTCTAGATATTGGACTTAGTGACCTCTGTTTAATATCACCCATTTTGGCTCATCCATCCATTCACTCACTCTTTTGATTCAATGAGCATTTATCAACCAAAGCTTATGCACACAGTATTCCACAAAAGTACTTAAAAGGAAGGGGTGGCTGCAACTCTCTCTCTCATCATTTGATGAGGATACAGAGACATCAATAGATTTCTATGACATCCGTGCCTTAGTCTTTGGACCTTCATTCATTCCCTTGGTACTTTCACTCAGTCTCACATCTTTAAACACCATCTATCTGCTGATGTCTATCTCTGGTCTGGGCCTCTCCTCTGAATTCCAGTCTCTTCTAGAGAAATGCCTAACCAATAACTTCATTTGGCTCTCTATTACTGATTAAAACTCCATACATATGCCCAAAGCCAGATCATGATCTTACCCCCTAAAACATCTCTCTTTCCCATCTCAAAGAATGACAATCCCATTCTTCTAGGTCCTGAGGTCATCTTCAGTTCTACCTATGCTCCTCTGTCCCATCAGCAAGTTGTGCAGCACAGGGAATGAATCTGCAAGTCTTCACAGTGTGACACCTGGGAATGAGTAGGATTCAGCTGGAGGAAAAATGAAAAAAGGAAGTGAAGTGTATTCCAGACAGAGGGGACTGTGTGAACACATGTATTAAAATGAGAAGAACCAGGGTATCTGGGAGGAACACCTCATAATTCAGCATAAATCGAGGGTAACTCATGGGAAGAAAGAAGCTGGAGATAGTTGGAAAGAAGTAGGTTGGGTTTGTATGGGTCAGGGAAGGCCTATCTCATTTATCTTATCACCACACAGTGCCGGTCTTATAAGGATTTTAGTGAGTAAGACTTTGTTACCTAAAGGGGACACCTAGATGGCTCATTTGTTAAGTGTCTGGCTCCGGCTCAGGTCACGATCCTGGGGTCGTGGCATGGAGCCCTAAATCGGGCTCCCTGCTCAGTGGGGAGTCTGCCTCTCCCTCTCCATCTGCCCCTCCCCCAGCTCATTGCTCTCTTTTGCTCTCTCTTGTTCTCAAATAAACAAATGAAATTTTTAAAAAATAATAAATAAGGGGCACCTGGGTGGCTCAGTGGGTTAAAGCCTCTGCCTTCGGCTCAGGTCATGATCCCAGGGTCCTGGGATCGAGCCCCACATTGGGCTCTCTGCTCAGCGGGGAGCCTGCTTCCTCCTTTCTCTCTGCCTGCTTCTCTGCCTACTTGTGATCTCTGTCTGTCCAATGAATAAATAAAATATTTTAAAAAATAATAATAATAATAAATAAAATAAATAAAGATTAAAGCCAGGTGGAAGATGATTAGGGCCTGAACTGAAGCAGGAATAATTTGGATTTAAATTCGGTAAGACTGAAGATTGGTCAAATGTAGAAGAGGAAAGCAAACCATAAAATGACTCACATAGCATGGGCCCTGAATGGAAAGTACAAGAGAAACAGGTTGGGGAAAGAAGACAATTTGATGTCAGAAATATTGAGCTTTTTACTCCATAAGGCATCTATGGGAATGATTTACTGAGTAATCCTTAAATTTGAAGCTTCAGCTTCAGTGCCTCAGTCTCCTAATTCATAAAGCAGGATTTATCATAACTACTTCATACAGTTGTTTTGAAGGTTATTTAATAAAATTTTTATACCTTCACTTAATTAGCTGTTGATTTATGTTAATTGTTTAAAAACTAAATTAATTGCGGGACACCAGGGTGGCTCAGTCGTTAAGCATCTGCCTTCAACTCTGATCATGATCCCAGAGTCCTGGGATTGAGCCCCACATCAGGCTCCCTGGTCAGCAGGAAGACTGCTTCTCCCTCTCCATACCCCCTGCTTGTCTTCCCTCTCTCTGCATCTCTCTCTGTGTCAAATAAATAAATAAAATCTTTAAAAAATAAAAAAATTTAAAAATTAAGAATTAAACAAATAAAAATAAAAAAATAAATTAATTGCTCAGGTCACCTTGGAAGACCACCCAGAACAGTGATTGTTAACCTTTCAAGTGATTGTTAACCGTTCAAGTGATTGTTAACCTTTCAATAAATACCTTTTAAAATCTACTGTAAATTATGGACTTTCTCACTAGAAAATTACACATAACCAAACACTCAAAATTCTGCACAGTCTCAAGAGGTCTCTGGACTCCTGAAGAACGTGTATTTTTTTTAATTTTAAATTTATTTATCTATTTACATGAAAGAGAGTGTGTGTACATGTGCCCACAGACTCAAGTGCAGGAGGGCGAGGGGCAGAGGGAGAGCGAAAATCTCAAGCAGACTCTCCACTGAGCACAGAGCCCAATGCAGGGCTTGATCCCATGACCCTGAGATCATGACCTGAGCCGAAATCAAAAGTCAGTTGCTTAACCGACAGCCACTCAAGGGGTGCCACCTGTGTTTAAAAATTCTTCATGCCAAATGAGAAGAGGGAAATTTTAAGAATCAAACAAGGAGAAATCAACATTTAAGGAAAGAACAGAGTAAGAGAGGACCAAACAGAGATGACCAGAAAACTACAAAGAGAACACTGGATGGTTTCAAGGAGGATGTTATGATAAATTCCGTTAAATTTGGCAAAGCTGTCAGATAAAATAAAGACCAAAAATGGTCACTGGCCACTTGACAAATTCTGTCAGTCTAGTGGCAGAAGAAGAAGCTAGAGTTTATTAAGCTGAGGAGTGAACGGTATGTGAAGAAATGGAGAAAACTCATGGACAAAGAAGGAAGAAAAAATGAAATGCAAGTCAAAGGGGAATTTCAGGTCAAAAAATAGCTGAGTTTTTGTATGTGATGTCTGTTCTGTTTACTGATTTTAAGAATTTTCTTTAACTTAATTCTACTTTTTCAGTGTTCCAAGATTCATTGTTTATGCACCACACCCAGTGCTCCATGCAATACGTGCCCTCCTTAATACCTGCCTCCATGCTCACCTAACCCCTCACCCCACTCTCCTCCAAAACCCTCACTTTGTTTCTCAGAGTGAGAATTTTTGAAAATTGTTGTAGAGGATATTTTGTGTGTCTGTTTTTTAGGGATGTGAAAGACTTTGTGTTTCTGGATCTAGGATCAGAGCCAATAGAAAGATTAAGGTGGGAAATACAGAACCGAGTGGGAGTGATTGATGAGTGGGAGGGAGGGCTAGAACCAACTGAGGGCTCCAAATCTGGCTTTGAGCAGAAACAGGAATGTATCATTCTCTGAGAATGAGGAAAGGAGGCAGGGAAATGTTTCTACCTTAGTAAGAATGGGTCAGGCTGACAACTGACTGGTGGCCACAACTCTGTCAGTTAAGGGACAAGGCTCTCTCCTGAGAGCACTGGGAGTCAAATGTGGAGGAGAATGATGGTGATTTGGAATAGAGGCTAATGGGAATGACAAAGAAATTAATCAAACAAGTAAATTATTTTTTTATTCTGAATATATTTAATACATAATGTTACATTAGTTTCAGGTATACAACTTAGTGATCCAACAAGTTTATACAGTATGCAATGTTCTCCTCAAGTGTACCTATCCTCTGTCCCCATACAAAGCTATTACAATATCATTGACTCTTTTTCCTTATGCTATGCCTTTTATCCCAGTGACTTATTCCACAACTGGAAGCCTATATCTCTGGCTCCCCTTCACCCATTTTGCCCATTCCCGCACCTTCCTCCCCTCTGGCATCCATCAGTTTGTTCTCTGTATTTACAGGGCTGATTCTGCTTTTCAAACAAGTAGTTTTCTATTGTTCCGTGACAAGCGATGGGAACTCATTTCTTATAAGTCCTTAAAATCTTGACAGTCATTGCCAGGACATACACCAAAGAACCATTTTGGCAATTTGTCTTCCTGTTTCACTAGCAACGGTATTTAGACAGAATCATTATATTTTTACCATTAACATATTAGACTTACTAAATTGCAAAAGCTAAACAAGACAATATGGATGTATATGTTACATCCATATGACAGATAGGTGGATGGATCGGTGGATGGATGGATGGATGGATGGATGGATGGATGGATGGATGGATGGATAGATACTAAGGACCAAAACTGTACTTGATGTTATAATGTTTTTAGGGTACAGTGTTTATTTTAATCAGCTGTTATGTTTTCAAATTTTGATTTGTTTTATCCTTCTATTGCTTGCATAACCAGAAGGGAAGTCAGCTTATTAGAGCAATTTCCTCAAGAATTCTTTTGCCAATTAGAGGAAATGGAATTAATTTCATTTCCCACTGTCACTACTACCAAATTTGATGGTATCAAAAAATGAAATAAAACCCGAAGTATGCTCACATAATAAACTATAAAAATTTCCATACTAACATTCTTGATTTCTCTGGACCCCAGCTATGTGTCACTTTATAATGAATTATCATCTCAGGCAGATGATCTTGTTAGGAGGCACATTTTTCCCACTAGATTTAATCCTCCAAACGAGTTATCACCTCTGCCAACCCCCTTTAAAACACAAAAATCCTCTGTTACGGTCTCATCTGAGTTGTTTTTCTTTCTTCTTTTGGATTATATGGGAAATGTGTTGGATATTTTCACTTGGTGTTTGTGAAAATGTTTTAAACCTTTGCACTCAAGTTGAAATTGGTTTGCATTACATTTTTATGGATAAAGGGGAGAAAGGAATGAAAGGAGAATCTAGTTTGAATTATTGAAAGCTCTAAAACATCAAGAATCAAGAATTAAATCTGAAGGTGTTCAGGCTTCTCATGACTTAGGAAGTTAAACCTAAACAGCAGTTCCAAAAATATGTCCGATTGTCTTAGAAAATACAGCACTGTTCATCTGAAAAGGAAAACAATGTATTTGTCACATGAGCAAAAATAAAGCAAGTAGGGAAATGGGGAGTTTTCCTTCGATGTACTTGTCCATAGCGCCACCAAGCGGCACCAAGCGCCTCCAGTTTACAAATATTGCTAAATACAGTAATTCCAGGAGTTATTCTAGGAGTTAGACGCCAGATGGCAGTAGATTTCTTTTCAAAGTGGCCTTGAAAACTGAAGCATTGAAAATTAGTCACATTCAAGGGTAATTGTTCATTTTTTAAAAATTGGAATATCTATAAATCTAGTTCAAAAATAAAGAAGATATACCACAGTTTTTGCATGTTTTTAAAATATCTGCAACGGTTTGGTCATATTTTTAAAATGACCTATTTCTCATAGTTTTAATCATCATTTAGTTTGCAAAATATTAAGGTAACTACTTATTTCCTTTATTAAAATGCCCAACCTAGAAAACAGAACCTCACAAATTTTCTGTTATTATCAAAGTCCTGTGATTAGCACTAAAAAAAAAAATCCAGCTGTAGTGACTCTTTAAACATAGTTACTAATTAACAAAAACTTGACTAAGTCATGACTTAGAGGCAGAAATGAAAAAATTATGCAACTAGTAAGCTTAGAGTCACTCATAGACTGTTTTAACAAGTAAAGAAAGAAATATGGAGGTGGGGGGAGGAACCCTGTGACTAACATTCTGCTTCCCTTTTATCTGAGTCTCTGAGGCAAAAGATTCTTCTTAATTTCTCCTGTCAGAAAGAAATGCCATGTCACCTTGAATACAAATACAGGGGCACCTGGGTGGTTCAGTTGGTTAAGCTTCTGACTCTTGGTTTTGGGTCAGGGCGTGATCTCAGTGTCCTGAGATCAAGCCCCACGTCAGGCTCCGTGCTCAGGGTGGAGTCCTCTTGTGACTCTCTCCTGTCCCTCTCCCTCCCCCTCTACCCCTCTTCCCACTCACTTGTTCTCTCTCTCTGTCTCTCTAAAATAAATAAAATCTAAAACAAAGAACAAGAAAGAAAGAAAAAGAAACACAAATACAAGACGCATGATTTAGGAAATTTCCCTAGTTGTAACAGCTAGTACCACATAATACATAGGAATCCAGCACAGCCACGGCTTTTTGTATAAAAATTTGTCTCTCCCTTAATATAAATAAAATCCAAATCTTCCCAAATGGTCAAAAGATTGCCACACGAAGAAAGAATAGCAGTGGGGCTCCTGGGTGGCTCGGTGGGTTAAGCCTCTGCCTTAGGCACAGGTTATGATCGGTGTCCTGGGATTGAGCCCCAAGTCAGGGTCTCTGCTCAGTGGGGAGCCTGCTCCCCCCTCCCTCTCTCGCTGTCTGCCTCTCTGCCTACTTGTGATCTCTCTCTGCCAAATAAATAAATAAAATTTAAAATAAGAAAAAAGAATAGCAGAAGCATGAAGCCCCATCTCAAGTTGACAGATTAATTTCTCCTGAGGGAACTCACTTCTGACACCTGTCACTCCTAGGTGGGTTTAAGATGAGGAAAATGAGAATGCCCTTTCACCTTTAACACACTCGTCCGATTTTGGTCAAAGACCCTTCCTTTAAAACCAACAAGTAAAACTGCAACAGAGCCAGCATGTTTAAACAAGATTTGACTGAGTAAAAAGGAATAAACATAGGAAGCATGATGGAAACAGAATTATACTAGCTCCATCGGGGAATATGTGAAAAGATTTAACTCATCCCTTGGTTTTTGAGTAGTCACTAGGAGAAAATTAAATCATGTACTTCCTTCCTCCTCCCCCCATTCTAACGCCCTCCCAAATCCTGATAAAATTATAGTTGATTCCCTTGGAGATAACATTGTAGGGTGGAAGGTGGCAGGAAACTGACCTTTTTTTCTATTCAGAAGCTAAACAGTGAAAAAGTAAAAGTAATCCTCATTAATAATCCCTTCCTCCAAAAAAAAAAAAAAAAAAAGTCTTCCTTTTGTTTAGAAGTGATTAGGTGATTAGGGTAAATTGCCCTAAAAGGGACAGCCACGTTGGGTAGAGAGGTAAACATCTGAACCCAGGTAGGGAAGCCTCCCACCCTAGGACGAGAAAGAGAAAGAGAGAGAGAGAGAGAGAGAACCAAGACTGCATGTTTCCACTGACCCCCACAGAGATGGAAACCAAGACTCAGCCCAGATGCCATCCCCCAAATGTGGCAGTGTCTCAGGTACAGACCACACAGTGGGTGCCTGGGCTCACGTGCATAGCCTTAGAAACTTCAGCAGAGGTCCCTGTCACTGAGTTTAGCACCAGAGCAGAAATCACGAAGTCTCCCCATTCCTAGTGCACTGTAGGACCATCCTGGGAAATGAAAAGGTTTACAGAACAACACAGCCTGAACACTGCAGCCTTCCCCCAGATTTTCTGGACTGAATAAGACTGAGGGTTTTTAAACAACGCAAAGCATGTCTTGACAATGTATTAATATTGAACTTCTTGTCTAACTTCTTGCACTAAGGAGTAGAGGGAGGAACCAGGCAGAAAACAGGAAAAAAGCGCCATTTTTAAATTCCAGAGGTACGTAGAGCAAAATGATTCTTTACGTCGATGACGTGCTTGCCCATAATGGTTTGTACTCCTTGAAGCCTGGCTGGGTCAGGTTGCAGCACTTAAGGGATGAGCACTGTCTTAGAACCTACCTCTCAAAGGCATAGACCAGTATCGTCCGGTGTAGTTAGACTAAGAGACCCAGAAGAGGAAGGGAATTCCTTCCTCCGAACTATGTCAGTCCAGTTCCAGTCTGAGAACCTCCTCTTCCCAGAGCACCTAACATCAGGGATTCCCACCTCTGACAGGAGATCCTATTCACCCACAGACGTGTGGCTTTCCAGCCTCCTCAAAGCCTCCGATGAAAACTGACTAATCACCTTTATTCACACAGAAGACATATAAAAACATGATTTTTGTTTTGTTCTATTACAAAATCACATTGATCTTGCATGATACCAAAGAATGACTATAAACTGCCTTCCCTGTCAGTTGCACGCTTCTCATCCTAATCCTTAGTCATCTTGCAGTGATACTAGGGGAACAGCCGTAGAAAGAGGAAACAAAGCTTCACTTCCCCACTTCAGCACTGCTGGAAACACATTATTCTCAGGTTTGTGAATTTCTGGATGTGTTGTTCTCAATGCAGTTTTACAGAGTGGCTTTCTCCTCCTCAGGTCTTGGAATTAAGACCTCTTGAATTTAACACACAAACATATGTAAGTATCCTGGAAATACAACAGACACCAGATAACTGATTAAATCTTATAAGCTCCACAGGGCTCCTGGGTGGCTCAACTGTTAAGGGTCTGCCTTCAACCCAGGTCAGGATCCAGGGTTCTGGGGTCGAGCTCCACATTGGGCTCCCTGCTCAGCGGGAAGCCTGCTTCTCCCTCTCCCACTGCTCCTGCTTGTGTTCCCTCTCTTGCTGTCTCTCTCTCTGTCAAATAAATTAAATAAAATCTTTCTAAAAATAAGTAAATAAATAAACCTTGGAAGCTCCGTATGACAAGCTCCCCAGACATGCCAGGACATTACCCTGGAGAATGGCCTTCCCAGGTTGCAGAGGTTAATGTTTCGTTTGGGTAATGAGAGCATCGCGCGCTGAAGATCGTCCTGCTCTCTTCTGCACGCAGGTCCTCAGCATTTTGTATATTTAAGGAGTGGCTTCTTGGTTCTGTGAGTTCTGGCTTATTAATTATAACAACTATTGTGTTCACCTCTACAAAATGTCAAATGTCATCTACCTGCTTAATCTGCATTTGAAGAAATAAAAAGCCACTGCCTGTGTAAGAAAGACTGGCTTGATGAAATGCCTCAGAGGCAGTCCTCTGTACTAATTAAAATCATAGACATTGTCACATGGTGCAATTATTTTCCAGAAAACAGCTGACGTGTACACCCTATGCTTGGCAAAATTCCTGGCCAGTTTCGCAAGAATGTTTATTCCAGACTGAGATCATCCCTTTAAAAAAAGAAAAAGAAAGACAGACAGACAGGGTGGGACCAGAGAGGGAGAAGGGAGGGGGGGGGGGAAGAAAGAAAGGAGGAAGAAAGGGAGAGGAGAGATTTCATAATTAATTAAGAGAGGGTTTTAGATTTTAAAGTTGTCCTCCTGCATTCTGACCAGATACCTATCCAACCCTATTAAAAAATTCTGTTAATTACAGGAAGGACATTTTAGTTCCAATTAACTTTTTTTAATGGCTTTTAGAAGTCTGGAAAATAGTTCAAAAAGTTAGTAGTATATCATTTACATAAAATTCAAAAGATAATGTTTGCTATCTATATTTAAACAAAAAAAAATTTATGCCTTAACAGTTTAAGAAAAATAATATGAAATCATGAAAATAATTACATATAGAACTAACGGTCTGGGAGGCGAAATATTTCATTTTTAGTAGAGTGATACATTCATTTAAAATATTGTAAGCTCAAATTCACCCTGAAGAATCACAACATTGGGGTTTGTTTTTTTTTTTCAAATTTTAATAATTTCTCTAGAATAAATTACCTTAAGGAGAATTAATCAAGATGAAACTATTTTCAAAAGGATCCTGGATGGGAAAATATAAAGTGAATACTAGCAAATAAAGACAAGCATTATAGAAATGCAGAGTCATGATCGACTCCTTCCAATTCTGTAGAAGTCTAGAAGACATCTGGGAACAGTCTGTTCAGCCTCTGTAATAGACCAAATCCATACACTAACACAACCACTCACAAACCCAGAGCAAGCCGGGCATTGTCAGACTTGAAGGAAGCCAGCCTTGACATGTCGGTCCCTCACCTGGGAAGAGGGAATCATAAAATCCTCTTTCTATCAAACTTAATTTGCTCCTGATTTCTAAAGGCAAGGAGGGTATTTTTGTTTTCTTCCTCTTTTGGGTTAGTCTGAAATTTTGACTAAAAAAAATTTTTTTTAATTTTTGCCACTAGTCTAAAAGAGGTTAATTTAGGGACTTAAATTTAATAGCTGCTAATATTTTGGCTTAAAGAAAACTGGTATTTGGGGTTCTGAAAGAAAAATAGAGTTTGTAGCTTGCTTTAAATTTATTGTGGTCCTCAACGTATTAGTATTAAAATATATTCTCTTTTATGTTTATCTGCATTCTGTTTTTCTAAATGTTAGGTTCTGGAGAAACAGATTTGGATAACGCTCACAACGTCCCGTTTCTTGTCAAAAGCAAAGCTGCATAGTGAGCATGACAGATAACAGCTTCATGATTCTGTTTGGATGATCACATACAGTTTTAAGGTTTCACATGAACATTGCTTTCAATTTTCATTCAACAAGCCATGTGCAAAAATACAGAAAGAATAATGAATGGTTGGGTTAATGGTTATGGGTTTTCTGAACTTCCCACTTTATAGATTCTTTTCCAGAAAGCTTTTCAATTAATAGGGAAGAGAGAGTATAAATATAAAGAGATGGAAGTGGGTTATGGAACAAGCTTTTCTTTTTTTATTTAAGCCATAAGTTGACATAATTTATATTACTTTCAGGTGTAGAACATGATTATTTGATATTTGCATATATTACAAAATGATAACTACAATAATTTTAATTAATATCCATCACCATACATAATTAAAATACTTTTCTTGTGATGAGAACTTTTAAGATCTCTCCTAGCCACTTTCAAATATGCAATAAGCTTATCTTGTGAGTTTCTCATCTATAAGATCATAATTATTCATGATAACTTTCTTTTTCTTAAGATTTTATTCACTTATTTATTTGAGACCTAGAGAGTGAACTTTCTTTTTCTTAAGATTTTATTCACTTATTTATTTGAGACCTAGAGAGTGCCATGTGCGTGAGAGTAGGGAGAGAAGCAGAGGGAGAGAGAGCAAGAGAATCCCAAGCAGACTCCACACCAACCATGGAACCTGACGTGGGGCTCCATCCCAGGACCCTGAGGTCATGACCTGAGCCGAAATCAAGAGCTGATGCTCAACCAACTGAGCCACTCAGGTGCCCCCATGATAACCCTCTTTTAGGACTTAGCAAGATAAGATATTATCAACATCATGGCATTGTCTCTTTGTCATAATTTTTTCCATGCAAATAAAGCAGAAAAAAAAAGAATCTTTCCATTACATTAGTTATAGTTTAAAATCAATCAGATATTATACCTATACCTCTACTAATCTTTTAACTCTATTATAGTCAGAAAGAAAAAAATGTTCTAAAGAGATGTACTTTTGATAGGACATCTTTAAATGATGTTAACTCTAATCATCTCTTTTTTTCCTGAGTGAATGTATTTCATGAATTTTCTTATAAATTTTCATCTGTTTTTCTTCTCTGCACGAAGAAAAGATTAACCCATACATATTCTTTAAGAAAGCATTAATGGGAGGACCTGGCTGTGTCAGTCAGTGAAGCATATGACTCTTGATCTCAGGGTCATAAATTCAAGCCCCATATTAGGTATGGAGCCTACTTATAAAATAAAATAAAATAAAAGCATTAATAGTCTTAAAATGATCAATACTGAGGATGCCAAATTACTATTATAGACGTATTCCTTCAGTCCAACATGCACTGAACCTCTGCCACGTGCCAGGTGCCCTGTTAGGTGTGGAGCTACAAGCTGAATGAGATGCATGAGCCCTCACCTCAAGGAGGCAAAAACTTCCTGGAGAAGACACTAATAAACAATTAATACAATGTGATCTTTGTTATGGTGGAAGTCTAGCCATTGAAACTCTTTAGCTGCAAGTGACAGAAAACATATTTCCCACTGGCTTACACAAAAAGAAATGGATTGGGTCACACAACCAAAATCGAAGGAGGAAGAGTGGTCCATAGAGCCGACACACAGTACGTCTGAATCCAGGAATGCAAGTAACATCAAACGATGTCACCAAGATTGGTTTGTGCTCCTCTCTTAGCTCCCCACTCACCTGCACTGGATTTGTTCTCAAGCTCCGGTGATGGCCTGGGGCAACTCCCAGATCATTTCTCTGCATATTTGGGGAGATTGCCCTTTTTCTTACTCAATATTAACAGAAGGGTTAGCTTTGTAAACTTTGTGATGTATCTTCGTCTTTCTCTCTTTCCCTATTGTCTCTGTACTTCGTGTTTACAGGGTCATAATTCTAAGATAAACTTAGAGGTACTAAGAACATCTAAGTACTTAAAATAAGCCTTTGTTGCAGGTTCTGCTTTGGAGAGACCCAAACTAAGAGTGGGAAACCACCCCAACACACACTGACTCCCAATTGCCTCTCTGACCCATTGTAGCCCTCCTCCAAAAACCATGCTTCCTTCTACTATGTAGTCATGGTCTCTTGGTCACAGATGGTAAAACTGGGGACAAAAGGCTGATAGGCAAAGTGGGCCACTAAGAATTTTCCCCAGAAGGTGGGAAACAGAGTGTGAAAAAGTTGTTCCCTCACTGTGGTAAATCACACATGAAACTTAATGTCTCCACTCCTTTCGGTGGTATGCTAGAGCGTATTCATAAGGGCTGATGGTTAAACATTCAGATTGTGTCCAGCAGCCTGTTGGGAGCTGGAAATGTACTGTGATGGGGCATTTACATTTACGTCAGCAACCTGCTACAAATCCAGCCCTTCCCTCTCCTCCCCCCATCAAGAGCCAGTTTCCTAGCAAACCACTGCCTTCTTACCTCTGTTTCTAAAACCTGACAAATATTCATAAGGAACCAGTTAGAGAACAAGTACCAACCAGGCATTATAAGGTCAGGTAAAACTGAATAATCCCCCCAAAAAAGAGTTTGGTAGCACATTGAGGCACACACTTTTCAGCTGGGGCCCTTCCTGAAGTGAGACCTCTGGGCCCCCAGAGCAGCTCCACTTGACCTACTCACCTATTAACAGGCTTAGAACCAAACTGGCCTGCCAGACACAAACCTTTGTCTTGCCTGTCTCTTCTAGAAGACAAAGGACAAGGGCCAACCCAGATCCACAAGCGACAAGAGACCCACATTCTGAAGCCGTGACTTCACCGCTTGTTCAGAAAACTCAGTGTAAACCAGTCATGGCTCCGTGTCACCAAGAAGACAAACTAGGCCTCCTCCTGTGAGCAGGAACATGCCACAGGAATAGAAAGAAGGATAGAAGTGTTTCCTCTGATATCTGCTCCCTTCCGGAAAAAAAAAGGAGAAGTTCCTGCTCTTTACTAAAACTGGGAGGAGCCGGGCAGCAGCCATGTTTTCTGCTGTAGGGTCTGCGGAGCAGAGTAAGTGACAGCTAAAGAGAATGATGGCCCAAAGGACGCTAGATGAAGGGCAGCTCTGCTGCCTTAGGTTCCTGGTGACTTTCAGTTTCTTTTAGAGGCCGGCAGATAAAGCTCTTAACTCAGTGTGGACAGTGGTGTTCTATGAGCGTTGACCATTATTTATTTATTATTGCCAGCAGGCTATTTCAAAGATTTTGGTTTTGAATTTAGTCAGTCCCCTACTATTAAATATTAAGGTCATTTCCAGTTCTCTATTCTTAACAAAATAGAGAGATGATAGATGGTTAGATAGAAGATAGATAGAGTTAAAGAAAAATTTTTCTGACGCTTCTAAAAATAGTAAAGAATTTATTGAAGACTATTGTAATAAGAGTATTGCACTAAGAGGAAAGATCAGGCTCAATTCCAAATACAGCAAGGACAACTGGGAATGTATAACCACAAAGCAGAGTGAGGGGGTCAGTGGATGGGAAATGACTCAGAGGAGCTATCAAGGGTGGGGGATTCTTGCTACACCGACCTCACATGAATCTTGCTAAAACAGGCCAAGGACTTACACAGCAAAGTTAGGGGTGAGGAACTTGATCAGATACCAAGGGTGATCAGTTATCAAGGGTGGGAGAATTCTTGTTAAAGTGATCAGTGCAGACCCAACTAGGGCAAGACAGACAAGGAAGGCCAAGGTTAAGGCCTTCCTTGAGGAGTGTGCTCGGAGTAGCCTGACTAAAGTTTGGTCAAAGATAGAGTCTTTGGGGCGCCTGGGTGGCTCAGTGGGTTAAGCCTCTGCCTTTGGCTCAGGTCATGATCTCAGCATCCTGGGATCGAGCCCCTCATCGGGCTTTTTGCTCAGCAGGGAACCTGCTTCCTCCTCTCTCTCTGCCTGCCTCTCTGCCTACTTGTGATCTCTCTCTCTGTCAAATAAATAAATAAAATCTTAAAAAAAAAAAAAAAGAATCTTT
>NW_022630995.1:103526223-103712025 GCF_010015895.1 Lontra canadensis | reverse complement strand
TCTCTCTCTGCCTGCCTCTCTGCCTACTTGTGATCTCTCTCTCTGTCAAATAAATAAATAAAATCTTAAAAAAAAAAAAAAAAGAATCTTTGTCAAAAGAGAGAAAGACAATTATTTCATTAAAACAAATTCCAAGTAATGGACTCCAGTGGAAATGCATGAAATGTTTTATGGTTCTTGTGGCCCTTTGAAAAAAAAATTGAACCTACTTACAATACAAATGTATGAATGTAAACTTTTCTCCAATTTTTTAACAGCATTTTCTTTTCACTAATTCTTAATATATGTAAATATCTAAAAATCTTCAGCCATCCTGGAAAAGAAAACTAAGTACAATCATCTAACTTTGTGTTTTACTAACAAAATTGAATGTTTTCCTCATTAAACTGGCAGTGCTTTTGAAGGTTTTTTTTTTTTTTTAATTGTGCCCAGTATGTGTATAAGGGGTCACACACTCTTATTTTGTAAGTACACACCGGAAACTATTTCAGATGAGATGGTTTCTACTTTCTAACCACTTGTTCCATTAAAACCTAGGCACACAGAAGAATTAGCTTCCTAGTATTAATATTCTGCATGACTTTTTTCTATCTGACTCAATCAGGAACAAGGCAACATCTTAGCCAGAGTTCATTGTTCATTGGAGTTTTTTGGTCACTGAACCATTCACTAGGTATTTACCCATTTTCTTCATTCAGCAACCTTCCCACATGCCTAGTACATAGTCATATTGAACCAACACAGAGGATGCAGGTTTAATAAGAAAACCCTTCGTATCTTTGTCAGATCTAACATCTTCAAATCTCTGATAGAAAATGTATACAGGGATGGCTGGGTGGCTCAGTCAGTTAAGCATCTGCATTCAACTCAGGTCATTATCTTGGAGTCCTGGGGTTGAGCCCCATGTCACGCTCCTCTCTTAGCCAGGAGTCTGCTTGTCCTTCTGCCCCTTCCCCCACTCGTACTCTCTCTCTCTCTCTCTCACTCTCTCTCTCTGTCAAATAAATAAATAAAATCATGGAAGGAAGGAAGGAAGAAAGAAAGATGGAAAATGCAAACTGTTGGAAACCATTATGACATGGACTTTACCCAACACAGGCAAACCTAGCATACCACATAAAAATTCTTTAGGTTCCACATAAAAATTCTATAGTATGGGAGAACAATAGATCTTGTTTTTTACTGAAATATTTCTGCATTATCTTCCTAAAACTGAGACCAGTTTGACTGGGGCAAAGGACAAGTAGTAGTTCATGCCATCTTGGGCATTCACAATGACTAATAACATTAGTCAACAATTACTGAACCCTGTCAATGTACCAGTCTCGGTTTTTTACACTTTTCATGTATTTAAATTCAATGAGTTCCATTCAATTCAAAATTAATTCAAAATGAGGATCATTAATATCTCATTACACAGATGAGAAAACTGAGGAACTAAGAGGTTAAGAATTTTGCCCAAGGTCATATAACAAGAGGCGGAACTAAGGTTCAAACCTAGACCCATCTGATTCCTGCCACCAAGCTCTTGGATGTCTATCTCAAGGATAAGAAATAAATAATAATGCCAATTTTCCCTCAATGACACATTAGGGATATGTGTCTCTTATCGAACCTTTAAAAACACATTCATGTATTTATCCCAATTAGTCTAGTTACTTCCATTAGTTTAGAATAATCCAACATTTAAAACTTTTTACTTAGACTAACCTCTAAAGACTTAAATTATTCGTTTCAACAATAATTTGGGATTTGTTTTAAAAGTTGGTCATGCATTTTAATTCTTAGATGTTAGGCAAATTCACTGTCAGGTTTGATCTCCTGGAATGACATGGCCTCGTTTGCAAATATGACCTCACACAGCAGCTCTGCCATCCTTTTTCCACGTGGTTCTTGAGCTTTCTACAACATCCTTCTATATATTTCTTAAGATGTGTTGACTATAGCCACAAAGAACATCACAGATTTATACATAAAGGGGCTTTGCTGAAATGCAGGAAAGCTTTATTTTGCTTTTACTGTGCTTCAGATGATGAATCTTCTTGACCTTTTTGGCAATGGAGATTCAAATAGGCTCTTCTTGGAAACTTCTGTCTCTAGGGTCATAATGAAATGTCTAGAAATGTGCTGTAATGGAAAGAACCCTAGCCTATAGGTGGGCAACTCACACCCAGGTCCCTGCTTGGGCAATTCATGGATGTGTGACTCTAATGAAACTCACACTCAACTTCCTCACTCACAAAATGGGAAAATTGATGAACACCTTTGTCATGTTAGTTAAGAGCATGGATATTGGGGCCAAACTGCCTGGTTCAAAACCAATCGATAGAGACTGATGCTCTGTAAGCATAACCTTGGGCAACTTATTTCACCCTTTTTTACCTTAACTTCCTCATTTGTGAATGAAAATTATAACAGTAATACCCACTTTCAAGAATCAAGCAATTGGGGCACCTGGGTGGCTCAGTGGGTTAAAGCCTCTGCCTTCAGCTCAGGTCATGATCCCAAGCCCCACATGGGGCTCTCTGCTCCACTGGGGAACCTGCTTTCTCCTCTCTCTCTGCCTGCATCTCTGCCTGCTTGTGATCTCTGTCTGTCAAATAAATAAATAAAATCTTTAAAAAAAATGAATCAAGCAATTGTTATAGACATCGGATGAGTTAATATACATAAAAAGTCTAGAACATTATCTGGGACAATCCTGTTAGTTATTGTTACGTCACAAGGGTATTGGGAGGATTATGGGAGAAAACATGAGTGGGTGGTTCCTGAACTGTGAACAAGCTTCTAGGCACTATTTCATTCACTCCCTCACCTACATTGAGCACTTCCAAGACAATCATCTTCTTCTGCTAGGAACTTTCTTGCCACACCCTTCTGTTAAGAATCTTCTATTTTGTACATCTCCTTAGAGCTCCCCTCTACTTACTAGATGGGATGCTGCCCAATTCACGTATCGTTTAATAAAGCCAATGAGATCTTCAGATCTACTCGACTAAACTTCGTTTTTTAACACCATCCAACCACAGCTCAAACCTATCACTATTAAGAAGGAAAAAAAAAGTGATTTGGAGTTTTCTGAGAAGACCCACGATGTCGCACAGGATTTGGAGATCTGACTCCAAAGTCCCAGGCTTTTTCCAGGATCCTTCACAACCTGCTAATAAAAAGGTCATTTCTACAAAGAGTGATTAAGTACAAGGACAAGACCTGCACATGTGTTGGCAGTTTAACTTTTTCCAAATGTGTTTTCTTTCTCTTGCCGCAGCTCCCCAGACTTGCGTAGGGACCTCTCACGTCAGGCCAAGGATGGCCTGGCCCCAGGCATAATGCTCCTGGCCCTGGCCAGGCTGCTTTGTATGCTGGAGCTCACTTTAAATAAGATAAGCATCTCATTAAACTGAAAAGTAAAATAACAACTACTGTAAGTGCTTTTCTATACCAAAAATCTTAGCAACTTTAGGTAGATTAAAATCAGCCAAAGTCGACTTTCTAATAAAAACTAAGTTGTTGACTTTATTAAGTGAAAAGGAAATAATTAAATGAACAAATTAGGGATCCAACCCCCTTCATGAATTTTGTACCTGGGCAATCTCAGGAGGACCAAAAAAAAAAAATGTAAAGATCTAACTTGCATTAATTACTTTCTCTTTCAGGAGCTGTGAAAATAATTTATGGCAGGAAGTCTTCCCTTAAATTTGTGCCAGGTCTATACCACACCAAAAAAAAAAAAAAATTCTTTTCCGGAAGAAAACTACATAAGCAGCAATATCTTAATAGCTATCCATTGGTTCATTCATTTAAAAATTTTAATCAGATGGTCCTAGAAGGGGAGTTTCCCTTATAGAAAGCCCCCCTGACTCAGAGCTCAGCAGTAGGAATTCACAGTTTCTAAGCTTGAGTGCCCTTAGAAAAGAAAAAGGGAAACAAAGATGTGAAAACTTATTTTGCATAGACTCAAATAGAAAGTAGCTCAAAGTCTAGTCTAAAATAATTTTATGTAGGAAAACAGCAATCTATGGAAGAATGAATTCTAATAGTCACACAGAAATGGTAGTGGCAACGAAGATACTTCTCAGACCGGAACGTGCACAGGAATCGCTTGGGCGATCTTGCTAAAACGCAGATTCTGATTCTGTAGGTCTGGGCTAAAATCTGACATCCAGCCTTTTCTCACAAGCACCCGAGACAGTACGGCTGATCCCCAAAACACACTCTGACCAGCAACCGCTGAAGAGTATGTACCTGCTTATTGCAATGGCCATACCCCTAAGTTTAAAGCAAATTTATAAATTAATCTAAAGAATTCAGGCCCCTCGACAAATGAAAAGTCTGGGAGTTCGTCATTCATTCAATTAGCGTTACTGAGCTTAGAATGTGTTGGGCTTTGCGGTGGGTACGAGGCATTGGACAATAACTAAACCAAAAAGTGCCTTTGAAACAAGATACTTCAACAGGATGAATGTGAAAGTAGATATGAAGATTCAGTCATGTTCATTAAGCCAGACATTAAAGAGAGGCGTAAAAATGTAAAAGAAGGCCATTCAGTTCATTAAATGTTGTTATGGAAATAGGGCGATTTTATATAAATATGTCATTTATGTTATTGTTTAATCGCCTCATTTTTAACAAACAATTTTTTTTTTAAGTTCAAATGCCTTTAAAAAGCTACTTGTTGACTGTTTTCCAAAAAGAGCTGAAGGAACATAGATTAAAACACTTTTCATCAGTCACTCAAATCACTTCTCGGCCATTTGGCTAAGATCAAGTCCATCAGTCACTCAATAAATGGTCTTTCTTAATTCACAAATCAAAATGAATCCATGCGTTCCTTGTGTTAACTTTTTCCTGACATATTTTTAGGAATTCCACCAGATTGTTTACATATTGAAAAGAGTTGGCAATTTAATCCAGTGAACTAGTCTATAGTGACACAATTTAAAATTTTTTCATATGCATTGCATAATTTACTGGCAACTATATTATTGCAAGCGTTGGTGAATAATATCAATTAGAATTAAAACAGCTCAGTCAGTTAAGCATCCACCGCTGCCTCATGTCAGGATTCCAGGGTTCTGGGATTAAGACCCGCACTGAGCTCCTTACTTAGTGGGGAGCCTGCTTTTCTCTCTGCCGGCCACTCCCCCTGCTTATGCTCTTTCTCTGACAAATAGATAAATAAAATCTTCTAAAAAAATAAAATTAAGACAATTAAGACATATATGTATAGTAATGTGGCAAGAAAATTTTCACCAAATTTTGGCTTTGTATGGCCAAGTGCTCCTAATTAAAGTCATGGCTGCTGCCTCAAACTACTACGTAGAGTAAAAACAGTGGAAGGCTTATATTCATCAAAGATTTCACTTTTTTTCAGGAGCATCCAGTACTATCCCTGCTGCATATTAAATGGCAAAATAGAGCCACCAACTAAGTTTTCAAATTCCCATCAGGTTGAACATAATGGGAGAACAGATGTCCCAGTCCAAGATTTTTTTGTTTTGTTTTCCTATAAACGCCCCGGCTCAGACGACTCTAAGCCAGCAGAGAATAAATACACGGAGGGCCATGTCTAAGGAGTGTGTAGTCAGTAGCAAACAGCAGCTGAACCAAACGCAGGCTTTACTTAGCAGATTTCCCCTCTTCGAAAGATGCCAGGAGGTGGCAGCATTCATCGCAGCTTTTGTAACTGGAATTACACCGGAGGTTCCCAGAGGAAAGGGTCTGGTGCGTTACACTGGGTCATGTGACAAGAGTAAGCTGGTGTCAGTCTGCTTAGATTGAAAAGCCATTCGGACAATGTTATAACTTAATTGTGTACTCAAAAGTGAAACAAACCTGAGGACACAGGACAAAAATGTTGGCTAGTGAGAAGAGAAAGAAGTTACTGCAATTTCAGAGGACAGAAAACGGGACACATGGAGAGCGCGATTTTAGTCGCGAGACCATGACTAAAGCGTAATTCCTCAACTGTCTTCATGAATAACTTGCTTCACATGTTATATTTGTGCAGGATTTGACACAGAGCCAAGTACACATTAAGAAAAATCAATAAATGTTCATTTCCTTTTTTTAACCCATCCCCACTATTGCAGAAGATTTTCCCTGGGCTACTGGCTCCTTCATCAACCTCTGGGAGTGGTATTTTTGCTTCTCATAATTTACCAATAGAAAAGTCATTAAAAATAAAACAGCCACGAAGCAGGCAAACCTGGCAGAGAGGAAATCAGGAATGAAGTTGTTCTTTCTGAGCAAGTTTACAGACTAACAATAAGACTCACAATGATTCTATTGTCCACAGCCTCAGATCAATGTTCAATTTTAAAGACTCCCTTGCTTATCATTAACTGGTCTCCTAATCTATGCTCCTATGCAGAAAGATATTCACCATATGTCTCATTACTTTAATCATGAAGAGAGTAAGTGAAAATAAATAAATAAATAAATTATTTCCTAACTTAAAAAAGTGGCCTGTATCTCCTTGAGATACACTGTGAAGACTTCAACATACATTGATTAAAAGCTCTGCTGTTCTTTCCCTACAAAATTCAACTTCATCATTAATGTGTAATATTCTTATTATTAGAAATAGACCTCAAAACTTTAAAGACTAAAATATATTCTAGGATGATGTCTCCCCCTTTTTTGCACCTTGTGAATTTTTCATCTAGAGTGAACTAAAAATGAACAAGCAATGAATCATACGCAGTTTGGAATGACTCAAAATTCTAAAGAATAGACGTGCTAATTGTTACATATTATTTCCCAGAAAAAAATGTGCAAGTTGATGACCCAAACTGCTTTTTAAAAATCCACCAAATTCTACCTTACTAGGCTCAAAAGGGAAATTTAGAGCTAGAAGAGAAACATAAAGATAATATAATCTAACATTTTTACATGACAGATGAGAAAATTTAAAGAATTGAATGAGGAAGATGTATATTTATAAATGTTAAAAATGTTTTTGAGGGTGCCTGGGTGTCTCGGTGGGTTAAAGCCTCTGCCTTTGGCTCAGGTCATGATCCCAAGGTCCTGGGATCGAGCCCCGCATCGGGCTCTCTGCTCATTGGGGAGCCTGCTTCCTCCTCTCTCTATGCCTGCTTCTCTGCCTACTTGTGATCACCATCTCTCAAATAAATACATAAAATCTTTAAAAAAAAAGTTTTTGAACCATACAATTTCACTCATATGTGAAATTTGAGAAGCAAAACAGATGAACATAGGGGAAAGGAAGGATTGGATGAAAACAGAGAGGGGGGCAATGTATAAGAGACTCTCAACTCTAGGAAACACACTGAGAGTTGCTGGAGGGGAGGTGGGGGGGTGGGGTAACTGGATAATGGGCATGAAGGAGGGCACGTGATGGAATGAGCACTGGGTGTTCTATGCACCTGATGAATCCCTAAAGTCTACCCCTGAAATTAGTAATACAGTATATGTTAACGGATTTGAATTTAAATTAAAAAATTTAAAACATGTTATTTTGAAATATTCATGGCTTTATCTAGTATGCATATATGTACATATATATATTTATTTATTTATTTATTTATTTATAATTTAAAGTATTTGGTTTTGAAGTCTTCCTAATCACATGAACATGAATTGCATGCAGCCAGTAAGTAGTATGTCTTCTTACTTGAAATGACTGTTCCGTGAGAGGCTGTCAGGCTGAGCTTGGCACACACTTCACTATAGCGAGCTTGTAAAGACACAATACCAAATCTACGTACCTGTGTAGTTCGAAAAGAGGAGAAAATGCTTAGAGTTGCACAAGAATCTGTGGAAGAGACGAAGAGAGATGAAACGGACTGGTGCATTTTTGTGGCAACACGACGTACAAGCAAAACCCTCCTATGTCACTTAGAAATTGTAGGGAGGAAAGTACTTCTATGTTTTGTGGGTAACCACAAGGAAATTAAAGAGAAAAATTTCGGGACTTTAGGAGGCACGTTCAATTTTCCCTAACATGCGTCTTTCCAGCTTCTCATTAACATACCCATGAATGTAGTTGGTTTTGTTTTTAAACTTGAAATAGTTCGGTACACTTAGAAGACCCTCGGCCAAATTTGGGGTAAAATTTTCACTGAAAATTTGTGTCTAGCAAATGCTCCCACCCTCAGACTAAAAGCAGACAGTCTGGAAGAAGATAGGAACATTCTTCAACTCACCTGGCATTTCGTACTTGATCTGTCTCCAAGACGTAGCAGAACATGAGCACATTCTCCAGGCCCACGGACATAGAGCCATCTCGTGCCCTCCACCACAGCCTAGACCACAAGTGAAGGAGAGGGACCTAAAGTGGGATGTAAAAATGCATGTATTCAAGACAGAGTCTGTTTGTACATTTCAACGTGTAATTTCTGTCAAAGGGCAATTTGCATTTCTGAATTATCAATGTGCTTTTCTCTCTACCTTCTGAGATACAGGACTTTCACCTTAGTCTTCCCTAAGTAACTATTTTCCTGGGTTATGTGAAACCCAAACAGGAAAAAACGGGGTAATAGCAACTGTTTCACCCAAAATAGAATTTTGTAGCAAGATGATAAATACTCTTGCAAGTCAATCACATCATAAGGTTTTACATCAGAAAAATGAAAGTTCTTCTGGGTCCTGGGGGCAGAGGGCTGGGGAAGAAAGAAGGACAAAAGGAGCCAGATTGCATTAGAAATATAATTGTAATATGGCTACTAAATTGAATACAAAGGCCAAAAACTTGAAGTTGAAATTGGCATATTTCTAAAAATAAAGTGTTAAACTAGCTCTAAGAACCTCAGTTACATGAACAAAGCCTGCATTTGAGGTCAGAGGATTGGAGTTAAAGAAGTAAGGTTCTGCTTTCCCAAGCTCCTTTGACCACATTAATAGGAAGTATGGTAGCTTTAAATTTTAGTCATAAACTCAAAAGCACCAGAAATAAAACTTACTTTATTTTTCTACAAATCAACTCAATATCTATTTCAAGTTCCCATTCCACCAGGAGATGGTCAAGGTAAGGCTGGCTCCCTTCGTCCCTTTACAGTTCTTTATGCGACACCAACGTGAAAGGCAAGACATCTGCTCTTCGGTGTTGAGCATCCACACAGATGCCAGCTGAGATGTTCATCATCAAGTCTGGTGCTCAGGGCTTGAACATCACCCATCCAAACAAGGTGACAATGAGAAGTGACAGCTACCCTAAGCCACAGGCACTCTGGACACGTTCTGTACCCGTGAGCAGTCTTTCCTTCTCCAGATGCCATTTCCCAGAGCTCTGCTAATGAGACAGGATACAAGGACCCTATGCAGAACTTCTAGGGATGATGTCCTCTCTTTCCAACTTTAGAAATAATTTTCTCTTGAGTGGAGCAGAAAATATCTTGCCACCCATGCTCAAACATTTTCTCTGTATCTCAGCATTTCCCTAAAGACCCTAAGCTTTTCAAAGACAGATTCCATAACTATGAGAAATAAATCTTTTTTTTTTTTTTTTTTTTTTTACCCTACCACATGCCTTTCCCAAGCCAAGGAGTACAGATTAGTCTAGATGTTTGCATGTTAAAACAACAAAGAGGCATAAAGAGAGATATGGGTCAGATGGAGAATTGTCTCTCAATGATATTTCCATGGTACTAACATTTTCATTTTTTGTTAACTTTAGATTCTCTTTTTTATCCTACTGTTATGGGAGAAAGATTTTTCAGTTTCCATATGAGTCTTTGTATTTCCTTAACCTTTTACAATTCATTTCTAGGATTGTTACATTTTAGAAAACGTGTTCTTTGAGTGTTACATTTTGAGGAATAAAGTGAGGTTGCTTTTGTACTTAGTATACTACCTATTTTATTTTATTATTATTTTCTTAAGTGGGGTCTATACTAGGAGCTCAATCACAACCCTGAGATCAAAACCTGAGCTGACATCAAGAGGTGGAAACTTAACCACCTGAGCCACAAGGGACCCCACACACTATCTATTTTAAAAAGAAGTGCAGTCCATCTTATTGCCAAAGACCATCTACTATTAATCTGTATTAATTATATTATTCAATCTCTCTGAAAACTTATTCTCTCTTGTTTGAACTGTTACATTGTTAAGGATCTTTTCATTGCAAATAACAAACCCAATTCAAAGTAGCACAATTCATAAAATAACCAGTGAACTAGTATAACTCGGATTTCCAAAATACAAACTTCTTCAGCAAAGGTTGAATCTCAGGGGCGCCTGGGTGGCTCAGTGGGTTAAAGTCTCTGCCTTAAGCTCAGGTCATGGTCTCAGCATCCTGGGATGGAGCCCCGCATCGGGCTTTCTGCTCAGCGGGGAGCCTGCTTCCTCCCTCTCTCTCTGCGTGCCTCTCTGCCTACTTGTGATCTCTGTCTATCAAAAAAATTTAAAAAAAAAAAAAAAAAAAAGAAAAAGGCTGGATCTCAGCATTCAAGTGATTTGTACTGTTGGTCTTACTCTCTTAGCTTTGCTTGCCTGAATTCATTCCTTACTCAGGCTCTGTCCATTCAGCAGTGAAATGGCTCCTGGGAGATCCAGACTTATGTGGTCCTTGCATGTTGTAATCAAAGGGATTTCTAGAAACACTTTCTTTCTCCCAACACCATGCCAAGACCAGATAAAGTATTCTGACTGACCCAGTTTAAGTAAGTTGCCCAACTCCGGCCAATCTTTGAATTAGGAAAAAAACCACTCTGATCAGTTTAGGTCACCTGCAATCTCTGGTCAGGTTTCGCATGCACAAACCTTGACTCAGGAATTCCACTGAGAGTGATTTATTAAGAACCAGCTTCCAGGAGAAAACAGTAAAGGAGTGGGAAAAGCAGAACAGAGAGGGAAAGAAGCCTACAATTACCAAAGTGCTCTGGAGCCTAAATTACACCTCCAAGTTTGTCCTCCTTGGGTGAAGGGACCAGGCCAAGGCAGACCCAATGCCCAAGGGCCAGCTTCTAAGGGGCTCAGGAGATACTGTTTTTTACCCTCTTCATTTGACAAACTTCGTTTTAATTGGGAAGTATAACCCATTTAAATTTATTATCAGAACTGACATGTTTCATCTTATTTTACTATCTTTGGTTGTGCTTTTTTTCTTCCTTTTGGCAGGCTTTTATGTCACTTCCTCTGTTTTCTGTCATTGCTATTTGGGCTGATTTTATCTTCTGCCGATTTGGGAGATTTCAGTCCTGTTTTAAGTTATATTGCTGCTCTGTTTAAAAATCATTCTTTTCCATTCTTTGCTGACTTTCACATAAGATTTTTTAAAATGCAATTAGCTATCTTTTTACTTTCTCCCACTTAGCATTCTTCTCTCTGATTCATAGTCTTCATATTATCTGGACATTTAGGCCCACTTTACTGTGACTTAATTTTTATATAACTTTAACATTATTCTTTTTAAAGAACTGTGTTTGACATCTGCACTCCCTTTTTATAACCAAACGTACAACAAATTATTTCAACCCAGTATGATCTTTGATTTTACGTGTTAAGTTGACTAGATGACAAAGTGCTCACATAATGACGTGTTTGATGAACACTATTATGGGTGAGTCTGGAATGGTGGCTCTGGGTGAAATTAACATTTGATTCAGTAGCGTGAGTAAACCATTGCCCTTACCAACACAGGTACACCTCATCCAATCCACTGAAGACCTAAATAGAAGAAAAAGTTTGATTAAGGGAGAATTCATTCTCATTGCCTCGCTGCCTTCAAGTTGAGCTACCAGTCCTCTTTTACCTTAGGACTTGGACTTGGACTAGAGCATATAGCATCAGTTCTTCTGGTTCTCAGGCCTTCAGACTCAGACTGAACTGTACCATGGCCTGGATCTCCTGTTGCCTGACTGCAGATCTTGGCACTTCTCTGCCTTCGTAATTACACAGACCAATTTTTCAATATATATAGTATTCTATAAATAATCCTCAATTGGTTTTGTTTCTCTGAAGAACCCTAATGCACCTACTTTTATATGTAAATTATTTCAGTATACACTATAAGCCTATATATGTATATAAGCCTATAATATATATAAATATATATGTGTATATATATGTAAATGAATAAACACTTAAACATGTTAAAATTTTTATTAACTTCACAGTCATCTGAAATATGTATTCAGGTAATTTTTCTAAATAAAAAGGATGTAGATAGTGTGTTTTCTGAGCCATTATGTATATTTTTAAGTGTCCTTGTGTTGCCATTGCAGATAAACAAAAACTTGAGTGTTTATAAAATTCTTGGCCAACAGTTTGATCCCTTTAAAATTCTGTAGAAATATTTACTACTGTGAAAGAAAATTCTTAAGTCTGCTGATTTTTGTTTCATAGATAACGTGGTTTTTTTGTTTGTTTTTGGTTTTGTTTTATTAATTTTTTAATTTTTTTATAAACATATAATGTATTTTTATCCCCAGGGGTACAGGTCTGTGAATTGCCAGGTTTACACGTTTCACAGCACTCACCATAGCATATACCCTCCCATATCCCCACATAGATAACATGCTTTATTTCAAAATGATTATATTTAAAATTTTTAAAATTCTTTTGCTTTATCCTTAAATGGAAATTTTTGCTAAGATATGCTTCTCTCTCCATTAATTTTCTTTGTAATGTGGTAAATCTTTTATTTATTTATTTATTAAACAGAGAGAAAGCAAGCTGGGAGGAACAGAAGGAGAAGGAGAGAGAGAATCTTGAGCAGGCTCCACAGCCAGCATGGAGCCCCACACAGGGCTCAGTCACACGACCCTGAGATCATGACCTGACCCAAAGTCAAGAGTTGGACACTGAACTGACTGGGCCACCCAGGCACCCACATGGTAAGTCTTTTAAACCAACATAGTGTTAGGATATATTTTTTGGCTCAGAAAAGCACTGGTTGGCTGATTGGTTGGTTGCTTTTTTTCCAATTTTTAATCTTCAATTTTTACTTCTGATTTCCTATTCTGAAAACCTATAGTGTTTTTTTTTTTCCTTCTTTTTTTTTTTTTTAATTTATAGAGAAAGGCACGCTGCGACACTCAGGACCTCATTTGGCTGTGTTTGGGGTCTTGGAAGCTTGACTGTCCGACATTCTCCTACAAATGGACCTAGAAAGCTTATTTGGAGGTTCTCCAGGGAGTGGGGAGTAGGGGATGCAGCTCTCCCTATACCCTTGATCAAAAAACGGTCCTCCTCTATCAGGGAAGGCCTTGGTGTCAGACTGAGCACACAGCTTTTAGAAGGATGCACACACAGAGTGGTGAGGGAGGACGGGGACACCTGCTTAGCCAGCCGGATCAGCTAAATCAATCTTGGTGATCAGCAAGGTGACAGGTATTGCAGCCAGATGGCTCTCACATCCTGAAAACCTATAACTTTTAGCATGGATCATTGTTGTCTATCCTTTGTACATACCATCTATTCTTCTACATACTTTTTTCCTGCCTTTACATTCTAAGAAAATTTTTTCAAGCCATTCTGCCATATCACTGATTAAATTTCCTGTTAGATCAAGTCTGTTTTTATTGACTACCTTATTGATTTTAATTCTACTGGATTTCTCATTTTCTTGACAATTTTCTCATCTCAAGCAGCTGACTTTATGATTATCACGTTTTTCCCACATGTTTCACACTATCTCTTTAAACTAATTTGTATTCTCTTCTTCAGTTTTATGTTGCAACTCGTAAAGACTATCCTTTCTGGCATTTTAATGATTTTACCAAAAAGTTTTCCACAAGCATTCTGCTGGTTCTAACAGTAGATCATCTCAAAATATGCAATTCTTACCAAACTTTGGGGGAAAAAATGGCTTCTTCTTGTATTCATTTTTCTTTTAAAAGCACACATTAAGGAGCACCTGGATGGCTCAGTAGGTTAAATGTCTGCCTTCAGCTCAGGTCATGATCCTGGGATCCTGGGATAGAGCCCTGTGTCAGGCTCCCTGCTCGGTGGGGAGTCTGCTTCTCCCTCTCTCTCTGCCCTTCCCCCAACTTGTGCTCTGTCTCTTTCTATATCTCTCTCTCTCTCTCTCTCTCTCAAATAAATAAATAAATAAATAATTTTTTAAAAGCGTTCATTATTTTTTTTTCTTTTCCCTTGTTTAATTCCATTGAACAAGGAAAATTTTTATCCAGGCTTTATAAGTGCCAACAGTCAGTCAGTCTTGTCCATAATCGTACCTCGGTCTCTGGAGTTAATAAAATTCTCTTCTTAGGCTATTTCTGGGAAGCAATTTGCTACGCGAATGTACTGGTTTAATCTTCTTATTTTATAAGCCTGAGCTGGGGTCTTCTGAGACCCAGACTGCCAATTTCTTTGACTCTCTCATCCCACAGAATACAGGAAGTCACAACCAATGCTCTCTCAATGCTTACCCTAAATAAGTTTATTCTCTTTCAGGATTATAGTTCTCTGTACACAATGAGCCACTATTGTTTTCACTAGTCTGCTACCTAACATGATCCCCAAAACTCCATATATCCTTTCTGATTTCTAAACGATTACATAAAGTTTGCAGTTTCAAAATGGATCAATGAAGAGGGGTACCAATGACACAAGGAGATTGGGATCAGAGTAGGAATCATCCTCTTGGTGCCTCAAAAATAATTCCTGGGTTATAGAGAGAGGGTTCCTCTCCACTTTTTATCCATTGCCATAGAATGGTTTTTGTTTGGGGTTTGTTTGTTTGTTTGTTTGTTTTTTCCTTTTGAAAGGGAAGTAGATAATAGTTTTCTCTACCTACTTTCAAGGAAATAAGTTAATTCCATTTCAGGAAGAAAAAGAATAAAAAACAAACAAAACAAAACCACCCACCCTGGCCATAAATTATGGGCATGACCATTAACTATGATTACCCTTTAAATAACCTTAAAAAAAAACTATCAGGCTTAGTTTTTATTGATATGAGCTTTTATTCTTTACTGTGTCTTCATAAATATTTTTTTGAGAAATTCAGAGAGTTACTGAAACAGTACCTGCTAGCCAGATGTCATTTAAATTTAAAACTCCAGTTCAGGGGGGTGCCTGGGTGGCTCAGTCCTTAAGCATTTGCCTTTGGCTCAGGTCATGATCCCAGGCTCCTGGAATAGAGCACCCGCATGGTGCTCCCTGCTCAGAGGGAAGCCTGCTTCTCCCTCTCCCACTCCCCCTGTTTGTGTTTCCTTTCGCTGTGTCTCTCTGTCAAAGAAATAAAATCTTAAAAAACAAACAAACAAACAAACAAAACTCCAGTTCAGGATTTAAAGTAATACTGAAAAACTAATATATTTTATTTCTTTTTCTTCTTCTTGTAGAGCTATGATAATAGCTACCACTTGCTGGATGTTTATTATCAGGGAGGCACTGTGGTAGGCTCCTTTTGGAAACTTTTTAATTCTCATGACACTAAAAGGTAATTGCTACTAATTTCACTTTTCATCAAGAAATTAAAGCTCAATGAGTTTGAGTAACTTGCCCAAAGCATACGGCTAATAAGTTGTAATACGAAGGTTCATAGTCAGCCATAATCAGATGGCTTTGACTCCAAGCTCCATACTCTTGCTTCAGTGGTGACGTGCCATCTAGCAAAGTATCCTGTAGTTGTAAGAACACAGCCGCCACTGCTGCCACTGCAACTAAACTTTTTCTTGCATGTAAATTTTGGTATAACGAGCATTTTTATAGAAGTCCCACACAAATTGCCAACGAATCTCACAAGTAATACATATGGGGGGAAATGAGAGAGCCATTGATAGGACAATTAAGGTGAATCAACGCAAAATTTCTGATCGTCATTAATGGCTTCGTAGAGATAGGTTTGATCTAAGTCTGTGATGCTTGTGCTGATGGTAGAGATAGTATTTTTTTTAATGCATCACGTCATTAAATGAGTTATTTCCTGTACTCAACTTCCTTCCTTCAGCAGGATTTAAGTTTGTTGATAAAAAGATGTGAACTGTTTGAGGGAGTACAGTTTACTATCCACATCCTTTCAGTTAAAACCCAAATTTAGGGTTATTGGGAATGAATGATTGAGTCCTCTCTGTGAAACTGTAAAATAGATTACTTTGTAAAACAACAGATTTTAGAAGAGCAGTTCTTTAACTCTTTACCACTTCTTTGTTACTAGTTTTTAAAAATCTAAACTCTAAACAATTTCCACAGTATTGTTGTAGGAGTTTGAATTCCAATCTTAAGTATGTCATCAGTGCTTTGTAAGAGGGAGGTTGGAAATAAATATTCCACTTAAAATGAGGATAAACTGTGTTTTCTGAATCACAGTTCCATTCAGTGTGGTAGGTCTTTAGAGATAGTCTAACTGGTTAAAGCCTCTCATTTCACCTGTAACTAAACCATAATCCAAAGGGGTCAAACAGATATATGAGGAATAAAAGAAGGATATCACTATAAACGCTGAAGACAGCAGAAAGTAATAAGCAAACAACTCTACACACATAAATTTTCCTGAAAAAATGCAGATTACCACAACTCACCCAGTGTAAAATAGTTTAAATGGCCCTATAGCAATTAACAAAATTGAGTTCATAATTTTAAAATTTCAAAAAAAGAAATATCCACGCTCAGAGGATTTCTCCAGAGAACTCTACCAAAAATGGAAAGGAGAGTTAACATCAATTCTACCCAATTTTTCCAAAGAATTGCACTAACAATTGAAAGGAGAATTAACATCATTCTACCCAATTTTTCCAGCAAACAGAAAAGAAGTCTTCTTAATCTACTTTACGAAGTTAGTATTACCCTGATAACAAAACCAGACAAAAACAGTACAAAAAAGAAAACTGTAGATGAATATTTCTCATGAATATAGATGTGAAATTTTTAAAAGTAGATTCAGTGATACTTAAAAAGAATTATATACCATTAGGAAGCGGGATTCATTTTTGAGATCTAGGTTTGCTTTAATATTTAAAAATCAATCAATATAATCCACCACCATATAAAAGCCTAAAGAAAAAAATCACAGGATCATATCAAATGATGCAGCAAAAACTTCTGGCAAAATTCAACACCCATTCATGATAAAAATAAGAAATAAGAGAAGTGGAATAGAGAACTTCCTCCACTTCATTAACAGCATCCAGAAAAGCCTACAACTACTGCCATACTTTATGGTTGCAGATTGAATGCTTTTTTTCTCAGATGAGGAGCAAGGATCCCACTCTTACTACTTTTACTCAACATAATGCTATAAATTCTAGCTATTGTAGTAAAGATAGAAAACAAAAGGCATATAGTCCCCAAAAGAAGAAATAAACCCATCTCTATTTGCAGATAAGATTTTTTTACATAGAAAATCACAGGAGCCCAACAAAAGAATTCCTGTAACTTATAAGAAAGTCCAACAAGGTCACAGAATACAAAATACACTATAAAAAATCAACTATCGGGGCGCCTGGGTGGCTCAGTGGGTTAAGCCTCTGCCTTCGGCTCAGGTCATGATCTCGGGGTCCTGGGATCAAGCTCTGCATTGGACTCTCTGCTCAGCAGGGAGCCTGCTTCCCACCCTCTCTCTGCCTGCTTGTGATCTCTGTCTGTCAAACAAATAAATTAAATCTATTAAAAAAAAATCAGCCATATTTCTATATACCAGCAATGATATCATGGACACTGAAATTAAAAATAGAATACAATTTATAATCACTCAAAAAAATAAAATAACAGGTGTAAAATAGGTGCATGGTGTATATGCTTTAAACAACCAACTGGCAATGAAAGAAATCAAAAGGCTAAAAAATGGAGAGACACATTGTATGATGGGTTGGAAACCCAACATTAAGTAAATAAGTTAATTCTCCCCACATTAATATAGAAGTTGAATAATATCTATCAAAATCTAGCAAAAATTTTAGTAGCTATAGACAAAATTATTCTAAAATAAAATGGAAATACAAAGAAACTAGAAAAGCAAAAATGAAAGGACAAATTACTCTAGAAATACACATATGAAAAGGCAAAAGAATTGAAATAGTTAAAAGAATTTTGAAAAGAAAATGCACATTTTTCAGTGGGAGGAACCAGTCTACCCAATTTCAAGACATTATAGAGCTAACGGTAATCAAGACTATGAGATATTGGCAATGGGATAGACACAAACAGAGCAATGGGACAGAATAGAGAGCCCAGAAATAAACTCACAGAAATACACTCAGCTGATTTTTGACAAAGGTGCACAAGCAATTCAAAAGCAAAAAGATAGCCTTTTCAAACTGTCAGGCTAGAACAATTAGACATCTGTAAGCATAAACACACAAAAGAAAAAAACTGTATGTTGACACATACATATACCTGTATGAATTTCCAGGGAATAAGACTCAGTGAAAAAAAACATTTTAAAAAGGTTACATACTGTATGATTCCATTTATGTAACATCTTTGATATAACAAAACTATAGAAATTGAGAACAGATCAGTAGTTGCCTGGGGCTAAGAAGAGAAGTATGAAGGAAAGAAGTGCATATTAAAGAGCAATAGGAGGGATCCTTTCGGTGATGGAAATGTTCCAGTTCTTGACCGTATCAATAGTGATATCTTGGATGTAATATTGTAGTGTCGTTTTGCAAGATATAACCATTGAGATAAACTGGGTAAAAAAAGTACACGGGATCTGTGTATTCTTTTTTTACCATTGCATGTGAATCTGCAGTTATCTCAAAATAAAAAGTATAATTGTTTAAAATATTTTATTGTTTATTTGACAGAGGGAGAGAGAGAGAGAGCACAAGCACGGGGAGTCATAGGCAGAGGGAGAAGGAGAAGCAGGCTCCCGGCTGAGCAGAGAACCTGACAAAGGGCTTGATCCCCGGACCATGGGACCCAGGGATCACAGACCAAGCGGAAAGCAGATGCTTAATCAACTGATCCACCCAGGTGCTCCCAAAGTGTAATTTTTTAAAAATTATATTTATTTATTTGATACAGAGAGAGAGCACAAGCAGACAAAGCAGCAGGTAGAGGGAGAGGGAGAAGCAGGCCCCTGGCTGAGCAGAGAGTCATGCAGGGCTCCATCCCAGGATTCTGGGATTATCTGAGCCAAAGCAGACGCTAAACCATTCTCAAGGTTGTGAGCTCAAGCCCCACATTGGGCTCTATGCTCTGTGTGTAACCTGCTTGGGTTTCTCTCTCTACCTCTCCCTTTGCTCCTTGCACTTGCTCATGCATGCAGGTGCACTCACTCTTTCAAAAAAACAAAATACGCAAATAGAAATTGAATCTGTAGTTTAAACCCTTCTTACAAAGAAAACGCCAGATCCAGAAGGCTTCACTAGTAAAGTCTATGAAGGATTTATGAAAAAAATAATACCAATTCCACACAAATACACAAAAAGATCAAAGAGGAGAGAACACTTTCAACTCATTCTGAAGTGCTAACATTACCCTGAAGCCAAAACCAAAGACAATACCAGACAAGACTACTACAGACAGATATCCCTCACAAACATAGATGCCAGTATTCTACATAAAATTTTAGCAAATTGAATTCAATAATATACAAAAAGTTGATATATAATAACAAGTGCGATTCATGCCAGAAATGCATTTAACATTAAAAAATCAATGTATTTCAATACATTAATAAACTAAAAAAGAAAAACATATGACTATCTCATTTGATGCAGAAGAAAGCATTTGATGAAATCTGACACCCATACATGATTTAAAAAAAAAAAAATCCCTGCAAAGCTGGATTTGAGGGGAACTTTCTAAACTTGTTGTAGGACATCTATAAAACCTACAGCAAACATCATTTCCTTAAAATCAGGAAGAAGATAATGATATCTACTGTCACAACTTCTATTTAGCATTGTTTTGTTTTTGTTTTTGAAGATTTATTGATTTACTTTAGAAAGAGAGAGCATGAATGGGGGAAGGGGCAGAGCGAGAGGGAGACGAGCATACTCGTTGCTGAGCACAGAGCCCAACACAGGGTCAACATGGTGCTGGACATGGGGCTGGACACGTGTACTTGGGCTCGCCCCCAGGACCCTGAGATCAGGAGTTGAGCCGAAATCAAGAGTCAGATGCTTAACCAACTGAGCCACCCAGGCACCCCTCTATTCAACATTGTACTCATGATTCTAGTCAGTACAATCAAGCCAAAAAAAAAAGTAAATAGGGCGCCTGGGTGGCTCAGTGGGTTAAAGCCTCTGCCTTCAGCTCAGGTCATGATCCCAGGGTCCTGGGATCGAGGCCCGCATCGGGCTCTCTGCTCAGCGGGGAGCCTGCATCCTCCTCTCTCTCTGCCTGCCTGTCTGCCTACTTGTGATCTCTCTCTCTCTGTCAAATAAATAAATAAAATCTTTAAAAAAAAAAAAAAAGTAAATAAAAGGCATCTAGATTTAAAAAAGAAATAAAACTTTTTATTCACAAAGAATATAATCACCTATATAGAAATATACAATGAAATCTATATATTTAAAAAAGCCCCTACTAGAAGTAAAAGGTGAGTTTATCAAAGTGGTAGAATGCAAGACCAATATACAAAAATCAATTATAGTTCTATATACTAGTAACGAAGAATGGAAATTAAACATTAAATATTTTAAATACAGTTTAAATATCATTAAAAATATAAATACTCAGGAAGGACACCTGGGTGACTCAGTTGGTTAAATGACTGACTCTTGATTTTTGGCTCAGGTCATGATCTCAGGGTCCTGGGATTTAGCCCCAAGTCAGGCTCCATGCTCAATGCAGAGACTGCTTGAGTTTCTCTCTCTCTCTCTCTGTGCCCCTCTCCCCACTTTCTCTCTCTCTCTCTCTCAAGTAAAGAAATAAAATCTTTAAAATATATAGGTATATACTTAGAGATAAATCTGACAAAAAGTGTGAAAGTTGAAAACTATAACACATTGCTAATAAAAATTGAAGATTTTCTAAATAAATGGAGACGTACACATTATTTATGGGACAGAACACTCATTATTAACATGCCGATATTCCTCAAATTGACCTGTAAATTTAATGGGATCCAAAACCCTAGTACTAATTATAGAAAGTGATAAGCTGGTTTTAAATTTATAGAAACTCAAAGGACCGAAAATAGTCAAAATGTCTTTGAAAAAGTAGAAGAAAGTCGGAATGCTAGCACTACCTGATTTGAAGATGTATTATAAAGCTATAATAGTTAAAGTGTGATATTATCATAAAGACAAAAAAAAAAGATCAATAGAGCAAAAAAAAGACTCCAGAAATAGACCATATAAAGAAAACCGATTTTTGACAAGTTGTGAAGACAGTTCAGTGGAGAGAAGGTAGTCTTTTTGACAAAGTGATACTGGAGCAACTGGATACCCATACTTTAATAAAAGAAAAAAAGGAATTCAATCCATGTTTTGCACCGCTGTGTGCAAACTTAACTGAAAATGTATTATAGATCTAAATTTAAGCTTCAAATTAACAAAATTCTAGAAGAAAGCATAGAAAATCTTTATGGATTTGAATTAGGCAAACAGTTCCTGGATACAATGTTGAAATCACAATGCAGTAAAAAAAAATTAATAAATTAGACTTCATCAAACTTTGAAACTTCTGCTCTTCAAGAGAGGATGAGAAGCATCAAAGACTGGAAGAAACTATTTGGAAATCATGTATTTGATAAAAGGGTTCTATCCAGAATATAAAACTCTCAAATTCAATAATAGGAAAACAAACAACCCACTAAAAATGGGCAAAATATTTGAACATACATTCCGTCAAATGGCAAATAAGCACATGAAAAGATGCTTGTCATCGTTAGACATTAGGGTAATGCAAAGTAAATCACAGTGAGATACTACCATATATAGGAGTTAGAGTGATTAAATGAAAAAGACCATCCATACCAAATGTGGCAAGGGTGTGACAGATCTAGAATTTGCATAAGCTGCTGGTGGGATTGTAAAGTAGTATCTTCCTTGGGAGAACAGATTGCTGTTTCTTAAAAAGTTATACATATGCTGACCATATGTGCTAGCCATTTCACTCCTGGGCATTTACCCATGAGAAAAGAAAGTATATGTCTACACAAACATTTATACGTAAATGTTTTAGCAACTTTATTCATAGAGGCCCAAACTGTAAACAACCCAAATGTTTATCAACAAAGGAATGAATCAATCAGTGGTGGTATATCTATATAACCAAATCCTATGCAAAAAAGGAATGAACTGCTGATACACAGAACAACATAAATGAATTTCAAGATGACCATGTTGAATGAAAGAAGCCAAATGAAAGAGAGTATACACTGAATGATTCCATTTATATAAAACACTAGGAAATGCCAACCAATCTATAGTGACAGAAAGTAGATCAGTTAGGGATGGTGAGGGGTGAAAATGAGGGAGTACAGAAGACCATGAAGAAACTTTCAGGGGTGATACATATTGTGATTATCTTGATTGCGGTGATGATTTCATGGTGTATACACATACCAAAACTTAACAAATCGTATACTTTAAATATGTGTGGACAATTGTATGTCAACTATAACCCAATAAAGCCATTTAAAAAGAACATGTGTATGACTCAGTTCTGTCTGGTGAGAATCAAAAAAAGGTTGTTGAAAGTTTGGGGAAAGTTCTTCTTTGATCTTAAAAAAAACATAAGAACTCTCTCTCTCTTTTTTTCTCTCTCTCTCTCCCTCTCAATGTCTCAGTGTGACAAAGAAATGTATGTTGTCCATGGTATAGCTGGAAGCCATCTTTTGACCAAGAAGTAAGCCAGCAGCAGAAAATTGCTAACACAGAGCCAGGAAAACAGAAAAAAAATGCCTCTGAGGGGAAGGTAGCTGAAGTCCCAATTGCATTGGATCTGAAGGCCTCTCTATCGAAGAATTTCAACTACACAATCTAATAATATTTTATAATTATTAAATCAATTTGAGTCAGGATTCTCTACCTTGCAGTGAAAAACATCCTAACCAAGATAAGTATATTTTCATTTGAGATCCATATTAAAAATGTCTAATATACAATCAGGATGGAATTCTATTCCTGGTATTTAACTAAATTACATTTTAAAAAAACTGTAGCCTATGTATATCTACCTTGTGTGAGGTTTATAGGTGCTACGATATAGGGAATATCAGATATTTGTACCCTCCCAGCATGTCTTTTTCCTTCTTTTCATTATAGTACCCCAATTTTCTCTTAGCAAATAGCCTCTCTGGCACTCTTAGGTCATGTCTTTCAGTTGAGAATTTGTTTGTCAGTAAGAGTGCACATATGATTCCAAGGGCATTGTAGGAAGATAGACAACTGAGCCCAGATCCCTGAGATCCGCCCCCCAAGCCCCTTAAATACTTCCCCCAAAAAAGAAAAAAGTTGGAGCAGGTAAGCAGGGGCACCTGGATGGGACATTTGAGGCCATAGATTCCATGGTCTTCTAAAGGAAAGATATACCCTCAATCTCCTTTGTTTGGGGCATGCATAAAGCAAAGGTCTGAATTTCATAGTCCCAGTGAAAGCTAGTCCTGGGAATCATAGTAACACCTTCAGGAAAGAGCTACACATGTTTATTTATGTATTTGTTTATCTATTTGTTTGTTGTGGGAGTTGACCTAATCCAGACAGATAATAGGGAGGAGATCTGTACCCATGAGATGATTTGCTCCTGGCCCCTGATGCTAGGCAAGAGTCCTCCCGTGCACCCGGGGAGATCTGGAAGAAGAAAGACTTTCTTCCAAAGCCTTAGCTGGATGTTGATTTTTTTTTTAGATTTTATTTATTTATTTGACAGATTGAGAGAGAGAGACCCAATGAGAGAGGGAACACAAGCAGGAGGAATGGGAGAGGGAGAAGTAGGCTTCCCGCTGAGCAGGGAGCCTGATGTGGGGCTTGATCCCAGGACCTGAGATCATGACCTGAGCCAAAGGCAGCCACTCAATTACTGAGCCACTCAGGTGCCCCTGGATATTGATTATTGCTTCACCACCAGCCCACAAGAGCAGAAACTTTCCCCCTTGCAAATTTGCCACTGCATAAAAGACCCTAACTACCTGACCCTTACTTATAGGTCCGTGTATATAAAGTCTGAGGTCTGAACAGGAAATGGAAAATAACTACTTGCCCTAGTAGTACCAACAAGCCAGAGAGGAAAACCAAGATAAACACTTCAAACAGGTGTTCCCTGAAATAAAACTGTTGGCAGAGTCAGATGAAAACTTTTTTAAAAAGCAATAAAATCACTCAAGAAGTTATAACTAAAATTTAAGAGGTTAACAGTTAAATCTATGACAGATGTTATAACTAGAGGGAAAAAAACTATCATTTAAAAATGTGTAATAATTCCATGTGTTTCTCACAGTGTGCACTTCTTGACTGAAGTAACTAAAATGAAATAACTAATAGAAATAACTGATTGAGGGGTGCCTGGGTGGCTCAGTGGGTTATAGCCTCTGCCTTTGGCTGGAGTCATGGTCTCAGGATCCTAGGATCAAGCCCTGCATCGGGCTCTCTGCTCGGTGGGGAGCCTGCTTCCCCCTCTCTCTCTGCCTGCCTCTCTGCCTGCTTGTGATCTCTGTCAGATAAATAAATAAAATCTTAAAAAAAAAAAAGAAAGAAAGAAAGAAAGAACTGATTGAAATGCCACATAGTATGTTTTAAAAGTTAATGCATTGCTGAAATTGAATGAAAGTCAGAAATTCATACTTTTTCAATGCTGAAAGCAGGAATGAACAGCTGAGAAAATGCCTGCCTAGGCCTTGTCACAGTGTAAAAAAAGAATTCTTTCCTGGGAATTCATAACCACTGACTTTATATGTGGCGGTCAAAAACACTTGAATTGGGAATTTAATTTAAAGTGTTCCCCAGCTAAGGGTGCCTGGGTGGCTCAATAGGTTAAGTATCTGCCTTCAGCTCAAGTCATGATCCCACAGTCTTGGGATCAATCTCTAAGTCATTGTCGGGCTCCCCACTCAGTGGGGAGTTTGCTTCTCCCTCTCCTTCTGCCCTTCCCCCCAATCATGTGCACTCACTCATGCATGAATTATCTCCCTCTCTCTCAAATAAATACAATAAAACCTTTTAAAAATAGAAAAAAATTTTAAAAAGTGTTCCCAAGCTAATAGTATACCCAAAGTATCGACAAAAAGAAACATAAATATTTTTTGGAGTATTCAATTTCAATATAACCTTCAAAAAATTTCTAAAGATAGTTTCAAGAAATGTAGACAAGTCATTATTTTAAACCCAGTTGCTGTAGTAAATAACAAATAAGATGTGGTTAAAGAAAGTATTGGTGAACTGAAAGATAAATCTGAAAAGAGATTTAGTAAACTGGAAGATAAATGTAGAGAAACTATTCAGAATGCACTAGAAAGAGACAAAAAGATGTTAAGAGATATTGAGACATAAAAATTACAATAATAACTTTATAATGGTATTTATAATATTATTAGTAATAATAGTCAATATTGGAAAACATAATAGGATTTTTTTCAGAATTGTTCAAAGATAATAAATTCTGAGATCCAAAAAGCCTTATTAAAAATAAACAAATAAAATCCAAGTAGGACATTTAAAGTAGACCACATCTACATTCATCACAAGGAAATCAGAAAAATGGAAAAGAAAAGAAAAACATCAGAAAAGCAGCAATTAGGCTGATCCAGGCTGACTTCTCTAAAACATCAATGAAAATTAAAAGACTACAATGAAATCTTTAATGTGCGAAAAGAAAGTAACTCCTAATCTAGATTACATATTCAACGAAACAATTTCTTAAGTATAATGACAATCAAATGACATAAAAGAAATTCCAAAATATAAGATTTGCTACTTGAATATAGTCAGATAACACTTTGAAAAGAAAAAAGTGACTTGAATTGACAGAGTTACTAACTTTGATATGATTGTACCTCTATTCCAGAGGCTGAAGGGCTGGTGTTGCATTTTACAAAGTGACATTTGAGCAGAGACCTGCAGGAAATGAGGGAGTGCCCTATAAGGAGTATTGCCAAGTGTTTCACGGACGAAAGACAGCATAGAGGTAAGGTCCTGGGGGCAGTGTGGGGAGTATGCTTGGTATGTTCAAGGAGCAGGAAAGTCATCTTTTCTAGGACAGTGAGAGCAACCAGTGGAGCTGTAGGAGATGAAATCAGAGAACCAGCAAACAACCAGATTGTGAAGGATCTTTTTAGATCGTTGTAAGGATTTTGGTATTTGTGCTGAATGACTGAGGAAGCCATTGGAAGATTTTGAACTGAGAAGTGACTTGATCTGACCAGGTGGATGAAATGTTTTAGAAATAATTTAGGTTCAAATCACCAGAAATTTATTTTTCCATGGACCAATGTAATCTGGTACTTAGGAGGCTTTCAGTTGATCTAGTCTATAGTAAGAATAGTGAGATTCTCTTCCCTATTTATAATCTCCATCCAACAGGCTTGTAAAAGGAACTGGATTGCTGAGTATTAAAGGTCACACTTGTATAATGATATTTCCAGGCATTGTACCATTCTATGCCCCACACTCCCCCTTTATCCCAGTCAGTATGAATTTACTGCGGGAGCCTGAATGCACCATTATAAACTGATGGTTCAATTCTTTTTTTATAATAGTGACTTTGGATTTGCATTATGTACTGGATATATGCTTTCACTCCTCCAGATCCACTCTCTCTCCACCCCTCCCCAACCTACATTATGCCTCTGGCTTCCATTTAAGTCATGTTAATGGGAAACACTGGAGACATATTGGGCGATATACTCACTCCCTCCCACGAGGTGAGCTGTGCCCGGCCAGTTCCTCAGTGAGGTGCCCAACTCTTTTCTTAAACTCTTCTCTTACAGCTACAAGCTCTTTCTTGGTTCTGGGCAACCATTCTCTCTCCTTGTCTTTAAAAGCCCAGGATTGGTAAAGTCTCCTTGTTCTTGTTATTCCTCAGATGTTTTGCCATGGCTTATTGGTTTCCTTTAGCTTTGCCCCACCCCTGTAAATAATCCCTTCATTAAATTCTCCTTCATGACTCTGTTAAGGTACCATCTGCTTTCTGCCCACACTCAGATTGTTACACAGAGCAAGTTCAACCGGTTATATTTATTAACTTGGATTTTTGTTTTATATATTCTGTACTGTTTAATTTTATGACATCACATTTTAAAAGTTTTACTTTTTTATATTAAAAATAATAAATATGGATTCAATGATATGTATGAACTATATAATATATACATCATACAAGTCAATACAACAAGCTAAATATAATGGCCCAGGTACTACAGAAGCAGATAGGAGGATCTTAGGCAACTTTGGCAGCTGGAAAAGACCGCCCTGAGAAGGACAGTAGGACTTGGTCATCTCACTGCCCCTTTCAACAGAATCTGTGGGTCTCACTACCTTACAGCCTTGGGGCCACCAGGGTTAGCCGATCCCAGTGTCACCCCAAACTTTCTTCAAGGCTCCCTGCTTCCACAGATCTAATGGCACCTGCCTGCAGATGTGTGGGCATGGGCACACACACAACACTCACTTGAAAGGTTTGGCTGGAAGGACAATGTAAGTGCTGTTAAAACAATTTATTTACACGAAATGACTATACTTTCAAAGCACACTGAATTGAAAGTTTTTTAAAATTTTTGAAACAGTGAAATAGTCAATAGATAAAGCATTGTTTGAATTTGCACTTTAACAAGTCCTAATGATGTTTTCTATGGAAGTCTTGCTGCCGATATGAGGAATGGAGATCTATCATAATGTATATTACTATTACAATGAGTTCTTCCAGATTTCTATAAAAGCTTGTCAGGAGAAATACACAGGCAAGGACATAATTATTCTATTAAAGATACATACATGGAGAGAGATTATTAGATATATTAAAGATACATATATATATATGGGCATCAGACCACCACTTACGAATAATTTTGACAGCTAGATGTGGAATCTTACAGGAAATAGAAACCTTCTTCATAAAAACAAGTAATCAGCAGGTATCTCAATGGGATGACCATTAGCTGGTTTGACTTCACTCAAACCAGTTTTGTTGGCTTCATGTAGCCTGACCAACCACCCTGGGCTGCTGGGGACTGAGGTGTCCCAGACAAAGTCTTTCTGTGCTAGAGCCAGAATAGTCCTGGGCAAACTGGGATGAGTTGGTTTTCTAGCTCCATGTCTTTACGCAAATCAATAGAGAATATCTCTGTTATGAGTTGTGTCCTGACCAAATTTATATGTTGAATTCTTAATCCCCAGTAGTTTGGAATGTGACTATATTTGGAAATAGAGTCTTTAAAGAGCTAATTGAGTTAAAATCAGGTTGTTGGAGTAGTCCGTAATCCAGTATGACTGGTGTCCTTATAAGAAAGGGAGATAGGGACTCAGACATACTGAGGGACCCACGTGAAGACATAGGGAGAAGACAGTTACCAAAAAACTAAGGAGAGAAACTTCAGAAAGAACCAACACAGCCAACACGTTGTTCTTGGGCTTGTAGCCTCAGGAATCATGAGAAAAATTAATTTCTGTTGTTTAAGCCATCCAGCCTGTGGTATGTTGTTATGGCAGCCCTGACAAACTAATATACTCCTATTAGCTCTTCTTGCTTTCAGTTTAGTGGATTTCAGCTGGTGATTAGAGTCTAATCCCCTCCTAAGTTCTCTTCTCTTCATTCCTCCTCCTCCTCACTTCTCAGACAGGAAGACTTGACCTCCCTAATCCTTTCACCTAGATTGTGACCTCCACACATCCCACTTGTCTTTTCTTCTGGCACCTTGTCCCTTCATTAATCCTCTCTCTCTTATGAACTCTACTAACTCATTAAACTGTCTTTCAACCCTTCCAAACTTCCTTTAAGCCTAGCACTCCATAAACATTAGTTAAATGAAGAATCACACTAACTTCTCTTTCCTTCCTTCTTCTCACTCCAAACTCTGAGATTCTTTTGCATTTACTGCCTTCTCTTCTCCATTTCCCACTCACTTTTCACCCCCTAGATGCTGGTTCTTGGCTCTCATCATTATGCTGAAACAATCCCATAAAGTAACCTAAGACCACAGCCACTGTTTTGATAGCCATTTTGAGAATTTAAAAAAATTCCCTTTTCTTCCAGAATGAAAGGGTGAGCAGAGTACAGACTGTTTTTTTTTTCCCTAGCTGCACAACCATCTCCTATAACCATGCTCGGAATTTCATAATGTCCAAATTAAACTGTCTTTCCTCATCCTCACCTTTCAGGAACTGACTTAAGTATTTGACAAGTTGAGCACTCTGATCCTAGAAACTCTCTCTTATCTGGCTCTCTAGGGCTTCTTCCTGACTTTGATGGCACCTCAGGAGTCTTTAAGCATCTCCTGTCCCCAGCCATCCCCCAGCTTGCTCTTGTTCTCCCTGTGCTCTCTCTCTCTCTCTCTCTCTTCTCTCTCTCTCTCTCTCTCTCTCACACACACACACACACACACACACACACATACCCCAATCCCAGCAATAATTATTCTTCAGATTTCTGTCTTTGGTCCTCTTCTCTTCCAACTCTCTTTGGTCACTCATGTTGAGTCATGACAACTGTAACATCTTTGCAATTCTTTCTTGATTTAGAGCTTCCAACTCTCTGTCTCTTTGAGCATCAGGCCGAATTTCCATTTCAGCATTAGTCACTTTCACATGGAGATTTCATTGAGTTTATCATACTTAGCGTGTCTAAAACTGTAATGTTACCATTCCAATCACCCAGACTAAAAATCTCAGAGCTGCCTTTCATGCTTCCTCTTACTCATACAGCACATACAATCTGTAAACATGTTCTATTGGCCCTATCCCCTAAAAATCTTTTAAATTCTTCTCCTTTTCATTTCATTGGAAAAACAGCTTAGCGTAGTTGTTAAGAGCATGGGTGCTGGAGGTAAATTAACTGGGGTCAAATCGGGGTTCCCCTTCTACATACTGATTTTGAAATCTTAGGACAGTCATTTGACTTCTCATCTGTAAAAATGGGAGTAAAAGCAACCTGTCTTATACATCTGTTGGAGAATTAAATAAGTTAATATGTGTGTAGCAATTATTAACCATATGCTCACTCAACTTGTTTCTTCTTCCTAAATACCCAGGCAAACTGTAGTTCCTGGATCCATTGTATCAAAGTGGGGCCATGGAATGTGAGCAGAAGTACTGTGTCATTTTCAATTAAGGACAGTTAAAAGAAGACTTACATTTCCTATGCTCTCTCTTTCTTTTCTGAGGCAACATTAGAAGCAACATAAAACGGTGGTAAAGTTAGATGATGGACAGATTCTGAATTGCTAGGGAAGAGCTGCCGAGGTGAGCCACCCAACCTCAGGCTTCTTCAGTGAATTTTGTGTGAAAGGGAAGTAAACTTTAAAACTTTTATTGTGTTACATCACCGAGATTTGGGGTTTTTTTAATACCCGCTAGTATTATTAACTTCAAACATCATATAAATACACTGGAAACAATGTCACAAATAGTAAGTACTCAATAAATGATAGAGATTACTTTTTCTACTACCACTATAGTAGCTTGACTCCAAGTCATCTTTCACTTAGATTATGAAAGGATCATATAAAATATCAACTCTTTCTAGCCTGAGTAGTTCATTTATTTAGGATATATTTTGCTATAAAATTCTTTGTAAAAGAAAGTATTTGTTTGCTCACTTATATTGTTGGTAAATTCCAGAAGACTATTGTCTAGAAGCAGCAAAAGACTGTTATTTTGTGATCTCCATAACGAGGAAAACAATAGATTTTCCATTCCTTCTTTACTGTCTCAAAGAAAAGTGTAAATTATGCCAGGAATTCTATATGTTCACAAATTGCAACTTCATTTCCCCAACCTGCATCTCAGCTTCCCACATGTAGATGTCCAGTTGACTTAGATTCAGAATCCTGGCTCTCCCACATCCTCTTCTTCTTCCTGAGTCTCTCCATGTATAGGGTACACTTTTATGGCCAATTCTTTGGTGAAACAATATGTACTTCCCCTGTTTCCATCAGGCCTTTGGTTTACATTTTTTAAGAGAATAGTCCTTTTGAACACTTCATTATAATTTATGGGACATATTTTAAGTGCTATGAGTGTGCTTTAGAGAGGGGACAGACAAAAAATGTTAGCAGGTGGGTGTCTGGGAATAAGTCTAGTTTCTTTCTTTCTTTGTTTTGGATTTCATTTATTCACTTGAGAGTGAGATAGAGAGCACAAGGAGGGGTAAGGAGAGGGAGAAGCAGGCCCTCCGCTGAGCAGAGAGATTGACATCTTCCTAATTCCAGGATCCTGGGATCATGACCTAAGCCGAAGACAGATGTAACTGACTGAACCAGTCAGGCACCCCTAAATCTAGATTATTTGTTCATTTATTTATTTAGATTTTATTTATTTATTTGACAAAGAGAGAGACAGCAAGTGAGGGAACACAAGCAGACTCCCCACTGAGCAGGGAGCCCAATGTGGGGCTCAATCCCAGGGCTCTGGGATCATGACCTGAGCCGAAGGCAGACGCTTAATGACTGAGCCACCCAAGTGCCCCTAAATTTTTTATATTAATTATTACAACATGTAATTCTACTTTTAGGAAGTGGAAGTGGAAGTCTTTGTACCTAACATGGGTCTCCAACTAACTAGTAAGAAATCAAGAGTCATATGTTCTACCAAATGAGCCAGCCAGGCATCCCAGTGACATTCTTCTTTCACATGTATTGTTGTCTCTGTTTCAGTGTATCTTCATTGCCAAAGGAATAAAATTCTGGATTCTTCATATAATCTAAAGAGGAAGATGACTTTTTTGCCTTCTCAGATTGGTTTTACTCTTAGTGAAATGATCCATTGTACAAATTACTTTTGTCCTGGCTATTCCATAAGGGGTCGTTCTTCTCATAGAGATCATATCTTCTTTCTCTTTTGTAACTACTTATACAAGCTAATTGAGTGTCCCTTCAAGAGGACTTGCTAACTGTGCAAGCACAACACAGAATATGGAAGGCACTTAAATGGTGGTGAAAGGAAATACTACGTTATCAGTAGGGAGAGATATTGCAAGGATGAGTATATCACCCAGTGCTGGGCAACGGTACAAGTACATACACCCTGTAAGACAATGAGAAAATTAATTTCAAGTCTTTTTTCTTAGGATAAATATTTACATTGTATAGGCCTTCCATTCTCTCTCCCTCCAGTTTTGCTCTAGAACTTTGTGAGGTAGGGTTGTTATAACGTAACCCATGTGCAATTGTTACATATATACACCTTAGTCTGCTATTTTGGGCGGCTGAAACAAAATACCACAAACTGGGTGAAAATCTCTATCTCTGGCTTCTGGAGGTGGAAAGCCCAGCATGGCCTGAGGCCTTTTATCTAGGTTGTAGACTTTTCATTGTGTCTCCTCACACGGCAGAAGGGATGAGCTCAGTCTATGGAGTTTCTCTCTCTCTCTCTCTCAACCATACACGAGAATTGAATAATTTCTTCAGTTGTTTGCATGTGATATTTTCTTTCAACATCCCTGAATGAATTGAAGGGTAGAAGTGGGGAATCTAGCCTTTGTGGTGCTAAAGTTGTGTATTTGCAGCAGCTGGCCCATTCTTCAGGAATTGGTTTATGTATGCCAAAAGATATGCCTGTAGCACAAATTGTTCTGCAGATCATTGTAATAGTTTCCAAATAATTGGTTGATTTTTTTTACTGATGTGTGTGTGTGTGTGTGTGTGTGTTATCTGACACAGCTGTCACCAGTCAAGTGGTCCCCCTTTTGTGCCTCTGTTGACATGGAGCAGCATGTGTATTCCTTGATGACTTCCCACATCAAACTGATAGTCGTTTGCTGATGTATAGTCTCAACAGATGGAAAAACAGTCCATGGTGTTCAATTATTTCTGTGTCCTTTGCCAGTTTATTGAAGGATATGATAAAGGATATGAATCAACAGCCAGATGAGCTATTATGGGGGCAAGGCATGGGGAAAAGGCACAGAGCTTCCAGGCTCTCTCCAGGCATGCCGTTCTTCCCCCACCTCCACGTGTTCACCAACCTGGGAGCTCATGGGGTCTCTTATAAAGACACTAATCCAATCATGAAATCTACTCATCTCCCAAAGACCTCATAATATCTTCACTCTGGGAGTTAGGATTTCAATATATGAATTTTCAAACATTCAGATCACAGGAGTACAACATATAAATGTAAGACATTATAGATAATTATTATATAGCAAAATATAATATAATATAAGCCATAATGTTATGCTTATTGTACAAGTGAAGAAACTGAAATTCATACAAACTATTACTTAGCAAAGATTACACAGATAATTCAAGGCAAAGCCAGAATTCTACCTCAAGTCTGATTTCAAGTCTAGAGAAACCTTTCCATTTCATTTTGGCTCCCATAGCCAAGACCTGTGATCAACAATGTTGAGGCAGATTCATGACCCAAAGCAAGTCGTACTCTTTACAGAAATACAAATCAGGTCTATTGTATCACCAAAATGGGTCTTAGAATTTGCAAGACTCAGATATGGATCTGCATTTGTGAATCTCCTTCACACACTGAATCATTTCTCATTGTCAATGTATACACTATACAGATCTCAACCTCAAAATTCTCTGAACAGGGATGCCTGGGTGGCTCAGTCGGTTAAGCATCTGCCTTCAGCTCAGGTTATGATCCCAGGGTTCTGGGATAGAATCCCAGTCGGGCTCCCTGCTCAGCAGGGAGCTTGCTTTTTCCTCCTTCTGCTGCTGCCCCCGCTTGTGCTTGCTTTTTCCTCCTTCTGCTGCTGCCCCCGCTTGTGCTCTTTCTTCTGACAAATAAATAAATAAAATCTTTAAAATATATACATATAAGGAAAAAAGCTTCTCTGGACAACATTTCCAACACTTCCAATACCTAGCTTCAGGAGAAGGGAAATTTATATGATTTCAAAGACTGGTGACAAACACAACTTGCCCTTTCCACAGTCTTGATGTGTGAAATTCCACATTTGGGCATTTTTTTTCTTTTGTAGCCTGATAATGACAAATGCTCTTTGACACCTGAGGGTAGATGAATTCATAAGAAATATTCCTCAAAGCAGGTATGTACAGGGTGTAGAAAAAGTGTCAGGAAACAAAGCAGGAATATAGGAAAATTAACTGGTGGACTAAAAAGAGCAGATGGGGAACTTTTACAGCTTTGCTTACTATAACCCACTGAATTGCGTCCCCCTAAAAGATAATGTTGAAGTCCTAACCCTAGGTCCTTATGAACATGACTATTTGGAAATACGGTCCTTACAGATGTAATCAAGTTAGATTAAGTCAGATTGTATTGGGGTGGGCTCTAAACACAATGACTAGTGTCTTGACAAGAGAAAGGAGAAGGAGATGTAGATGTAAAGATACAGAGGAGACACAAAAAAGAAGGCCATGTGAAGACAGAGACAGATGTGAGTGATGCAGTTAAACGCAAGGAGTATTAAGGATTGTGGGAGCCCCTGGAAGCTAGGAAGAGGCAAAGAAAGATTCTCCCTAGAGCCTTCAAAGGGAACATGCCAATAACTTGATCTCTGATTTCTGGCCTCTAGAACTGTGAGAGAATAACTTTCCATTATTTTAAAACACCTAGTTTGGTAATTGTTATGGCAGACTCAGGAAGCTAATTTACCTGCTTAACAACCCATCCTCAATTTTAAGATTATTCTGTGGGATAATTTTGAATTTGAAATTCAATTGAATTTTTTTTTACTAAATAACACTCTTCAATTTTTGTTCCCAAAATATGTCTTGCTGGCTCTACTCTTCTAACAATCCTATCTCTCCATTCTTTCATCAACGGGTTACCTTACCCGGACTTCCCCACACCCAACACCCTTCCACCAAGTGTGTGAATGTTCACATCTGCCTCCTAAAGAAAACTACTCCCATAACACTTTTTTGTTTCATGGAAGTTTGCACTCTTTGTACTCATGTGAGTGGCAAAAATCGTTTTACATACACTATATATTCATCTACTAAAATATAATATTGGAAACATTTCTAATAATGTCTTTTTTAATAGAAGCATTTTTCAAAATATTTGAGAGAGAGAGAGAGCACAGAGGCAGGGCAGAGAGAAAGGGAGAAGCAGACACCCCACTGAGCAGGGAGACCATTGCAGGCTCAATTCCAGCACCCTGGGATCAGGACCTGAGCTGAAGGCAGATGCTTAACAGACTGCCCCCCCAGGCACCCCTCTAATAATGTCTTATAAATAACAACATGAGGTTTCTAAAAAAGTCATTGTCTTTTGTCTTTATAAAATTCCCTGGGTTCCAGTTGTACAAACCACCTCGGGGAGTTCAATGAAATCGCTTCAAGGTAGATTGTTGCTTGATCCCAAAGCCAGTGCAGAGACTCAACCCAAACCCAATCAAAAGGATCTCTTTCCCCTGCCAAACACTCCTCTGAGAACCCTGTCATGGCCTCGGGGAGGGGAGGGAGGGAGGAAAGGGGGCTGGGAGCCGGCGTGAAAACAATGGCCAACTTGCAAGGGCAATCAAATGCCATAGCAACACCGTAGTGATCGCGTGATTATTAGGTTTTTAAAGTTAAATTTACACAGTTGTCACGGAACCAAGTGGTGAGATAATAAGCTTGACAATATCTATTTCAGCTCAAGGTTTCTTATTCTGGGAGCTATTCTATCTTCAAGTATCCCCAGCCCTTGCCTAGCACGGTGCCTGGCACGTAAAGAAGCCCATAAACTACTGAACGGTGGTCACTGGAAGACCTGGCTGCGGGTTCTAACAGTGCTCTCTCCAGAAAAAAAAAAAAAAAAAAAAAAAAAAGAGAAAAACTCCCAACCGCTGGATCAGTATTCCCTTTATCAGCTGTGAACCAAAACTATTGCTACCACCATTGCCATTATTCTATCCACGGTAATTATCAAAAAGCCCTGACAACACCCTACAGATGAAAGTTCTGAGTAACTGTCATAACCAGGAGATTTAAGACCTCGCCAAAACCCAGTAGATTGTTCAGAATCCAATGAACAGAAGCCGGTTATGATATAGCAATCCCACTTTACCCTGTGGAGAGATTTCAGTGTAAATGAGACAATTTAAAAGGAATATATAGATGAGATTTCTCTTTATACACAGCACGCTTGGCTCCAGGCCGCCCCATCATCCCCTCCAGATGCTTGGGCCTGTCCTTAGGGCTCTGGACCGCCAGACTCCAACCTCCGCGCCGCCGCCGCCTCCGCGCCGCCTGCCTCCCGGGACAATTCGGCCCCGCAGGCGCTTCCAGGGGGCCGTCCCCGTCCGCTCCGGCCTCTGCGGTTTCGGGAGCGCCGGCTGGGGGAGCTCGCAGGGCACCCGGGCGTCCGGGCCGCGGAACGCGCGCCCCTAGTTCTGCGCCCCATAGCGGCCCCGAGGGGCGGGAGCCGAGCCCCGCGGCAAGGCAGGGCCGGGGGCGCCAGGCGCCCCCAGAAGTGCGGGCTTTCCCCACCCCCGGCGGCTACCCCACCTCCCGCCCCCGCTGCGTGCGCGCGGGTGTCCGTCTGTCTGTCTTCTCTCTCGACGTCAGTGGGAATTTCCAGCCAGGAAGTGAGAGAGTGAGCGAGAGAGAAAGAGAGAGAAGTGCACCAGCGAGCCGGGGCAGGAAGAGGAGGTTTCGCCACCGGAGCGGCCCGGCGACGCGCTGACAGCTTCCCCTGCCCTTCCCGTCGATCGGGCCTCTAGCCGCCGGCCGCCGCCGCCCTCGGCCTGCGCCCCGCCGCCGGCCCCGCTCGGAGAGCCCAGCGCAGCCCAGGCCGGAGCCGCCGCGGCCGGGAAGGCGGCACAGCCGCGGCCCGGCCACCGCGCGTCCTGCGCTTCCCTCCGCCCGCGCTGCGGACATGGCGCGGCGCTGACTGGCCCGGCCCGGCCCGGCGAGAACGCGCGCCCGCTAGCCCGGACCCGACCCGACCCGCACCGGCCCCGCTCCGGCCCCGGCCGGCCGCTGCTTCTTCTTCCTTCTCCGGCCCGCAGGCCCGCGCCGCCCGGAGGGGAGCCCATAGGCGCAGGGAGGCCGAGCGCGGACTCGTCACCAGGGTAAGCCGAACTCGGGCAAGTGGGGGCCACGCCGGGGACGTGTAGCCCGAGCCCCGCCGCCTACCCGCCCCGCACCCCCTCTAGCCCTGCTCGGACTTCCTCATTCCTGCGCTAACCGCTGGGCTATTCCGGACGGAGGACCAGGTTGACAGGAGTTGAGAGGCACATGGGCATGGAGAGAGGGGCAGAAGGCACATCTGGACTTCGCAGGGGCCGCTTGGCCAGAGGGCCGCGGCTGCCCGGGCTGTCCTTTCTCCTCGCGTCCCAGCGCCGGGCGGGAACCGGGACCCATGGGGGAACTCTCGCAAACTTTTTTTTTTTTTTTTTTAATGTTCACCCCCAACCCCCACCCCTCCTGGCGGGTGGCTTGAGGGTTGAGGTGCGCTTCGGAGAGGGAAAGGTGGTTGGTGCAGTGCTGAACCAGATTTCACCTAAGGGCGTTCCATGAAATGAAAGCAGAAGTGTATGTCAGTCCTCTTGACTGGGAAAGCCCTCCCCAGCTCCCCAAAATTTGAGTAGAAGAGCTTCATTCCTTCATCTCCTACTTCAAAAAGAAGCCCCCCACTTATGTCTGTCTGTCTGTCTCTCTGATACACACACACACACACACACACACACACACTCACACACACAAACACACCAGGACATAATGTATTCACCTACTACAGAATCCGTATCTTCGTTTTCACAAAAAACAAGGAGGCCCTGGTAATGAACCTACAGGGCCTGGCATTTGAGAACAGAAATTATCTACTTAGAGCACTTTTCAGACACTGATTATGTAAAACAGTCGGACAACAGCACCATGTATCATGCGTGACCTCCAAAATAAAAATAATGATATAAACAAAGCCTATCCTAAATACAAGTTTTCTTATGGTCTTTAAGAATAGATACCAATGGAGATGTTTGCCCTGATTTATTGGTCGGTACTGAAACCTAAATGAGACTTGATGATACAGTACTTGATTATCAAGATTTAAGACCTTTCCATGGACTTTGTTAAGTAGGGTTTTTCAGCATTGCAGCTTATTAAATAACTGTATTTAACTTAAAGATTTTGTTATAAGACCCATAATCTGGGAAAATGACTATAGTATTACTACAACATTTAATAACTCTGTCATACAAATGTTCTGTAAACTGCTGATCTTTGGTAAACACTGAAGCTTGGGATCAAGATGTCCAGTGCTTATTTTTCTAGCATAACATCTCAATAGAATATTCTTGAGTAGTTTAAATTGCAGTGTTTGTTAAAACTAAAACAGACTCTTGATTGGAATAAAGTTCTTAGCTGGAGTATGTTGTTTTCCTAATTTTAATACTGTGCTTTCTAGAGATGAAGCCTCTTACTGTTTGATGCACTAAGGAAATGTAAATAAAGCAATGTATTTTTTGAGCTTATGAGCTTGGGAAGACAGGAAATACAAAGATTTGTTTCCTGTAGCATTTTACATTTGTCATGTAATTAAGTTGCTAAGGGGAGTCGAATATATATCATAAATGGAAACGTGAAATCTCCTGAAATTATTCATCCATAGTGATATACCTGCAACTCCTCAGTGCCCTGTGGAGCTTGTTTAGATAAAATGTCTTCCTGGGCCACAGCCTACTGGACAAATGTGAACACAAAGGAAGGCTCATTATGTGTAGATTGAATGCTGGCATTGAAATACTGCTTGCTGTGAATAGTAAATCACCTCTAACCTAACTGAAACACTTTTTGAAGGAAATGTTATAATCCAGTTAGGTGTTGGTGCGTTTGACAATTAGGGTTTGAAAATCTATAATCTTTGTTTTCAAATTTCAATTTAATCTTAAATTCTACAGCTGGCATTCAGATGGGCTGAATGAATAAACACCCTGTTTCTCAAACCCAGTTAGTAAATACTAGAGTATACATACAAAAATAGTTGTTCCCCTTTGTAAGCACTACTTTGATCTTTGCACTTCCTTCTTACTCCTCCCTCTTAAACAAGTTCTTCTGTGATGACCGAGTTGCTGTTGGGAGTTACCATTGGTAAAAGCTTAGACTGAAATAGCTAGGATGTTAGATACAGTGATCATATCCCTCCTATTTCTCTTGTCATGTTCCTTGGAACAAACTGAAGCTAGTGTAAGAAACTAATATTTAGGCAGGTTTTTACTACTGCTTTCAGACTTCCAGATAATTGATGAAGTAAGTTACCTTCACTTTCAGGGATTGCTCATTGTGGTAGATAGAAGGTCTAGATAAAGACTTGGCGGCTGCAGGAATCTTGGACTCTCATTCAATCAGTAAGATCTTTTTTTTTTTTTTTTTTTAACCTAATTTATGAGAGGTATTCCCCTGTTCAGAAGAGGTGAAAGTTCTGGCTTTTGGGGGGAAGTGGTTACTTCATAACCTTCAATTAATTTGAACTTGGGAAAAGTAAGAACAGTATTGACATTTTAAAATAGTTAAAAAATATGAGTTTCCATATGGCTTTTTAATAAAGTGAAAATATCATCTTTCCCTTCTTCAGAACTTCTTAGTAAATGTGCTCTTCTGAGCATAGAGATTGCAATAGAAAGTGTATCTGGAAATGCAGAATAGTTTAACCAATAGAGTAAATACTCAGGTTACACTCTTCTAGTCTACAGATTGAATGGGAATCACAGTAGCAAGAAGGGATGCATAAGAATCAATGGCTATGCAAATTAGCAGGGGGATTGTTTTATTGTTTTCTGTTTATCCTGTGAATCATGTAAGGTGGTAAGATTGTTGCATATTGTAAGAACAGAATAAGGAAGAGAAGGAAGAAAAGAATTTTATTGTTGTAGGAGGACACTTCTAAATGTTCTACTCTTACATCAGCATTTATGTGTGATTAGAGTTAATTGACAACTGTTTCTTGGTGACCAGTAAACCACATTGAAGCAATTTGTGCTGCTTTCTGGGAATTAATTCTCATTTGCACTCTTGCACCTCCCACAAATATGAACTCCCCTGTAATGTTCTTAGGTGAGCAGGTAAACCGTGAGAAGCATGTTTGCCCCTATGAGTTGACCCTGTCACTTCTTAGGAGACCTTAAGGATTTTCAAGAACTAGAAGCATTCAGCCTTAGGAAGGAATGTTTGGACTTGTGGCACAGTCCTACAAGTTAGTTTGGCTCCTTGACCTTTTTTTTTTTTAAACAATAAAGATTAATGTTTGAAACCACTTAATCTGGTATAGTTAGTAGAGTAACATAACTGAGATGCTTATCTTTGTAATATTTCATTAATGAGTATCTAGTGCCTCACTGTTGGAAAAAAATAGCATTCTTTTCATGATGATAAACTTGCTTTGTACCTTTGGTCTCTGTTGTATTAGAGAGGGTATTCCTGGGTGCAAATTAATGTGCTGTCTTTCATATTTCGGGTGAGGTTGATAGACTTACCCTTGAAAATCAACTAATAGTTTAGAAAACAAGATGTGAAGTCATAATTTATTGCTTCTCTACAAATAATTTAAAGCCTGACAGTTTTACATAAAATAAGATGTCATTTGCTAAAGATCACAGAACCCTCAAGAGTAGATTATGAATGAAAATATTTAGAGTATTCGTCATAAAAATATTATATTTTAAAATTTAAAAAGAAACCAATTATCAAATCTCTCATTTTCCTATAGTAACTAATAGATTTAATTTTCAGTAGTACAGGTTTCATCTGCTTTAATTTGTTGCCTATTTTGAAATTAGAATAATGAAGTAGAGGCTTAATTCCCCAATACAAAGTGGCTTATTACTTTTTATTTATATTTCACCATTAGGCCTAAATCTTATAACCAGCTTTTATTCTGACCCATATTTTCAATAGATATTAATAAATTTATAGACTTATTTTCTTCAAATGGTGAAAAAAGATTCTGACGGAGCTTTAAAGAATACAAAGATTCTATATGGCTTATCCTTTAAGAGCCTAATTCTTTTTAAAAATAGTGGAAAGGAGAGGAAAAGAGCTATCTAAAAGAATGCAGTCTTGTAGTTACAGCTAAAAAGAAATTATACCAAATTTATACTGACAAAGGCAGTTCAGCACTGTGCTTATTGGTACATAGTAGGTCATGAATAACTATTTTTTGAGTGAAGGAATGGCACAAGTTTTCTTTTGTTGTGTTTGTTCAAAAATAGGGCAGCTGTTTTCTGCAAGGAAAAAAAAATTACACTCTTTTGCCTTGCCTCTGGGAAGAAAGAAACCAAAAACTAGTTCTTGCTTCCTAGATATTATATTCTTATCTAAAGAGCACATGAAGTTTACTAGAACAAGGAATTTATTAAAAAGTACCCAGTGACTTTCAAAAGGAAAGCATTTCCTTTTGAAAGATGAGTTTATGAACTGGAAAAAAAATGGTTTTTAGTTTCCAAGTTTTAGAGGCACTTATGAAGGAACGTAATAAAGTAATTGAAATGATAAAAGGTGCTTATGCAAGTAAAAAATGTAACTTTTTGCCTCTCTAGAATTTATCTGCACTCCATTAAACTGTAATTTCAATATTAGTGTCTCCAAAAGAGGAAACAGTGCTACAGGCACTGCTTTGTAATCTGAAGTTTGTTAAAGCCTATCTAAATTAATCAATTAAAAAGTAAAACCAAAATATGTTAAGCCATCCAGAATTAAATACTTACCACCTACAAAAACCTGAAGGGGAAAAGCTACTAGCTGGAAAATCTCAGGAACAAGCAGACACTTAGTAAGGGGTACTGTATTTTCTGCTTTTCATACTTTAATGATTTTGCAATACCCAGGACCTACTCATGTCAGGGTTTTATTGATTATTTTCACTTGGAACATTTTTGGAAAACTGTCCTTGAAACTCTGAATCAAACCATGTATTATTCTATGTGGACATACTTTACAAAATCTTCCATCCAGACTAGAAGAGAACACAATGCCAAACTCCCAGGCCTGGTGTCCGGACCCCAAGTAGAGTTAGAACCATTTTATCGGAAATTGCTGATGCTTTGCTCCCCACTTAATTCTGGTTCTGACACTGATCTCTCTTTGAATCACTTACAAAGACACATTCAGGTTTTAAAAATGAAATTTTAAAAATTGTTTAGAAATATTTCTATATGTAATCATTTTTGTTGCCAACAAATTGCGGAAGAAACTAAATGTTTACTTATAGGACAGGTACACTGTAGAGCTGTCACTGTTGAAAAGTACTCACAGCAGTGTTTGTTAGTTAAAATAATAAAATATAATCCACGTACTTTGCTAGCTTCCCTGTGAGAAGTCTCAGAGAAGGATAAATTCTGCTGTTGTCCATTACATAATCCACTCAGTCTGCAGCTTCCAGGCAGGAAGAGAAGCATAAACAAAACCACAAAACTATAATGTTAGCCTTATCTTTACTGTATTAGTCTAAATTCTATGGACAGTTCATACATTCCATACTGGAAAATAAAGCTATGGGTTTTTCTTAGTTTTCAGGCTTTTTACATATGAGTATTTGTTGATGAGATTTTCTTTTTTTCTAAACTTGAACAACAGCAAAAAATACCAAACCTGGGTAAAGTAAAGCACACTTCTATAGAAAGCATTTAACATTAAAAAAATTCAATTGCTATAATGAATTTTGTCAAAATAGCAGTCATTTAAAAAAATTATTTGTTATTATTGTTTATTATGCAATTCAGACGGAACATACTACACTGTTTCAATGTCAGGACGTACCTCTCCCTCCCGAAGTCAGTTTTTATCTCCACAAATCAGTTCTAACACATATCAAGCATGAAAGAAGAAAAATTAAAGGTGATGACAGACTCTCTAATCAGTCTACCTGTTTATTGGTTCTGTGCCCACGCCTGCAATTCATTCACATAGTGAGGATAAGTTACTTGATTGTCTTAGAAAATATGCCTTCTAGCAAGAATTTTAGGAATGGAGAGAATGACTATTTCTTTGAGCGTTTTAACATGAATTCCTCACGTTTTATTGAGACTTGAAGAACTTCTTTGTCTACTAGGTCTTAGATACAGGTTTATTTTTTAGGATTTAAGCATTTATTGGTGTTTGATCATTAAGACTTGGTTTTTAAAACTTTAGTGTTTTTTTTCTTTTAAACAGGGGTTAGGTATGGTGGTGAGGTCAAAGGAAAAGAACCTCTTACAATTTATAGCATTTTGTATAATGCTCTCTAAATAATACAAGCACCTTTATGACTTACAAAGCTAAAATAAAGTTGATAGAGAAGGATGGAAGGAGTATGAATGGCTGTTTATACAGAAGAAATTTAAAGTAGGAAGAAACATGAAGAAGGTAAAGAATAAAAATTAAATTAAACTTGATGTTTTTAGTTTTGTTGGATATTCAGGAAAGTACTTAAGGGAGTACACAAAACCATTAGCTTATATAAAATTAAAAGAGAATGTAAAATTTAGGCAGTAGAAAGATTATTATTATTATGTTTTTAATAGAAGGAGTGGGGGGCAGTGGGGCAAAGAGAGATGGAGAGAGAATCTTAAGTAAGCTCCATGCCCAGCACGGGAGCTGGATCTCAGAACCCTGAGATCATGACCTGAGTCGAAATCAAGAGTCAGGTGCTTAACCAACTGAGCCATCCAGGTGCCCAGAAAAGATTATTTTATAAAAAGTATCCACACTGCTCAGTTCAAGCCAGCCAGGAAGCCTGGGAAAATATTTTGTTGGGGATGGATTAAAATGAACCAAAAACATAGCTAATCCCGTAAAATATTTATTTAATTCATTCATTTATTACGTGGTTAACATATAGTAAGGTATATAAGTTTTGTGTGTGTGTGTGTGTGTGTGTGTGTGTGTATTTTAAATCTATGAGTCTTAAAAATTTGGTCAAAATCAAGGATAAGGAAAGCATAAGTAAGGATTTAGTGGGAGTGTCCTCTATAAAATTAGATCTTGAACTTTCTTACTGACTTAAATATGAATAAGAAAAATAACCAAGAAAGTGAATCAGAATTCCAGAGAAAAGGATAAATTCTGTGTATCATGGATAAGAATGGGAGGGTCATGACAAAAAGAGATTGAAAAGAACTTTCTTTATTGGCATTTCACTGTGGATTATCCTATTTTTGATTAATTAAAAACAATAGTTATTTCCCCCTCATTCTGAAAACATTTTAAAGTCAGTTGTGATTCAGCAAACCTCAGTACACTTGGGAAATTAAAATCAAAAGCATGGTATTTGACAATTAAATGTATTTCCTTGCTCTCATGACATAACATAGCATTCAATTGATAAAGTATCTTTATGGTTTCTCTCCATGTCTTTACCCAATTTCCCATTTTAAGCACTTAACTAAATTTAACAAGCACACCTTAGAACATTTTAATATTTCCCGACTATTTTATTTTAAGATTTTATTTATTTATTTGAGAGACAGAAAACACAAGCAGGGCGAGAGGGAGGAGAAGCAGACTCCCCACTGAGCAGGGAGCCCGATGCAGGGTCCCAGGGTCCTGGAATGGTGACCGGAGCTGAAGGCAAACGTTTAATCAACTGAGCACCCCGGTGCCCTATTTTAAAACATTACCTTAGCAGTCATTTACCCTCAAGTTCTTTTTAATGATAGTCAGGGAAAGTATCCCATTTCTCTTAGAAAGTCTGCTTTAAAACCAAATAGGAATTAGTCCAAGTTGTTTATGAAGGTAGTTCAATCTTGTGTTGAAATAGACGGATGATTCGGGGGACGGTTGTGCTATATTTACTAAACATGTGTTAAACTGAAGGAATCCAGTCATTCAAGGTAAGCCACAAAAAAACAGTAATTTTATTGCTGAGCCACTTAGGTATCTTCACATAGATATCCCCATCAGTATGCCAGTATCAAATTTATGGTCATGCTCATTGACCAACTGGCAGTCCCTCCCCGGCCCCCCCATGCACATTAAGGAGTGCAGTTGTTAGCCCACTATGATCCATTTGGTAGGTTCCCCATGCCAGAAATCTAGGAGACCATTCTTCATTTGTACTAATTTATCTCCTCCGATCACCAAGTTCTATTAACTCAGCCTCCTCCTCACCTCCCAAATCCATCCCTTCCTCATTGAAATTCTAGCTTTCATTTTCGCATTGTCTCCTGATTCATTATCTCCTTCTATTCCATCTTTCATTCCAGTATAAAGGTCAGCTTTCTAAAGCGCAAGTCTGATCCTGTCACAGTCTTTATATTTCTGATATCAATCTCTGTTGTCTTCACAAGCTGATTCCTGCACAACTCACTTCCCACCCTTGCTCCTCGCCCATCCCCTATTTCTCAGATCATCCACATCAATTTTCAGTTCCTTATTCTCTGTATTTTCTTGCTTTGAATGCCTCTGCATACGTGCTCCCTCTGTGAGGTATGTCCTTTCCTTCCTAGCCAACTTCTCAACCTCTGGAGATGGTTGGGGCATCATCATCTCTCTCTCTTTCTCCTCTGTCCCTTCTCCCTGACCTCATCCTGAAGTTATGTGCTTGCAATCCGTCTTCTCTTGACATATTATGTTTTCTAGAAAGAAAATATCTTGAGGGTGGGTATTTTATCTTACTTTTTCTTTGCATAGCACCTGGTAAGTTTGCTAAATGAGTAAGTAAATAACTAAGCAGAATGTCAGCAGATACTGACTAGCTCTGGGCAAGCTAACTTCTCTGCATTTCATTTTTCCTATGTATAAAAATGAGAGGGTTAAACTAAATGACCATCTACTTCTAAAATTCTTTGTTTCTTTGATATAATCGTATTATTTGGAAGAGTTCAGATTTTCTTGCTCTATTGAGCAAAGTCACTCTAAGGAAAATGCACATGTGAGCAGGTACAAAGATAATTCTTGACTGTCATTATGTCCATTTTTGGATTTTGAGTTATCATTTATGGTCTTAGTCTAGTTTCATTCTGACATCAGGTGTTTCTGGGGTTGCACCTTTTTGTTATTAATCTCTACTGTAAACTTAAATTCACATTTTTCCAAAGAAACTGAAGACACACTTGATACAGAAATTGAATATAAAATTCATTGTTTTAACTGTAACTGTGTTCAAGCTCTCATTAATTATATAGTTGGAGGAGGAAAAAAGGGAAGTGGTAGTAATGTAAGCTCAGTCCTCATGTGTCAGAACAAGAACATAATGTCTAAAATTGACAAATTAAGAAAAAAGATATAAACATGTTGTTTGGAAATATGGAAAGAATCCCCATGAAAACCAAAAAAGAGAAAGTTAGGAGTGGTAAAAAGTCACTCTGAAAAGCAGGATTGAAGATGAGGAGAGGTGGGGTAGGGGAATCTTTGCTTTTTTATAGAAGCTCTTCTACCTTTGCATAGTATGATTTTTTTTTTTTAACCATTAATTCATTTGAATATACATTGGGTCCTTTCCAGTGTCAGGTTCTAGGAACTGGTAATACTGAACAAGGCAGAAATCAATAATTTCATGGAGCTTAGATCATTTAATATTATCAGTTTTAAAATTTTTCTCTTTACATTAGCCTTTTTAAGATTGAAGAATTACATAGCTAAGAGATTGCATTAATCATAAAAGTATAGCTTTAGTGATTTACCTCAAAGTGAATACACTTAACTTAGGTGGTGCTCTAGAAAGAACATTAGCAGCTCCCCAAAAGCCTTATTTCTGCCCCTTCGTGGTCAGGACCTCTACCCTTCACTCTCATTTAAAAGGTTTCACTAGTGGGGCGCCTAGGTGGCTCAGTTGCTTAAGCGTCTGCCTTCTGCTTAGGTCATGATCCCAGAGTCCTGGGATCAAGCCCCATGTCGGGCTCCCTGCTTGATAGGGAGCCTGCCCCTCCCTCTCTTCCCTGGTTGTGCTCTCTGTCTCTATCTCTGTCTCTCTCAAATAAATAATAAATTCTTTTCAAAAAATGGGTTTCACTACTGACTTTTGGATTATATGCATGTTGATTCCATGAGTCCACATATAAATTCATCCACATACAATTGAAAATTGACTGAATGATTTCATTACTCCAAGGTACTAATAATGAGCTTCCCACAAGTAGGAACTGTGCTATGGTTAAAAGCTCTAAGGTCAGTTCATTTGAGACTTTGATCACTAAACAAAATATGTTTGTAAAGGTAGAAAACAATTCAAATTTTCATATGAATCTGTCATTTATGAGTTTGAGTAAATATTTTGCTTATTGTCCAGCAGTCAAGGTCACTGATAAAGAGACATGGGAGAAAGAAGAATTCACATCAGACCTTATCAGAAATGAAAGAGAAAGGGCGCCTGGGTGGCTCAGTGGGTTAAGCCTCTGCCTTTGGGTCAGGTCATGGTCATGATCTCAGGATCCTGGGATCGAGTCCCGCATCGGGCTCTCTACTCTGCAGGGAGCCTGCTTCCTCCTCTCTCTCTCTCTCTGCCTGCCTCTCTGCCTGCTTGTGATCTCTGGCTGTCAAATAAATAAATAAAATCTTTAAAAAAAAAGAAATGGAAGAGAATCTAGTTCACTTTTTTCTTCCTTTTTACATTGACATCTGCATAAATTGAAGGATTTATCTATGGTCAATGTGGAAATGCCTTCATAACTAGATTTAAGGACTGAAAGTTCCCTGTATAAGACCTGATTTTGATGCTTGCAAATCATCATTTGTGTGTTTGTGTAATTGGAAGGTCACTGTTGTCCTTATTTCTTCAAGGAAACCTTCTTCTCCCTCCAGAGCGATTGTCACCATATCCATAGAATCAAGCAAGTATTAATGGTTGACATGATTAATCCTTTTCATTTAAAACATAAAGGATATACTTTTATAGATATGTGAAGATAAATAAAAATGAAAATCCAAACTGAAGTTGTCATACTCAAATTTAAGAGAACTTGTTTTCTCCCTATCTGATCACAATAATGCTAATCTCCAATTCATAATTCTTGAGGTCTCCTTCCTCTTCAGTCTGAAAATATAAATACTCCAAAATGGTGCTCAAGACAAAGGCCAGACATGAAATTAAAATTTGGTTGTACTCCTTTTTAATTAAGTCTTCATTTTTTTTTAGAACAGTTTAAGATTCACCACAAAATTAATATGGTACAAAGATTTCCCCTACACCCTTGCCCCTCTCTATGCATCTTCTCCCGTTATCAGCATCTCCCATCAGGGTGGTACATTTGTTACAGTTGGTGATCCTACACTGACACATGGTAAGCACCCAAAGACCTTAGTTTGTGTATGGTTCATTCTTGGTATTGTGCATTCTTTGAGTTTGGACAAATGTACAATGACATGTATCCATCATTATGGAATCCTACAAGAGTATATTCATGGACCTAAAAGTCCTGTGTTCCACCTATTCATCCTTTATCCCCTCCCCCCACCATCATACTCTATTTTTAGAGAATAAATTTATAGTAAATCAAATCCCTTTCCAATGCCACCTGACTGAAAGACCTCAAACTTAATGTATTGAATTGGTTTTTATGTGGAAATGGAAGGCAACAGTGTCTCCTGAGTCACTTCAGTTATAACATGTAAAGTTTTTATCTAATTTATTGTAATTTTTAGAAAACTTCTCTAGCTATACAAATTTAGATTCACTGTATTTCATCCAACTATACTATTAATAAAAATAAATTTTACTCAGAGTGGAATCTGCCATTTAGTATACATGACACTTAATTATAATATGATAGAAAATGTCCAGAATATCTTTTTTACCCTATAAATCATTCATTTATGATTAAGAAGACAAGCATAGGCGAAGATTCGTACTTAGGGAACACATTAGAATGCATTCTGATCTAAGAAAATCCTGTCCTCCATGGGTACAGTGGACATGATACAGCAAGAATTTATATGCTTCTCTCACAAAGGGAAAAGAAGTTATATTTACTATGTTCTATTGATTCTAAGAGGTACTTCTCCCCCCTCCCAGATTAATATCTTTACTTAATTATATGTAGTTGAGGATCTTCTAGGAATCTTTCTGTTATTGATTCTAATTTAATTTTATTGTGTTTAGATAACATATCTGTATGCTTTCACTTCTTTGAAATTTATTGAGACTTGTTTTATGGTCTAACATATGGTCCGTCTTGGTGAATGTTCCATGTGCACTTGAAAAGAATGTGTCTGCCAGTCATTGGTGTGTTCTATACATACTTAGTTTTATTAATGATGATGTTCCTACATTTTCTATATCTTTACTGATGTTCTATTGATTTGCTTTCATCAGTTACTGAGAGAGGAGTGTTAAAAATGTTAACTATAATTGTATATATTTTTGTTTCTTCCTGCCACTTTAGCTTCTTGTATTTTGAAGCTCTGTTAATATGTGCATACGCATTAAGATCATCATTTCTCTGTGATGAATTGGCCCTTTTATTCTTAAGAAATGTTTCTTTTTGCCACTGGTAATATTTCCTCTCTTGAGGTCTACTGTATCTGATATTTTAATATAACCTGCTTTTTATATCTAGTATTTCCATGGTGTAACTGTCATAACTTTCCATCCTGATACTAAACTATTTGAGTCTTAATATTAAAGCATAATTTTTACGAAAAGCATATACTTGGGTCCTGCTTTTTTTTTTTTTTTTTAGATTTTATTCATTTATTTGACAGACAGAGATCACAAGTAGGCAAAGAAACAGGCAGAGAGAGAGGAGGAAGCAGGCTCCCCACTGAGCAGAGAGCCCAAGGCAGGGCTCTATCCCAGGACCCTGGGATCATGACCTGAGCTGAAGGCAGAGGCTTTAACCCACTGAGCCACCCAGGTGCCCCAGGTCTTGCTTTTTTTGTCCAGTCTGACCATCTCTACTTTCTTTTGGTCTGTTTAGTCCATTTTCATTGAATATAATTATTGATATGGTTGGGCTTAAGGTACCATTTTGGTAATTATTATCTACTTGTGCCATCTGTTCTTTACTGGTTTTTTCCTCCTTTCCTGCCATCTTTTGAATAAGTTAATTTTTTAAAATTCCATTTCCTCTCCTTCATTGGCTATATTTTAAACTGTTTATTTTAGGGATTACAATATGCACCCTTGAGTCTACCACAAATAAATACTATAATATTTCATATATAATGTAAGAACTTGACAGTGGTATACTTCCACTTACCCTTTTCCCTTCCTCTGTGCTATTTTTGTTCCACATTTTACTTCTGCATATGTTATAAACCCCAAAATAGATCATATTTTTTAATAGCACACAAGAAAAAAGGTCTTATACTTACCCCCATTTTCATCATCTTTGGCCTTTTTCTTTCTTCCATGTACATCCAAATTGCTGTCCAGTATAATTTCCCTTCATCATGAAGAACTCTCTTTAACAGGCTGCAGACCTGCAGAGGATGAATTCTCTCAGCTGTTGCTTATTTGAAAAATAATACCAATTTCACCTTAATTTTTAAAGGTTATTTTGCTGTGTATAGAACTGTACACTAATCTTTTTTTTTTTCTTTCAGTATTGTCATCATTGTTTCTGATAAGTCAGCCATCATACTTATCATTATCCATGCTTGTCCCTGGGTGTTTTTAGGATTGTTTTCTAGAGCATTAATTTTTATCAGTTTTTGTTGTGATGTGACTTAGCATGGTTTTGTCTTCATCCAACATGGCATCTTTGAGATTCTTGGATCTATGGGTTGATTTTTTTTTTTTAAACCAAATTTGGAAAATTCTTGGCCATTATTTCTTCAAATATTTTTCTTCTCTCTCTCTCTAGGGCTCTAAATTACACATATAAGACCACATGATATCATCTCATAGGTCATGAAAGGTGTCCTAATTTCCTTCTGCCTTTTATCTCTGTGCTTCAGTTTAGATAGATTTTATTGACTAATATTCAAGTTTATTGATCCTTTCTTCTATAGTGTTCAATATGCTGATCAGGTCATCTAATAAAATCCCATTTTGATTTAGAATTTTCCATTGGTTCTTTTTCTTTTTTATTTCCATTTCTCTTCCAAGATTCCCTATCTATTTAGTATGTTCATTTTTTCCTTTATTTTCTTGGACATATTGCTATGAACAGTTTTAAAGTCATTGGTTGCTAATTCCATAATTTGTGTCATTATTTTCTTTTGAGTCATATTCTCCTACTTCTTTGCATGTTTTGTCCTTTTTGTTGTACTCTGTGGGTACTACGTTGTAGAGATATGTATATTTGTCTTCCTTTAAACAATGTTGAGTTTGGTTGTAATAGGCAATAAATTTACTGGTGAATCACCTGGTTTTATAAAGTTGGGCTTAGAGTAGACTTTATTCTAGGGTATGCCCCTTATTCCAGGATCATGATCTTTCCCGTGTCAGAGCTGATTGCTCAAATTGTTCAGTAATGTCTCTTCATCCTGGATGATTGGAACGTCAGTGTTTGTCATAGGTTCCCAAAACTTCTGGAATTTCCATTCAGTTCTTAGATCCCTGACAACTGTTTTTCTAGTAGGCTTTACGGAATCTTGTCCTGCACTAGCACAGCTTAGAATGTATTCATTACCAGAGGTGACCCCATGCAGATTTCTGAACGTTTTTGTCTATGTAAATTCCTCATTTCTGGTACCCTGCCCAGTGAGACTGGTGTTCTCTGTTTGGACTCTACTTCCTTGTGTCATGGTTTGGAACATAGTCAAAAAGTGATTTTAGAGCTCACCTCAAGTGTTTCCATGCCCAGTGTCTTCCATTAGTCTTCAATTATTTTGTTTAGTTTTACAATTGTGTTGGGCACATTCAATAATCATTACGCTGTCATGACTAAAGCCAAGAGTCCACATTTTGACAAATCTGAAATTGCAGTGTTTCCTACTATTAATATAATACCATTTTTTAAAAGTACTTAGTATTTATTAATTTGGTGATACAAAGAAGCGAAGCTCTTGTATCTACTTTTCAGGCATTTATATCCATTAAGAAGATGGTAAATATATAAAGTTAAATTGTAGTAGACCAGTATGTTGTCAGGTGTAAGGTCACCAGTACACCTAAGTGTTAGAGCCCTTGCGTGGACTGCATAGCTGTAGGTTACAGAGGAAATACCGGGTTTCTGGGCAGAGGTCAGATTTGAGTAGAGGCTTGAAGAGTCGGTAATACATAAGTAAGAAAGATGGCATTTCAGGATGTAGGGCTACCATGAACAAAACACAAGGTGGAAATGAACAAGGCATTTTTGAATGATCGATCAGTCTGTCCATAATAAAGCGTTTTGGTTAGGACATAGGAACAGATGATGTTTATAATATGATTTAATGTAATAATATAATAAGCTGAGTGGTTGATGGGCTTTTGACCTTATAAAGGAGAATAGTAGGGAGGCTACTACTATCATTCAGAAGTGAGGCAGTGAAAGTTCAACTAGGATACAACAGTGAGAATGGAAAGAGGGGGCAGATACACGAAATAATACAAGGAAGAAATCAGCAGGAATCAGTTATTAACTGAATATGTGTGAAATAAGGAGAGGGAAAGGAGAAAAAGGTGACAGAACTTTTGGCCCTGAGTACCTGAGACAATGATATATTGGCAGAAATTGGGAAGTCAAGAAGAGAGCCATTGCTGCAGGAATGATTAATTTGATTTCAGAGAGTTGAAATGAAGATTTTAGAGAATTGAAAGTACTAAAATTATTGTTTCTTAATGGTATCAGTGCTTAATGCTAGTAACAATGTATTAATACTTATATTTTGAAGGTTTTACAGTACTAATTTTATTTCTGTTTACATTACAGTATTTTTGGCTAATGTACTTGTTTCCTTTGTTTTATTAGGAACTGAATAAACAAATACAGTAAAAATGAGTACAGAATGTGGGGGTGGGGAATGGGTTCTGAATAGAACCCTAACAAAGAAAATATAATTACTGAATTGCCAAGATAACTAAACCACTCCGTACACACCCTCCATTTCCTGTGGTACTTACCATGTTGCATTACTTTTGCCTATATGTCTTCCTACTTACTAAACTGTTGCATTCGTTAGCTTTTGCTGTGTAAAAATTTACCACAAAGCTAATTAAAACACAAACATTTGTTATTTCCCTCAATTTGGTAGACTCTCTAGGTCATCTGGTCTGGGCTGGTTCTGCTGATCTTTGAAGTCTTTTGGTTGCTCATCTGATGCTGTTTGGTTTAGGGGGGTGTCCAGTAGGACCTCTCTGCTCCACAGGATCTCTGATTCTCCAGTGGGCTAGCTCATGCTTGTTCACATGGCAGCAATGTTCCAAGAGAGCAAGAATTGCTGTTGCAAGGCCCCTTTTGAAGCTGGCTTTTTTTTTTTTTAAAGACTATTTATTTGACAGACAGAGATCACAAGTACGCAGAGCAGAGGCAGCAGAGAGAGCGCCGAGGCAGGCAGAGAGGAGCGGGAAGCAGGCTCCCCGCTGAGCAGAGAGCCTGATGCAGGCTCAATCCCAGGACCGTGAGATCATGACCTAAGCCGAAGGCAGAGGCTTAACCCACTGAGCCACCCAGGTGCCCCTGAAGCCGGCGTTTAAAATTCACACTTCTCTCTTATTCTATTTGTCAGAGCAAGTTACAGGCCTGCTAAGATTCAAGGGTTGGAGAAGAAATAGATTTTACCTTTGGGTGGAATTGCAAAGAATGTTTGGTCATTGCTTTCAATCTACCACAACTGTGGGCCCTGGGAATACACTCTTGTATATTTTGCTGTCTTTGGAAACTGACACATAGTAAGTCTAAATATTTTTTTTCAGTGAATGACTAAATTAATGAAGGAAGGAATGCTTTCAAGGAATATTTCAATATACCTTAGTTTTAAAGATCTACATTCTTTTATTCTACCATTAGTGAGTATAGTGTTTTCTATGGACATGCTTTAGAAAGGGAGTCTCTTTATTCTTCTTCTATCCTTTGTGATTGAACAAAAGAGATATATATTTTTAAAGATTTTATTTGTCAGAGAGTGAGAAAGAGAGAGAGCACAAGCAGGGGGAGTGGCAGGCAGAGGGAGAAGCAAGTTCCCAATGGAGCAAGGAGCCTGACATGGGACTCGATCCCAGGACCCTGGGTCATGACCTAAGCCGAAGGCAGATGCTTAACCGACTGAGCCATCTAGGCCTCCCCAAAGGAGATATTTAAAACAAAACAAAATAAAAAGGAGCTATTGTTGTTCTGGTATTTTCACCTTCACATTTGACTATCGCAGGAAGAACTCACTTGAGTGCATTGTTGCAGTCCTATTCTGCTTTTTGGGCTATGCTCTGAGTGGACTAGCTCCAACCTGAACATGCGGGAGACCTGGAGCAAAAATGCTGGATTAGAATGAATTAAATTTTAAGTCAAGGGAAAAAAATCACATCTGCCTCTTAGGTAGATGAAGGAACCATAGTCTACAGAGTCAGATTGCCTAGCATTACTCTGTCAACCTCAGCCAATGACTTGCTGTCAGTAAACCTCGGTTTTCTCCTCTGGGACCATATTTCTCAGGAATATTGTGAAAATTAAGTGAAATGTGTAAAGCATGCTAGTGCTTCCTGATTCATTGGTAGTAATCGATGAAGTTTAGTTCTTTATACATGTGAACCAAAGTACTGTTATATGATGCTGTTTGGTTTAGGGGGGTGTCCAGTAGGACCTCTCTGCTCCACAGGATCTCTGATTCTCCAGTGGGCTAGCTCATGCTTGTTCATCAGGTTTCTCTTTCGTGGCATTACTGACATTTGGGGTCAGGTATTTCTTCATTGTAAAGGGTTGTCCTGTACGTTACAGGGTCTTTAGCAGCATCTCTAACCTCTACACACTAGATGCCAGTAACAGCTAATAATGTCTCCAGACATTGCCAAATGTCCCTAGTGACAAAATACGGAGACATTTGATTCAACAGTAATAAGGATAGAGATAAAGAGGGAATGTGGCAGTGTACCCATACATGTAGGATAGGAAAGAAAAGTACTTGATTCTTCTCAGGATGCCTAAAATACTTCCTGTCTGTATTACTTTTCCCATAACCTAACATAAACGAGTTTATTATGCTCTAACAAAATGCTTAACGTTTACTGTGTGCCAATGACTATGCTAATATGCTTTACATGAGTTAACAGTTGGAGGTGGTGTATGTATCTGCCCTCTCTATTGGATTGGCATTCCATCGTGGACAGGGACCTGTACCAGCTCCAGCCATGATGTGTTTGTACTTCTGAGGGAGCTATTTTCTCTGTTGGTCACATTGGTAGCATTGCACCCAAGTAAAGCATTAAGGAGCTGAAAATGGGTAGAGGTGTGGAAAACATGGAAAATGAGTTTATACGAATCTAAATGTAGTAGATTACAAATACTGATTTTTTTAAAAAAAAACTTTTAATAAATAGCTATTTTGTGAAAAGTAACCATTCACGTTTCTTTCATCATCACTAAACTCACATATCAGAAGAAAGTTGTAAATAAATAGCCCCTTTAAAGTCAAATTTTTTCTGTTATATTTATTTGAAGAGGATTCCAGTAGTGCTTAGAAACTGCTCACTCATTCATACTTCATGTGTGATTCACTATGTCATTAATTGTTAAAGATGTTGGAGTTAAACTTTTAAGTTCAGCACAGTGTTTTTCTTTTTTCCTAAAAACATGTATTTCTAATTACATAAATGAGTTAGAAAATTAAAACATAGGAACGTATAACTTAGGTAGTAATAATCTCCATGTCACTATATATAGATAAGAATTATTCTTTTTTTATTATTTTTATTAACATATAATGTATTATTAGCCCCAGCGGTACAGGTCTGTGAATCATCAGGCTTACACATTCCACAGCACTCACCATAACGCATACCCTCCCCAATGTCCGTAACCCACCACCCTCTCCCTACTCCCCCACACCCCAGCAACTCTCAGTTTGTTTTTGAGATTAAGAGTCTATTATGGTTTGTCTCCCTCCCTGAATTATTCTCCTTAACAGCCACGTAATATGTATGGTAAGAGTGTAGCAATATTATAATTAATCTGTCATCAAAGGACATTTAGGTTGTTTCCAGTTTTTTGCAGCAATGCATATCCATGTACTAATTTTTTTTTTTGCACATTTGCTCATATAATTCTTTAGCACAGATTTCTGGAAGTGGGATTGTCAAATCAAAAGATAATCTCAGTTGAATGTTTCCCGTTATATGTAGTACACACGTGTGTAAACCTTACAGTACATTTCCTCTGAAAAATTCCTCTGTCTAGATAAATAGGCTTTATCTATATCAATTTATTATTCAACAGAGAAATGGTGAAAACTCACTGTCTTTCCTCTAATTTCATCTTCACTGCTATCTAGGTTGAGTTATTAAAATTATACCTAAGTGGTGTCTGTTATAGCTGAATATAATCTTGGAAATAGACCCTTATCTCTCTGATTCCCAACTGCATCCTCTGAATGGCACCTAAAATTCTGTTTTTTGAACTGCAGATTGTCAATGCGTTTGAAAAGCTTGTTTTTCTTTTTAATGAAATCTAATAGAACAAAAAGGGTATGTTTCCTTACAGCGGACCGTGATAAAAAAATGTGAATATATTTGATCCTAGAAAATTCCTCCACTTATAAGGAAGGAAGTGGCCTTGGTTGTGCTCCCTTCACTAAGAACTCTTTTTGCTGGCCTTTTGATGTCAGTGGTAAGATTGTCACAGATGTGCAGAAAATAATCCATTAGGCATTTCATGTAGAACTCGTCACATGTTTAGAACTTAGCCAGTTACATTATGCTTCTCAAGTGAGAAACACAAACAATCCCAGGAGAAGCTATTTTATTGCTACCTGGCTATATTTTCTATTTCTCTTTCCACAGTGTGAACATTTTCCTGAAAACCTCACCATTTGGGGAGAGAGATGCAGAGCTTAGGCCCATCTTCTCACTAGTCAACCCAGTATCTTCCTTTCTGTTTCAAGGTCCTTCCTCAAAAGCACAGAACTGTGTGAAGGGAAAGTGAGAGGAGGCTCAAGGAGCAGGGGGCCAGGAGGGGCTTTCCCTGGTCTTTCCTAATCCTTCAGTTCCAAAGGCTTAGTTGGTGTTTCAGAATTTTGAAATAAAACTTGCTTTTACAATTAATGCAAATATGACTCAGTGATTCACCCTTTCCAAAGAATTCTTGGTTTTTTTTGACATTTTATTTTTAAAATTATGAGCTAACATTGACATCACTCAGGGTTCCTGTTACCTCAGCTCCTCACGGTGAATTTAACTGCCTTACAAAGCCCGTAGAAGTTCAGATTTCAGTCACCACCTGGGTATCTCTTGGACTGTGATTGGGCTTTTAAAATCATGATCTTTTGACACACGTGTCTGCAAAAAGCCTGGGGAGGATGTTGGGAGGAAGACTATGTTTAATTGGGTAATTTGTCCAGTGCCTACAGTTTAGAGATTCTTGTTAAAGTTTTAACTACAATAAGGATCATGATAAGAACCCTGTTACAGTTAGAGTAGTTTTAGTTGAGTTTTTAAAATCAAAGTGAGGGCCACTGTATATTAAATCCATACATTCACAGATCAGGAAATGATCTACAGCTATATGTACATGTACACACACATATATATTCAAAGTCACAGGTACTCAATGGATTCTATCAGTTTAATAAGTCAATGGTCTTGCTTACATTAATGGAAAGCCTAAAGGCAAAAAGGAAATAAAAAAATCTTAATATTTGTCTTGGAAGCTTAGACTCCTGTGGTGTTCTAAGAATAAGGATTTTCCACATGGAATATTGTAACTGCCATTAACACTGCATTTCAGTGTAACACTGACTATTTTACTAGTATTCTCCAGGTAACTGAAAATTATGATGATGACTATTTAATATAGATATATGCCTAAGTACATATAAAAATCCAGGTTTACAGAGCGAGTTATGATTTGTTCTTTGAATGGGCATTTATTAGTCAACTAATCTACTCCAAGCTCAACAAAATTCTGCTGTTCTCAGAGGTTGATCCCATCAAAACCTCTATTTTACAGATGGGGAAACAGAGGCCGTAGTGAGTTTCATTGTATATCCAAAGTCACACACTCAGCAGTGGGAGAATGCTGGAATTTTGAATGACTTCATTCCTTTTTACTGTATCAGGGCAATTTTCCCTTTTTTTAAGCTACTTATCTTAATTGATTACAGTTATTTCTCGATCTTTAGCAGTTTTATGTTTTAGACAAATATTTCTTTCCACTCTGCATGGAGTTCTTATTTACTGGACACACTTTTTCCCTTCTGCTGAAGTTGGACCCTGCTCTGTATGCCACTAGCAACCCTCATGAGGCTTGCTCAGTCCTCGTCGGGCACCGAGGGCTCTGGCAGGAGAGGATTTCATGGGAAACCAGGCTCCTCTTTGGAGGATCTTGTCCTTACTGGAGATATATTTGTTAGGGTAAAGCTTAGCCTGTTTTTTTTTTTATATTTTTTATTAATATATAATGAATTATTTGCCCCGGGGTACAGGTCTGTGAATCATCAGACTTATACATTTCATAGCACTCACCACAGCACATACCCTCCCCAGTGTCCATAACCCAGCCACCCTCTCCACCTGCCGCCCAGCAATTCCTCAGTTTGTTTTGTAAGATTAGGAGTCTCTCAGGGTTTGTCTCCCTCCCCATCCCATCAGCCTGTTTTACTAGAGAAACCCAGCAATACACTAGGTCAAAGAACAAAGACACTTCTTCTTTCTCACACCACCACCAGTATTAGCTGCCATTCATCATCACCCATGTGGAAGAAGCTAGGTCTCCTTCACATCTAGGTTTTATCCAGCAGGAAAGAGAGAGAAGCACACAAACATGAAGGACACATGGGGAGGGCCTTAAGCCCAGACCTGGAAGAGGCACACGAATAGTTTTGACATTCCCCTGGTGAGCATTTTAGCAAGTGGCCATCCCTAATTCTGAGGAACTGTAGGGTAGAGTCTAGCTGAACAGTCACATTTCCAGCCACAACTATTACCATGCAAAAAGAGACAACAGATTTTGGTGTGCAGTTAACATTCCCACCCAGAATCCCAAGTGCTTTAAAGACTTCATGAAAGAAAAAAGAAAAAAGAAAAACTTGTCTCAGGAATGTTGTATACCTGAAATTAATGTAAAATCATGTGTCAACTATATTTCAGTAAAAAATAGAAGAAAAATTTACTTGGGGAATTAATATTTGCTTTCAGCCTTTTTTGTCCTTTAATCTTTCATGTAGAGAGATCTAAAATTTGATCTAGGTAACTTTAATAAAATCAGCCTAAATTTAAAGTAATGATAAGGATAGTTCTTAAGTAAGTAAGCCCAAGATGTTAAGTGATTTTTAGATAAATTTTTTATCTGGCCATGTGGTTTCTCACTTTTTTCAGGGTCTCCGGGTAGTCGAAGATTGCTAGGGCCTGCAATACATTGATATCTGGCTGGGATTGATTAAATCTGAGACTATAGCCTTGATAATAAGGACTCTTATAGTCTTTTCCTACCACTTTATTTTTTTTTTAAAGATTATTTGAGAGAGAGAGAGAGTACACATGGGTGTGCGAGTGAGGGGAAGGGCAGAGGGAGAGGGAGAATCTCAAGCAGATTCCACTGTGAGTGTGGAGCTCGGCACAGGGCTCGACCTCAGGACCCCTCATGACTGAGCTGAAACCAAGAGCCAGACACTTAACCGACTGAGCAGCCCAGGTGCCCTTCTCTACCACTTGGTTAAGGGTAGGAAATGACTTCCTGAAGTGGAACATGCTGGAGGGCAGAGCACCGCACACATTAGCTGTCCTCCCCTGGTGGTGTGCAGATCACTGACAGGCCCCTCTGACAGCAGGAAGACCCTCTCTGAGCTTCTCAACTTGAACTCTGAGTAGAAAGCTTGGGCACAGTTCTAGGACCATCACAGAATTCATGAAAGGCTGGAAAATAATCTACACGAAGCACTAAGACTGAATCCTCGAAGTCTAGGTGGTGACAAATAGAAGCGACCTCTAAGAATTGAATTATGTGTGCTTTCTATATAGAGGATGAAGATTGGTTTCACCAAACTCCAGGACACTGTTGTGAGCTTGCCCCAGTTTTGGATTGTACATATGGGGTAATTCCTTGATTGTGCAATTTTCCTGCTAGTAGATTCCAATTCCAAAAAGGAACTACTCTTCTAAGGTTGCTGTCCCCCCTTCAAAGATCTTTTAAAAAGGATATGTTTGGTGTTACTGGAATACTGTAGTTTACTCCTGCATGATGGAATTCTTAAGTGTCATTCCATTCTTATAGTTTGGTTTGGTTTTGTTTTGATGCACAGCTCCAGAATGGCAGAAGACGATACATATTTGGGAGCACATGACCAAGTAAGTATTATAATCTCACCGATAACTTTTTTATAAGTGGATTCATATTTTTAAATATACAGAGGCAGCAGTATTATTTATCAGGAAAACTCTAAAATTGGTAAAAATTTATTTTAAATTGTTTTTGCCGTTTCTCTGGCCCTCCATGTGAGGTCAGAGGGGACATGTCCTATAAAATGAGTAACTCAAATCCTCCTATCACACATACTATTGCATAAAAATTATATATGCTACAAGTCAAATGATAACTACCATTATTAGTTTCCTTAGGCTACTGTAACAGATGATCACAAACCAGATGGCTTAAAACAAACAAATAAACAAACAAATATATGGGGCGCCTGAGACATAGTCAGTTAAGCATATGCCTCTTGGTTTTGGCTCAGGTCATGATCTTGGGGTTGTAGGATCAAGCCCACATCAGGCTCTGTACTGGGTGTGGAGCCTGTTTGGGATACTCTCTCCCTCTCTCTCTCTGTGTCCTCCCCCTCTCCCTCTCTAAAAACAAAACAAAGCAAGCAGAAATATATTCTCCTACAGTTCTGGAGGCTAGGGATATCAAAATCCAAAATCAAGATGATGACAGGGTCGGTTACTTCTGTAAGTTCTGAAGGAGACTCTGTCCCAGGCCTCTCTCTCCTAGCCTGCCGTGGTTGCCAGCAATCCTCTGCACTCCTTGGCTCGTAGCTGGATTGCTCCTGCACGCCTACCTTCTTCCCTGTGTGTCTTCCTAGATCTCTGTATCCAAATCTCCCTCTCCTTTCCTCTCACAAAGTCCCCAGTCATTGGATTTAGGGTCCATCCTTCAGTATGACCTCATCTTGACTTGATTACATCCATGCAGACCTTATTTCTAAGTAAAGTTATGTACACAGGCACTGGGAGTTAGGATTTGAGTGTATCTTTTTGGGGGAAACACAAAATATTTTTTTAAAACTCATCTAACAATGAAGCAAATTAGTGTAATGAAAAGACCTCTGGCCTTAGAATTCAGATATCTTTATGTAGGTGCTGGCTGCTACTTATGAGCTCTTAAAACTTGAGGAATCACTTAGCCCCCCACATCCCACTTTTCTCATTTGCAAAACGGGAATTCTAGCCCCATACTCACAAGGGTGTTGAAAAGACTGAATGAATGTGTTTTGGGAACATAAAACTGTTCATTATAAATTCACTTTCAGTTATGAAGGGATATCAGTGTCTTTTTTTCCTTTTTCACCCAACTTTTTACCTTGAAAAATTTCAGGCCTAGAGAAATATTGAATAGTCCAACAGATCTTGGTAAATTATTAATATTTTGCTTCCTCCCCATCCTTCCCTCCCTCTCCCTCTGTCCTTTTCCCTCCCTCCCTCTGTGTGTGTATGTATATATACAGACACATACATACATACATACATACATATGTGTTTTATATACTTTATATTAGATGTATGTTAAATGAACCATTTGAAAGCAGCTTTCAGACTCTAGGGTAATTGTAATAACAATATTATATTTTTAACTAATGATTTTTAAGAAGTATTTAAAATATTGAGATTTATTTATTCATCAGCTATTTATTGAGGCACTACTATGTACCAGGACATTGGCTAAGAAGGACTACAAAACAAGTGATACAGCTGCCATTCTAATAGGAGGGACAGAAACATAGTTTCTATATGGTGATAAATGCTGTTGTAGTAATTTGCACAGAATGATCCAGAAATGTCCAAAGTGATCACTCTACTACCTGGGAGGGAAGGGCAGGGTTATGAAGGACTTTCCAGAGAAAGTCTATGTATGTTGTGATTTGGAATATGTAGTTTGCTAGACTAGATAAGGAGTGGGAATGCTGGGTACCAGGACACCCTGGCCCAAGACTCATAATTATTTCACATTAAAACTTGAGCAGCGGGTGCCTATGTGGCTCAGTGGGTTAAGCCTCTCTCTTCGGCTTAGGTCATGATCTCAGGGTCCTCGGATCGAGCCCCGCATCGAGCTCTCTGCTCAGCAGGGAGTCTGCTTCCTCCTCTCTCTCTCTGCCTGCCTCTCTGCCTACTTGTGATCTCTATCTCTGTCAAATAAATAAATAAAATCTTTTTAAAAAAAAAAAAAACTTTAGCAGCAACCACCTAAAAAATGGATTTTCCAAATTTACGCATGCAAACAATCAGTCAGGAAAATAAAACCAAAAGTGAAATACTTTTTAAAGTATCTGGTATCACTTCTTCAAATAAAATAAACTTGTGCAGCATTCACTACTCTTGATAATGTTCTGATTTATTTAGAAAGAATGAGTAGGCATTGCTTTTCACATTAAGATGCTCCTTTTGAATTTTATTGTACAAATGGTGATATAGGATCAGTCTAGGAACATTTTCTTTGATTACAGCAGAAAAGATATTGGCTACTCATTTACCTTTTCACTTTTAATATGCTATCTCTAACATTGGAAGGCAAACTCTAACCAGCATTAGGGCTGTTCTGCTTGGTTTTAGATCATGCTTTCCTGTCTATACACAGGAAATCTTATCAACAAGAGATGGTCCTTTATGCCACACAAAAGTAAGACCTGCTGAAAACATTCATTTTGAGAGTTTTTCTTATGTGGGCACTTTTGTGATCATCAGCAACAGATGGGGTACGATCTGATATTTCCATTTTTGAGGCAAGAGATTCTTGAAGTAGGTGGGTTTTTTTTTTCCCTTGTCTCAAGCTTAACGGTATGTATTTCCTGAGGCATTCATGTCCTCAGTGAAATATCCCGCGTGTTTTAATGTATTCGGAATTTGCTCTCCGACTGTGACCTAAAGCACACAGCAAGCTGCAGCTCACAACGCGGCTTCTGTCTGCCTCATCTGAAGTGGAGTGTGCGCCTTGCTCCCAAGACCAGTGCTCTGCTCTCTACTAGGTTAGTTTGGCCCCTCCGCCTGCCACAGGACCAGAGAGAAGACGTTTTCTGGCCAGGTCGTCTCTCTTGTTCTGAGACCGACCGGCCAATACTCTCTGTAAGGTAGGGCCCATTTTTTAAGATAGCATGGGGTTTTTTTTTTGTTTTTCTGTTTTTTCTAAAGATTTTATTTATTTATTTGACAGACAGAGATCACAAGTAGGCAGAGAGAGAGGAAGGGAAGCAGGCTCCCTACTGAGCAGAGAGCCCGACACAGGGCTTGATCCCAGGACCCTGAGATCATGACCTGAGCGGAAGGGAGAGGCTCCAACCCACTAGGCCACCCAGGGGCCCTGATAGCATGTTTTTTTTGATTCCTATTATTTTCTTTCCAGCGAACAACAAATAGCATAGATAAACTTTACTCGTAAGCACTGAAGTGGAGCAGATTTACTGTTCCTCAATTGAATTATTTGCATACCTCACAGCTGGATCTGAAATGTTCTTTATTTAAACACCATGTTTCTTACTCTTGATTTAACTGGGCATGCTAGGCTCATAGGTCCCAGGAACCTCCAATAATATACTAATAAAAAAAAAAAAGGAGGGGTGCCTGGGTGGATCAGTCAGTTGAGCATCTGCCTTCAGCTCAAGCATCAGCCTTCAGCTCAGGCCATGATCCTAGGCTTCTGGGATCGACCCTGCATCAGGCTCCCTGCTCAGTGAGGAGTCTGCTTCTCCGTCTCCCTCTGCCCCTCCCCCCAGCTTGTACATGCTCTCTTGCTTGCTCACTCACTCTCTCTCAAATAAATAAATAAATAAATATCTTTTAAAAAAGAAGGAGTAAATTGTAATGCTGGTTTTTCTTGTTGTTTAACACCAGCTTACTAACTAGTGTATCATAAAGAATGAAATACGGTTGGTTTTATGTGCGGTCCACAGACGTTACAAACAGATGACTTATTTAGATTGAAACAAATATTAAGCTCAGAAATACGAATTTTAAGTCCTGAATAAACTAATTGTAAAGGAAATTTCCTCTTGGGATAGGTAATTATTAGTGACTTATCAAGATAGAATACATAATTCAATCAACACATATCACTTACCCACTGTGTTAGTTCTCTGTTGTTACTGTATCCAATTACCACCCACTTAGTGACTTAAAACAACACAAATTTATTCTCTTACAGTCTGAATGTCAGAAGTCTAAAATCCAGGTGTTCGCAGGGCTGCGTTCCTTCTGGAGTCTTTCTTGTCCTTGCTTCTTTGAGCTTCTAGAGGCAGCCTACATTCCTTGGCCCGTCACCCCTTCATCACATTAACTTCTTTTTTCCAGTCATACCTTCTACTGTACACTTTGATCTCCTCCATCCCTCTTACTGGGCCCACTTAGATAATTCAGGATTATCTCTCTATGTTCATATGAGAGAGAGAGCATGAGCAGTGGGGACTGGCAGAGGGGTGGGGACTGGCAGAGGGATAGGGACAAGCAGAACTCCGCAGTGAGCAGGGAGCCCGATGCGGGGCTCAGTCCCAGGGCCCTGAGATCATGACCTGAGTGGAAGTCACTCAACAGACCAAGCTACCCAGGCACTTCTATGTTCATATTCTTAACTTAATAACATCTGCAAAATTATTTTTTCTCTATGAGATAGCATTTGCAGGTTCTGGGGATTAGAATGTAGTTGTCTTAGTGGGGAGGGTGCATTATCCAGCCTGTCACACCCACCAAATTCCAGGTATTTTGCATTGTGCTAGGTAAGTAAAGGTAGAAAAAAAAAAAGTGAGGGAGCTCTGTTCTCAGTCGTATCTGCTGCTTAGACTGAAAGTTATATTTTCAATTCTTTTGTAAATCGCTCCAGGGCTATTGCCTAATTCTTAAAGGTCTTGAAGTTGTATGGCTAGAGTATGCATTTCTTTACCATCATAAAAGAAATATTTCTAGGATTTCTAGGACTATATTCCTATGCTCATATTTTTGAGAGTACAGCTTTAAATCATTTATTAAAAAAAAATTAAGGATTGGGGCGCCTGGGTGGCTTAGTGGGTTAAAGCCTCTGTCTTCGGCTCAGGTCATGATCTCCGGGTCCTGGGATCGAGCCCCTCATCGGGCTCTCTGCTCAGCGGGGGGCCTGCTTCCCCCCCCCCTCTCTGCCTGCCTCTCTGCCTACTTGTGATCTCTCTTTCTTTGTCAAATAAATAAATAAAATCTTTTAAAAAATATATTAAGGATCCACTCTGCAATAAATAGACACTGGGACCTAAAGAAATACTAATAAGCAAGCTACACCGGGTGCTGGCCTCTCTGGACTTTATAGTTAGGTCATTTTTCTCAAATCCCTTTGTCACATAAACATGGCCCAAACATGTAAAGTTCTGTATACATGAGAATTTTGCTAGGTCTCATGAAAGTGTTTTTAAAATCCTGATTTGAAATATTTCCAGATATTTTTTTGCTTTGGTTATCCAATAATTGTTTTAGGTGTTCCAACTTCAAATATTTAATACAATGTTGGAAAAATAAGGACTGAATTATTTAAATTTTCCTTTTTACAGATGTTTCCTTTGGATTCTTTGTCCCATACAATATTTAACCCAGAATTATTTCAACCAGACATGCCACTACCTACAGGTAAGAAACCTCTTCATTCCTGTTATCCTGTCATTTATTTTGCTTTTGCTTTTTTTTTTTTAATTCAAGATTTGCTAATAGCTTCTTTTAGACAGTCAGTAAGACTCCTAGAAAGGAAATGGTGATATATGTTTTAAAAACCCAACTGTCACTAGACTTGTTGGAACTATTTTTGCACAAACATGTTCCACCCCACTTACCCGTTGTCTGACTTAAACAGTTGTTAGTCATATCTGTGAGGATGGCTTGGAAGGACTTTTTTTCTGGTAGCATTTTCCTTTTCACCAAGTCTTAATAGCTGTTGATTCTGTACAACTCCTCTTTCCTTTATCCCAGATGCACATGAGGTACTCTCCACTTCTCAGATCTATTCCCCAAACATTTATGTGTCTGTTGGGTGCCATCCACGATGCCAGGCTCTGGGGAAACAAAGTTTATAAAAGTTTACAAAATCGTAAACATCATCTCAGTAGAAAAATCATCTTTTTAAAAAGATTTTGGCTTCACATTCTGACATTGGATAAAACTTGTGATAATCATCCTTCCTTCTAACATGACTATGTTTTACCATTGACAAATTGTTGAATCTTATATGAATAGTTTTAAAAATCAGCTCATTTAATCTCTTTTTATTTATTGATTTGTATGTAAGCTTTGTGTGATGTCTCTTTTTATGTGCTCCTCATATCACCAGTGGGACTTAACATATGCTCCCAAGCAGATTGAGTAAATTTTGTAAGGTGTATATAGAACAGAGAGTTTTGTATTGGGGGCATCTGGCTGGCTCAGTTAGTAGAGCACATGACTCTTGATCCCAGGGTTGTGAGTTTGAACCCCATGTTGGGTGTAGAGATTACTTAAAAAAAAAAAATATTAATAAAACAAACAACAGCAACAACAAAAAACAAAAAAACCTAGAGACTTTTGTAATCACCGAAGTGGACATCAGCTATTCTATTTACCGTGGACTTGGGTTGTCCTCATTGAAAGACTTCATCCAGTTAAGATCGTTCTCGCTTAAAATTATTATTGTTACTATGGTGCACACTTTTCATTTTTTAAATCAAAAATGAAATGATCTTTTTTTTAATCTCTATTACGTATATCTAGGAATACTTGGGATGGAAAAAATAAATCTGCTCTATGTTCCCCTTCCTAGCAGAAGTCGTACTGCTGAGGGCTGTCTCGCTTTACCCCACAAAGGGTATTTTGTAGGCTGCCGTGAAGTGCTGTGAATTCTGAGCTGTAGGTCAACTTCCTGTGAACAAGTAGAGATCTTGGTATCTTCTGCATTTCCTGTGAACTTTTTATTCTGGGGTTCAAAGTTCTTTCTTAGTATCAGTGCTTTATTGAAAGCCTAGGAACTTGGTTCTGCCCCTGGAAAACATAAACATTTCCATTTAACGCTTTGTAAAGGCCAAACAGTACCCTGAGTAGATGCTTTCTTAATGTTTTTATTTCATCACGTTTATGGAGGTTGAAAAATCTCCGTAAATATGAGGTGGTCAGAGCTTCATGTTGTAGAAATTATTTTGCCATAGTATTAGAAAAACTCTTAAAATTATACCTCAAAATCTCATATCCCCGTTATTACCTCATCATGTTTATGTTATGTTTTTCCCTCTCTGTTGCAGTGGCATAGTCCAGTTTTTATGATCCAAGATTTATGGATGTTTTATTCACATTTTAAAAGGGTAGAGAGGTTATGTAGACCGATATTAACTTGTAATTCTTATATGGGCTGTTGTATCTTCTTGAAATCTGAAACTATTAGTTCTACTACTTCTTGAAAACTCTCTGTGATAATGTACAACTTTTAGGTCTATAATGTTATGTGTAAGTTAAATTTTTCTACATAGTGGGATGTTACTTCATGGCATAGAAATGTGGCCAAAAGAAAATTGGCATTAAAATGAATACATGCATATCAAATCTAGTTTTCTAGTTGATTTAACTTTTGAGTGTGTTCCCTAAAAGAGAAAAATGGCCCCATTTAATTAATAAAATTCCCAAACCTTGGAATTTCACATACTTAAAGGAAATTAAGCCATATAGCAAAAATAATAAACCTTCAAAGTATTTTTAGAAGAGTTAATAAGTGATAGATTGAAATTTAATGTAAATGTGACCTAACTCTTCTGTATTTTCCATGACATACAAAGGTTACTTTTTTAGAAGTCTCTCTTTTTGATTTAGCTTTGTAGAGGGAATATTTTTATGAGTAGATTGGTTACCTTATCACACAAGCTGTATTAGTAGCATGAAAATATTTCTATTTCTAAGCAATTTTATCTCCTTATCAAAAATTAAGTCCTAGCCATTTTTTGGAAAATTTTTAAATTGCAGCTTTTTTCCTAAAAGTATTTTAAGGTATCCAGGATAAATTTCATATAGATAAGAGAAGATAATTTTCTTAAATTAATACTGCATTGGCCAGTCACTACCCATTTTTCCTTTCCTTGTGTATGTTTTGCTTCAAATTTAGTCATTTTTTAACTGACTTCCCTATAAATTTCTTGCATAGTAACAGGAAATAATTATACCTTTGTTTCCTCCAGTTCTCTAGCCTTATCCTGATTTATCATGACACGGAGAAGATAAAAATAAATTCTCTCTTAAGTTATAGTTTATTTTTTAATTTCAAAATGAAGGTTTAAATCTTCATAAACTTGTTTATCCAAAATATTATGAATTTCTGTTCTCTAAAAGAATAAACTTCTGGCTAAGAGACTGTAGCGACTGAAATGAACACAGAACCATTCTCCTAGAATTTTGTTGGTATCAGACATCCTAATTTACAGTCAAATGAGTGAGAAACACCGTATGCCTCTGTTACAGAGCTGTAGGTTATTAGACTATTAGCATAAAAACCAGCTGGGGAGCTTAGGGACTTTCTCATATCGAACAATTTGATTTTATCCTACCAGAGGTTCTGATTTGCCTTTGATTTTTCCATAGTCAGATATAGTCAGGGTATGGATTAAGCTTCTAGTCTTCTTTATGTTCTTGCAATAATTTATTGAAATGCACCTGTCTTCAGTTAAATTATTTTCAAAAAGGATTTTCTAAAATGCCTGTGCTGTTTTAGAGGAGTTGATGTGAAAGTATTCAGTATTCGGAAATTGTACACAAACATCAAAAGCTATGAATTAGCAAGAAAAGTCCACCAGACTTTTGGTCTGATAGACCAGATGAAATTTGGGAGGGCAGGGGAGGCAGCCTAGCCAGCTGGGGAATGAAGGCGGCACGTGGGGATTCAAATAAGGGAAAGGAACTGAACACTGAGTTCAGGAAGAAGGGCAGGTAGCCTGAGATCACTCTGTGTGTTTCACACATGTGGATGCCCACTCCATCTCTTCTACTTTCACATGAGGCACATTCTCTTTGAGGAATGGAAGTCAGTGTCTAATGATGTGAAAGCAAAAGGAAATGTCATGGTGCCCAGGATATGGTTGCTGCTTTTAATTGGTATTTGTGTCATTTTCAAAATGCTTTGTTAGTAGTCAAGATTGTGAAGGCTGTTGACCTCTTCATCCTTGCCAGACAGACATCACACCTTTTCTTGGATCATGCAATGTGCTATCACCATTCAACAAGTGTTTATTTATCATGGTTCTCTAAAGGCATAAAACTGTTATTAAAAATAAATTTGCTAGTCAAATGAGGAAGTTAGATTATATCGGTATGGAATATTAGCTAAAAAATGAATTTGAAACCTCTACTTAAAAACATAATTTCAGGGTTGTTTTTTTTTTTTTAATTTGCTTTATATCTTGTAGCCAATTTGAGAAACCTCACAATTTCTTTTGCTTTCTGTTTGTTGTTTTTGCTTTTAGCAGATGGTCCATACCTTCAAATATTAGAGCAACCTAAACAGGTAAGAGTTAAAGGGATGGGACTTTGTCTTTAAATGTGAGATCCATAAGTCTCATATTCATATCTCAAGTACTGAATAAAATGACAAGTGAATTTTACGAAGGGGGTAGCTTATCTAGAAATGCAGCAGCCTGCCAAATTATCTGATAACTTCATTTGTCTACTTCACATTCTTCCAAGTGTCCTGAGCCTCAGTAGTAGTTCTGTAAAACCTAGATGATTATAGATCTTTGCTATCTCACTATCTCCACCATCTCTGCATAGCAGGCCACTCCTAGGAAAGGCAGAGGTTGTCTCCATTCATTTCCATTTATAAGGAAACGGCCATCCATGCAGTTCGTATACACTAATGTACACCCATCAACTCTGTTCCTGCACAACTCTGTTCTTCACCTTCCTCCTTCCTTTAGAAGTTCCAGCCTGTTTTGTTTTTTCTTTGGAGCATGTGACCTAAGATTTTAAGTACCAGTGGGTGTAGATAATGTATTAAGAGGGACAATTGAGTCCTTGTCCCTCTGGTGTTAACCTGAGACTCACCCCCGTTGGAGACTGAAGAGGAGTATTTTATTTTGTCAGGTTCTTCCTCTTACCACTAATTTTGTCGGGGATGCCTGGGAATTGAAGTGGCTTCCTCACCATGCCCCGACCGTGTGCATAAATATTTACTGGAAATTAGATGAGACCATTTTTATGAAAGAGGAGGGAAGAGAATCTTCATGCTTCTCTTAGAGGGTATGGGGAGAACTGAATTATTAGGGGATTTTTAGACTGGTACAAGTCCCCACAGAATGAGGACAGAGTAAGTAGATCTCTGAATGGATGTGTTTACCACACTTGATGAGACTGGAGATGCATATACCTGCTGTCTTGCACTTACTACCCAAAACATTTCTTAATGTTTCTAGTAGCTCAGTAGAGTGAGGGTAACACTTCTGCTTTGTGTAACACTGAACCAGTGCTAACTAGGTCAAGAACTTAAATAAAGCATCCATCCATTGTGGTTACTGCAATTGTGATATGTGTTCAGATTTCGGTTAGAATTTAAAGGATAGAACTATCTTAACTATCATTATAGGGCTGAACCGAGATAAAAAGCTTTCAATGCGGAGAATGCCACGTGAGACTTCGGACATTGTTCTGGTCACTTGCGGTAGCAGACCCACTCCATGGGCTGCCAGCAGGACTTGCTTTGCCTTACCTCCATGTCCAGTTCTTTAGTGTGACTTCTCACAAGATGTAGCCATTTTCTCAAAGACCCTCCCGGTGCAAGTTTATCTCCTGGAAGCCTGTGCAGTGGTCTGGCCTCCTGGAAAATTCCCTAACTTGCAAAATCTGCATTAACTCATGAGAATGAGACATCAAACCCAAATCTATTGTCTCTGCATACCAGACAAAGCATGTTTTTCAAATATCTATTTTCATAAGCATAAATAATAAGAATTTTTAAATGCAGTTCCCTATTATGGGTCCAACAATCATAAGGAAAAATTGACACCTATGATTTATCTAAAGGACTGTGTTCCAAAATTCAAGATTTAATTCACTACGCACAGATATCTAAAAGCTCACCTGAGTAACACAATGTGTTTGTTTACCAAGCTGATGTTATTTTGATGTCTGACTCCAGTGAAAGTAAAAAAGATTGCATTCAAGTCAGACTTTCTGACCGGATGAATGTAGCCCTTGCCTTTGAGGTTGATGACTCATCGTAAGCAAATGGAGTTACTAAAATGAATGGCTGTGGATCGACAAACCTCTAATCTCAAAAATTTAGAATCAGAAACACATTTCGACTATACATGTGAAGACATCCTATCTTCCTGAAAAAAATGTAATAAATTTCCATCCTCAGGTTAAAAATTCCTATGCACAGAAGTTTAGATCCTCTTATGCAACCATGAATGCTACCTATTGTTTTTCAAACTGTTTGCAAGCTATTGAGACATTTCTCTTTCCTCATATTTCATTTGACATGACTCCTAATAAGATATAAAAGTATATGTGTGTATATTTTTCCACCTGCCTAAAGGAATTTTGTGATTAAAGATAATGAATGACTTTATTAAATTTTTTCATTAAAAAAACTTTAAATAAAAGTTAGAAAAATACTTTTTCTTGCCACAATTTTCCCCAGCTCTGACAGAGATGAGTCATGGCGTAGACAACTAATCTTTAGAATATCCAGTTCTGTCACGTATTATTCAGTGCTAATTATCTAATGCTTTTTAAAAAAACTGAGGTTGTATTTAAGTAGATTAGCAGTCAGTAAATCTCTGTCTTTATGGTTAGTCAGTTCTGGAGGCTTCTGTAACACATGCTGCTGCTTTTTCATGCTATTCGAAATTTCATTCAATTATTAAAAATAAACCAACAGCCCTTGTCTATAAAAGGTGTAGGGCTGAATTTATAACTTATTTTTTGGTTTGGATTTGGTGAGAAACAAAAGAGAGGAATTGCTCCTCATGACTAACCTCACCTCAAAAGGTTTCCCTGGTATTAGGTCTGAATTCTCCTGAGGAGTCATATGCAGAAGTTGTTTTAAGTCCCAGGTTATTGAGTTGATCATATGCTCTAGATCTGTGTATGACTTGAGGAACTTTCCCACAGTAGGCAATTTACTTACTCATCCTGTGAAATATGCTTTAGGACCAATCCTCTTTGGAAATCAGAAAGTTCTCAGAAAATATAGGGAGGTTCCAGACACTTACCAGAGGTTTAAATTAGTTTAGGGCCCCTGGACCACATAGAATATTTTCCAAGACCCTATGATGAATAATGAAATGTCGTGCAATCTAAGGAGGGCAAGAATTTTTACATTGAGCCACGACTTAAAACTGTTAAAACCTTTGCGTTTGCCAGGCTTTGCAACTGTTATGAGTATGGAAAGTAGAAAGCCCCGACTGTCAGGTAGTGGGTGTGTGGAGCTCCTGATGGCCTAGTGATCTAGCACTGTTTATATGAAATCAATCCCACTATAAAAATAAATGGAAGGTGAGGCTGTTCCTTCAAGTATATTAAGGTATTTGAAAAGGATTTTAAAAAAGAAAAACTGGTTAAATTTAAACTATAATACCAACATACTGATTGACAGCTGTATAAAGTTGAGTCTTTCAGGAAAAACATCAAAACCTCCCTCAATATTAAGCTTCCTTAATGTCAGATACATTTTCATAGTATCCCTTGCTGCTTCATTCTTGGTATACAAATAGGTACAGTTATCACTGTTAGCTTTGCAAAGCATAAAATGCTAGAACTGGAATAGACCTTACAGATGGTCTTGTCTAATCTTCTCATCTGTATAGATTAAACAACAACAACAACAACAACATGGAACTTTGGTGTTCATCAGCCCACAGTAGTTCACATGGTTCAAAGCTTCCAGCCATCTCTTCACTGATTTGCTACATCTATAGAATTCTTGGGTTAAGAATATTGAAAGGGATTATCTGGTTTTGGATTACTCAGGTCAGTTAACATACCAAGCCTGAGCTTGATAGTATCAATAATCGTAAGATCCGAAATCTTCTCAACTTTAGCAGAGTATGTTCTACAACACGGATGCAATGTATTTAACAGGACATTTCTATAATCCCTCCTGAACCAACTGTGATCAGAGTAGATAAAGGAATGCCTTTAAGTAAGAGTCAAAGAAGCTTAAGTCAGTAATGTGGCCAAGTTTGGAGCTTGGCTGCAGCAATTCGAGATGAGGAAACTCTGATTCAGACAAGCTGCAGCATGCCCAGTCCGGGCTTAAAACCTTCAGCAGCTCACTCTCCGCATATGCACAGCAGGAGAGGTCCTGCCAGGTTAGGGACCTGGCTTTTAAGCCACAGCTCAGTACACAGGTATCAATTGACATCTATGTTTATAATAAGATTATGGGAAAAGTGGTTCTTGTTTGTAGAGTCCCCTTTCACAGTGTATGCTTTTCCTCTCTAACCTAGTACATACAAGAATAAAAAAAAAATTTGTATATAACTGTGCCCCTATAATTTTTAATAAGTATTTCTCAAACTTGTTGACTCTGTATTCACCTTTGCAGAGAGGATTTCGTTTCCGTTATGTATGTGAAGGCCCATCCCATGGTGGACTCCCTGGTGCATCTAGTGAAAAGAACAAGAAGTCCTACCCTCAGGTCAAAGTAAGTTTGTGATGTCCTTCTATATGATTCCAGATTTTATTGCCTAAGAGCAAAAGAAAGGAATGCTTTAAGGGAGTACCATCTGCCTTTGGTCCTAAACTGTTCACATGATCATTTTAATTTTTAAGTAAGAAATTTGTCTCTTAGCAATAGAAGTGACACATTTTAAGATTCTATTAATATTTCCATGTAGTAGAAATTATCTCAACATCAACCAACATTTACTACTTCTTGATCATCTTCAAGTGGTTTTTAGTTGCAATGCTTCCTGAAATTTTAATAAGTCTTCGAAAGAAGTGCTTGATTTCAGCCCTTGGGAGATGTAGTGAGAAACAGCAGATGACTGGGTGTGGGATTATGTGGCGTAGTATCTAAGAGCATGAACTCAGATCTGGGCTCTGTGAAGAGCTGTGTGCCTTTGCCTGGGTTGCCCAACACTTCTAGCCCTCGGGACCCTAACATGTACGATGCAGAAATGTTAATGGTCTGTACCTCATAGGGTCTTGTAGAGATGGAATGAAAACATGTATATTAGTGTTCCTCAGAGAGCCTGCAAGTCTTGTAGGGCCTCTCCTTGAGCGACTGTACAAATCACACGTGCTGGTCCACAGAACCTACTGCTTCCAGACGTGCCTGGAGCAGGCTTGGTTTAGCCTTTTACATGTCTTCAGGTTCTTTTTGAGAATATCGTTCCCAGAGTTAGTTTGAGCTTTTTATTCTCATACCATGACGCCATGTTCCGTAAGCTGATTGCTAAGAGTTCTGCAGATAAACCAGTCAATAATTACAATTCTGCTATTTGTAAAAGTTTTGTTTGTTCAGTAATTCAAGACTTTGGCAAAAGACTATCAGCTCCATTCCCACTAAGGTGTGAGTGCCTCTTGGGGTAGAGCATTCTTCTATATTTTGTTGTTGGTTTGTTTTGGGGACTAGGTGAAGGGCAACAGGACAGATCCTCAGTAAAACTGTGATGTGAAGGAAATTTGTCTCTGGTGTTGCCAGCCTTGTGTTCTGCCTCCTGCCTCTTCTCCCTCTCCTCCCTCTCCACTTCCAGGTACAGGCCTCTCTAATTTCTGATCCCTGTTCCAAGACAGAAGACAAAATACTGTGATATCATTCCTTACCATTTGAATGACACTCACGCATATCATCTAGTGTCAGTCCTACCTGACATTTTGCATTGGAAGTCTCCTAGCTAGCTGCCCTGTGGGATGAAAAGATGTTTTTCTCCCAGTCAGGGTCATCAGGCTGGGTAAATACGATGCGTTAACCACAGTCTTATGGTCTCAAGTCCTTTAGAACCTGGGTGAGGAAAGAGGAGCGGCAATTAAACAAGAGAATTAGCATTTATTAAGCACCAAAGAGTTGCCAAGTGCTTTAGATACATAATCTTTTCTAATCCTCACAACCACCCTGGTTGGTAAAAAGTGTTGTTTGTGAGGAGCCTGTGGCTCAGAGAGGAATTCACCTGTCTTTCTCAAGGATGGCTGGCTCTTCTTCGCAGACTGTTGCTTGTTGAACTCTCACGTGGAGTGCATCCGTGTGGGGTGCTGGAGGCAGGGACCTAGGGAACAGGACATGGGAGGACCAGGGTAAAATAAGGAACAGAGAACTGTAACTCTGAAAACAAGAGGGAGAGAGGCTTCGGGGGCAAAGTGTACTCAGATGTTAGGAAGTCAGAACCAGCACTTTTTTTTTCTTTTCTTTCTTTCTTTTTTTTTTTTTTTTTTTTGGAAAGAGAGAGAGTGCATGCATGCAAAAAGTGAAAGAGGAGGAGAGAGAGAACTCTGAGTAGGCTCCATGACCAGTGCAGAGCCCCAATGTGGGGCTTGATCTCAAGACCCGAGATCATGACCTGAGCTGAAATCAAGAGACGGATGCTTAGCCAGCTGGGCCACCCAGGCTCCCTCCAACCCTTGTCTTTTTAACATATGTGTCTGTGTATCATATACATAAATATTTCATGTGTTTATGTGTGTGTGCTTGTGATAAGGGTAATTGAAAGATACGTGTTATCAACTTTGGTGTTGGTTATAATTACTGAAGAATTAACATTAAGAGAAAAACTTTTTCTGGACCGGCTCTGTACCAAAAAAATGCAAATTATGGTATTTTCATGAACTGCTTATTTGTAATGCTTCAGGCTTTTGTGGCTAAGTAGCAATTTTTGATACTAACAAATACATAGCATTACCTTTGTTGTAAATTTATTACCTAATAAAAAACTTTATCCACTTATGCTCAGTCTTCATACATCCTTCTCATATAGTGGTTGCTGCCTCACATTTACAAAATAATTTAGAAATGAAACAGCCTAATGGAGGCATTAAATGTTCTTATCAAATCATAGTTTCTGTATCAAGGAGTTTAACACTTAGTGGGAAATATAAGTATATAAACAACTAAAAATAAAGAAAGTCAAAATATAAATGTGCAAGATTGCTCATTATTACGCTTGAGCTACGGTGTCATTATTTCACCCAGTCATTTATTTTTTATTCACTGATTCAACATATACTTATTAAGCATTTATTCCAGTTGTAAGAAAAGGAAGAGCAGTTTAGAGAATCTGTTACAAACTGTCATTGTTCTAGCCGGTCATTGTTCCCTGAGAGTTTAAATGCCTCTGCTCTTCATAACAGTTAAAGGAAGTCATTTTATTTATCTTAAAAGCTCTTACTCGGAAGGATGGAGAGGAGGGAGAGAAAGACACAACCATGAGGTATTTGTCCCAGAGCTCTTCTCCCAATCTCACTTTTGACAGTGATAGTGAAACGGGACCTTTCAGGTTACGGAGGGGTTTTAAATCCCGACTCTCTGTAAAATTTAGACAGAGGAAAGATTTGCTCTCGGTATCTATCTCTTATCAGAGGGATCTTTACAATTTTACCAATAAAGATGTACCTGTAGCTTTGCAATTGTACCTATAAAGATATACCTATACCTGTAAAGATCCTCTTATCAGGAGGATCTTTACAATTGTACTTGTCTTCTGTTGTAGTGAACTAAGCACCCATTCTGTGTGAGGCTGGAAGGGAAGCAGTGGGCCAGATGCAACAGCAGCAGGGTTTCTCAGACTTGGCACTACTGACATTTGGGGCCAGAAAACTCTCTGTTGTAGGGGGCTTTCCAGCGCACTGCAGGTTACTCAACAGCCTCCCTAGCTTCTACATGCTAGAAGCCAGTAGCTTCCCTACAACTGTGACAACCAAAAGTGTCTCTAGATACTGCTGTATCCCTGGGGTGGGGGGCAGTGTGCAAAATTACCCTGCCACCTTGGAACCACCCATCTAGACACAGGGTTGAATCAAACGTAACCTCACTCCTCTGCCTCCTTTTCTACTATAAAGCTGTAGCACATGGGTTATATGGAATCACCTAAGTATATTATGTTGCAGACATACATACTTTTCTCCATTATTAGTAGATACTTATTTTCAACATGATGATCACAGTGACTGTAGGATTTCTTCTTGGATCTCTGAGCTAGCATATTGGATATGAAAGAGAAAGAAAAGAGAAGAAAAAAGAGGTCTTCAACATTCCATATTCTGTGATGACTTCATATCTAAAAGTTAACACTTGGTCGTGAACTGTTGCAGAAGAGAAAGTGAAAGTGGAAACAGGCTCCGCCCAGGCAATGAGCCAGCAGAGCCGTGGTGGTGGGTGAGCAAGTGAGAGCTTCAGTGGGTGGTCCCCATCCTCCCCTCCAGTGTCCAGTTGAGGGAGGGATAACGGGGAGTGCCCCGCACTTACCCCAGAATCCATTCCTGCAGAAGTCAGAGGGAGGGCATTTAGATTTACTGGGAAGGAATGCTATTTCTGAGGTCTACATATGCTACATCCTTATTAAAGTACATTTGTTCAGCTTTAACAGTGAAATATTACGGGCTCTGCCTTTTCTTCACCTCCAGCCTCTTACTGTCCTGTCTTCCCTTATCTTTAAGCACACCACTCCATTTTTCAGGCGTCTGAAAGGCTGGTGGCTTCCCGTGCTCTCTGTCACACACAGGCGACAGCAAAGGGTCAGGGGACCACCTCAAAAGCTACTGGGGTTGACTGTGACTTGGGGGCTGTAGACCCCTAACTGGCACTTTATAGAATGAGTGGATGTAAAAACCCACTGGGCTTACTCTCTTGCTAACTGTCCAAATATGATACTAGAGTTAAATCATTTTAAAACAACTCTAGGGGTCTACCCACTCCTCCTTCTTCTACTGGAATTTTATCCCATGCCTAAAACCCTATTTCTCATAAGCTAGGTGTAAGCCAGGCTTAGACCTGCTCTTCCAGTGTGGAGATTATTTCTAGAACTCGGGCTACGGACTGTTGGACCATCTGGTGTTCTGCATGCTTCGTTTCAAGTCAGAATCCCATTCACACTTCTAGAGCCTTGCTCTGTAAGTCTTCACATTCTTTTTATTTTTTTTTAAGATTTTATTTATTTATTTGACAGAGAGAAAGAGGGAGAGAGCACAAGCAGGGAAAACTGCAGGCAGAGGGAGAAGCAGGCTCTCTGCTGAGCAAGGAGCTCAATGTAGGGCTCGATCCCAGGATTCTGGGATCATGACCTGAGCCAAAGACAGATGCTTAACGAACTGAGCTACCCAAGCACCCCTTCACATTCTTTAAAAAAAAAAAAAAAAAAAAAATTGTTTTAATTACAAAGTACTTCAAGCATATTTCAGGAACATTTAAAAATTGGTATAATAGACACCAGGTACACTATCTAGATTTAATAGATCTTAACATTCTACCATGTGTGCTTCTGATCTCTCTGTCTCTCAAATGAAACACAGTTACAGGTACAACCCCACCCATCTATCATTTTTTCCTTTTTCTTGGTAAGTAAACCAGTGTTCTGAACTTTCATTCTCTGATAGCCTTTACGACTTCTACTGCATAAATATGCTTCCATAAATATTGGCATTTTCAAGAGAATTAATTTTTACTGGCTTCCACCCTAATTTTCTATTATATATCGTGGCTCCTTTTCAGGGCAAATGAGAATTAAAACTAAACTCCGTTGAAGATCAGTGTTCGCTTTGATCATGCTGATTCCTCTTTATCAGCTAGATAAAATTTATTCATTTACAACGTGGAGCTTGTTCTGACTCACAACAACAAAAAATAATACTGAGAGAAAAACCTAGGGAAAGTAAATATGCAGACTAACCCTTATGTGCCCTTTTTAAAGAAAAGCTTTCCTGTTGTTAAACATTTAATATTCTATTATACTATCCAATAAAGTTTCTCTTTAAAGTTTCCTCAGTTCTGATTTCATCATGGATCTCCTAATGTGAGAGGCTGGCAGAAAAGCACAAGTAGCTTCCTTGGGGCCAAGCTTGTCCCTGCCTGTTTTTGACTCAGCAAGGAGTGCCAAAGAAGGCTCGTTTCCCTCTTTTTCCCGAAAGTTATGCATCAGATTTTTTTTTTTATTAATCAAACTGCTTTCCTCCACAGAGGTGGAAGGGCGCCAACAGGAGCAGTCCGATGGGGCTTCATAAACTCTCAGTGATTCTCTTCCAAAGCAGCAGAAAGTACCCGTCCTCAGCTGCTAGGACAACCTCCAGCAGAGCCCACTCTATGCCAAACAGAAATCAGTGTCAATGACCTTGATTCTAAAATACAAATAGCTCACCAGTGGGTATTTTTATTTTCTCTTCAGTTATAAATATCAAATGCAATGGACTACAACTTGAAACACAGCTGATGGAAGCATAACTATTTTTAATCGAATGTTTTCTGAAAGCTTTTTCTCACATATGTGTTCTTTCCTGAGGGTTTTACGTTGAACAGAAGGCATGTGTCGAAATATGTAGGTCAACAACAGCTTTATTGTTGTCCCCCTTGCCCACTTGATTTTTTTTTTTTTTAAAGTCTTCACTCTTGGTGCCTCTCACTTAAAAATCCTAAATGTTGAGTTCCATCAAGGTCAAATAAAGACCGGCTGATCTGCTGTGGCGTTTAAGGCTATCACATATCCTTGCATAACCTTTCCTTTGTATAGACTTGTCTGATCCAAGAGGTTTGCCATTTTAAGGATCTAGTTTTAATAGAAATTTTGAATAATTTAATCTGACTCAATTTCTAAAAACAACAGGGAAGAAAATCACCAGAATAAATTAGGCATGTGTATATAACCTAAGCTCATAGCATTTATTAAAATTTCCATCAACAGCCCTGAGCTGTTTCTTATTTACATATGTTCCTAGGGGAAATAACGACATCCCCTCGGTGCGGAGCCTTGTGCTCTGTATATTGAGGAGACAGCTTGTGACCTGAATCCCTTTCGGTGGTTTCAGAGAACTTTGGGACTTGTGAATTTCTGTGCAGAATTTTATGTTAATGTACGTACATTTTTTCTGGAGAAATAACTTTTTAATCAGATTTTCAAAGGGAAAGATTCAAACATGGTTAAGAATCAATGCCATATAGGGCATTTGGGTGGCTCAGTGGGTTAAGCCTCTGCCTTCGGTTCAGGTCATGATCTCAGGGTCCTGGGATTGAGCCCCGCATTGCATCGGGCTCTCTGCTCAGCAGGGAGCCTGCTTCTCCCCCTCTCTCTCTGCCTGCCTCTCTGCCTACTTGTGATCTCTATCTGTCAAAAAAATAAATAAAATCTTTAAAAAGAAAAGAATCAGTGCCGTGGAATTCGTGTCTCTGTAGCTTTGGAGAGCAGCTAATTTAAAAGTTGGTGTATAATATATGTATATAATCTCTTTGTAAATTTTTTCAGTTTTTATTTTTGTATTTTTTAATTTTATAGTTATGTTTTTGCATTTTTTTATCCATTCTAAGTGAGTTGAAATACTTCAGGGTTGAAATACAAAGCTCAGGAAAGCCTCCCTTGCCTTTGGTTGCAGGGTGGAAAAGAAGGGAGACTTATTATCAACAGACACAGAAGGTGAATGGGCTTCGCTGCTTTCTCTCTCTTGCCCTTCCATACTGATGCTGATTCAGCATGAAGCTAACCATTAGTAATTGAAGTTAAAAGAAAGAAAATTCATTTACCAAATATTCATTGAGCCCTATGTGCCCGGTCCTGCTCTAGGCAAGCAGACAAAACTCTCTCCTGTGTTGCAACCACAATCTGGACTTCTAGATAATTTTTCTTTCAAGTAGTTCAAAGTTTTGTATTTGGCCCCTAGAACAAAATATTACCTAGTAGAATACATTTAAAAAGAGCCCTCTAAATTCACTGTATGTATTCATCATCTCTATTATGAACTAGAGAGATCTACTCATTAAGGAAACTTATAGCAGAGATTGTAGCTGTGAAGCTTAACCTTTAAGAGATTATCAAGGGAACCACAGATTGTCTGAGTTTTAAGTTTTGTTTTTGTGTGTCCTGGCCTGGTGACCGTCCTCTGCGGGCCATTCCCATTTTTCTTCCCTCTCCTCTTCTTTAAATACATGATTGTCCTGGGACCATTCTTGAACCTAAAACAAATCTCTGATGGCTTCTAACCCCTGTGAGCTCAGTCTGAAGATTATATATAGCGTCTCTCCATTCCATTCAGGAATTCAGGTCTCATAAAGTCACATAGTGGTAATGCTTCTGGATAAGATAAGAATATCCGGAAGTACTACAGCCCTCAAAATGTGTAACACCTCCTCCTCCACAGACAAGCTGTTTCTCAGCCTGTCAGCTGGTCTAGAGGTGAGACAGTAGACTCCCTGGCAGTCTCAGCCTCCTCTCCTCACCAGCAGGGCAGGACAATACTCACCTCCCGGAAGTCTCCTGTGGGTACTCTGGAAGGTGCAGGAAGACTTTCACAGGCAGTTCCTCTCACCTTGAGGTCCCTGTCCACCCAGTAGAATGATTATAAGAATGGATTGTTGTGCTTACTTTCGTCATCTCGTTTAGGCATCACGACAGTCCACTGAGGTAGGTTCCCTGATCCTCATTTGATAAATGAGAACATCGATGCCTAGAAGAGTTAAGAGGCTTACCCTGAGTCTCACAGTCTTTCTGGGTTGGAATGCAAGATTTCTGTTCAGACAGTATGAATTTTTTTTTTTAAGATTTTATTTATTTATTTGAGAGAGAGAGCAGGAGCAGGGGAGCAGAGGGAGAGGGAAAAGCAGGCTCCCCACCGAGGAAGGAGCCTAAAGTGGGGCTTCCATCCCAGTACCCTGAGATCATGACCTGAACCAGAGGCAGACGCCAGCCACCCAGGCGCCCCCAGACAGTATGATTTAAGAGTCCGTACTCTTAACCATCAGGAGATACTATTCATTATTGAAATATTAAGGGTCTTTCTACTTATGAGGGTCCTTTAAATCTATGGTTCCCACTCATCAGAATCACCCAAGAGTATTCTAACTGCAGAGATGCCTGGGACCCGTTCCTCACATGCTAAGTCACAATGGGTCATTTAGCCAATCTGGGATTCTATAATTCTATGATAATTTCTGAGGGCTTATGTCATATAATGACAAGATATAACAATAGATGAATGAATAGGTAAATCACGGTATAACTGCAGAATAAAATATTATGCCTCTGTTTTTTTTTTTTTAAAGATTTTATTTATTTATTCGACAGAGAGATATCACAAGTAGACAGAGAGGCAGGCAGAGAGAGAGAGAGAGAGAGAGGGAAGCAGGCTCCCTGCTGAGCAGAGAGCCTGATGCGGGACTCAATCCCAGGACCCTGAGATCATGACCTGAGCCGAAGGCAGCGGCTTAACCCACTGAGCCACCCAGGCGCCCTATGCCTCTGTTTTTAAAAAAACAGTGTGAAGGGGCACCTGGGTGGCTGAGTTGGTGAAGCGACTGCCTTCGGCTCAGGTCATGATCCCAGAGTCCAGGGATCGAGCCCCACATCAGGCTCCCTGCTCACTGGGGAGCCTGCTTCTCTCTCCCCCTCTGCTGCTCTGCCTGCTTGTGCTCTCTCACTCTCTCTGTCAAATAAATAGGTAAAATCTTTTTAAACAACAAGAACAAAAAAAACCTCTATGAAGACTGTACAACATGGAAAACTGCTTATGGGCTAATGTTACGGAAAAAAAAAAAGCAGAATTCCAAATTAAAAATATAACCACTGAAATTATTTAACTCAGTGAATGAGTTATAATAAAGATTAGAGGGGCACTTGGGTGGCTCAGTTGGTTGAGCAGCTGCCTTTGGCTCGGTCATGATCCTGGGGTCTTGGGATTGAGTCCTGCATCGGCTCCTTGCTCAACGAGGAGCCGGCTTCTCCCTCTGCCTGCTGTTCCCCCTGGTTGTGCGTGCTCTCTCTCTCTCTCTGACAAATAAATTTTTAAAAAAATCTTTAGGGCCGCCTGAGTGGCTCAGTGGGTTAAGCCTCTGCCTTCGGCTCAGGTCATTATCTCAGGGTCCTGGGATCGAACCCCACATTGGGCTCTCTGCTCAGCGGGGGGCCTGCTTCCCCCTCTCTCTCTGCCTGCCTCTCTGCCTACTTGTGATTTCTCTCTCTCTATGTCAAATAAATAAATAAAATCTTTTAAAAAAATCTTAAAAAAAATCAAGATTAGAGACAGTTGACTTCAATTATCAAATGGAAAAATAGATCTGAAATAATTTCCTGGAATGTATCACAGAAGGACAGAAAACTTGAAGGAAAGAGTGAGATAGAGGGTACAGGAGAGAGAGCAACACATGTCTGACTGAAGGCCTGGAAGGAGGTGATAAAGAGGCAGGTTTCTGGTTCTATGCTTAGAGGTTCTGGGGCTTAGGTAAGGTCAGGTGTGGCTTATGGACCACACCTTTAGGTTTCAAAGCATTACCTCTGAAGTCAGCCAGTTTAGAGCTGGGCGTGATGTTGATTCCTTGCTTTGCCACTAACTAGCAGTGTTGCTCAACTTGGCCAGACCTCAGTTTCTTCATCTATAAAGTTGAGGTAAATAATATGTACTCCATAGGATATGCATATAAATTAAATTATTCATTGCATTGCACATAGTAAGCACTTAAAAATAGTAGTTGCTTTCATTTTATTTTATTTTATTTTATTTTACTTTATTTATGATTGAGAGAAAACATGTGTGAGTAGGGATTGGTAGTGGGAAGGGGAAGAGGGAGAAAGAGAATCTCAAACAGACTCTGCCCAGCATGGAGCCCAACATGGGGCTTGATCTCATGACCCTGAGATCATGACCTGAGCTGCAATCAGGAGTCAGATGCTAAACCAGTTCAGCCACTGAGGTGCCCCTTTACTTTTATTTTTATATACCCACAGTAATTTAAGTGTTGAGTGACAACTTTGCTAATTGGTTTATGGAATCATGGAGTTACACAAAAACTTCACCAGTCCACTAATTTATTTTTAGCGCAACCTCACTAATTAGTATTGTTTCCACTCTATTTACACCATGCCCTTCCTTCTGTCTGGGGTTTTTTAAGTAGGAGATTGAAAAGAGATCCAATGCCGAAAGCTTACTTGTAGATGTAACACATGATTTCTTATGAAAATATAGGTAGTCAGAAGCCAGAAAGGAGTGTATTAAACTTTTAGGAGAACTGCGTTCTCTTCGACACTATGCATGCACTGATTTCGTTTGCGTGAGTACTGTATTAATTCCTAGGACTGCCATAACAAATTACCACAAACCGGGTGAAGCAATGGCAATTTATTCTCTAACAGTCCTGGATGCTAAAAGTCAAAACTCAAGTTGTCAGCAGGGTCATGCTCCCTCTTAGGGCTCCAGGAAAGAATCCTCCCTCCCTCTTTCTAGCTTCTGGTGGTTGGGAGCTGGCAGTCCTGGACGCTCCTTGGCTTGTTAGCTGCAGCACTCCACAGTTTCTGCCTTTGTCTTCACATGGCTGTCTTCCCTGTGTCTGAATCTACCTCTCCTTTTTCTTATAAAACATCGGTCTTGTGTTTCAGGTCCACCACTATCTAGTATGACCTCATCTTAATTAATTACATCTGCAAAGACCCCATTTCCAAATACGGTCACATTCTGAAGTGCCGGGTGAACATTGAACTTCAGGGGTACACTATTCAACTCATTAGGCGTGTGTCCTGGCATTAAGCTTATAAACCAGTGGTTTTGAGGTATGGGATAAAGACCATTTTAGCCCCATTTTGCACACAGAAAGACACATATATCTGCTGTGTTCCCTTATATATCATTAATATAGATTTAGGGAGTAGTAGAAAATCTTTCAATTTAGAGAAGTTTGTCAGTATTTTGAATAATTTGTTTAAGAAAGTAACTCCTGTGTTATTTCCCCCATTCAGTAGATGTTGGACCTTCAATACAGTTGTGTGCTAGTAACTGTTTAATAACCAGCTGTCCAGGAAAACAAAACAAAGCCCTGATTTGTAGTATTTGTCAGTTTCCTGGATGTAAATACTCCCACCATGGTCAGTTTCAAGCTATCGGTATGAAGTACTAGCTTGCAAAATTTCTGAAAATTTAACAATCAGTCCTGTGAGCGGGTCAGACCAATTCCATCCATAACCATTGCAAGATTTCACAAAGAGAAAGGCATGAGATCCTATCCTAGATATTAACCCCAGTGAACAATAGTTAGAACAACAGAAGATTATGAATTGCTTCATATAAGGCGCTTTATTTATGCTTTACACAATACAGGGGACTTTGCAGGATCTGAGTAAACCCATTAAGTTGCTGAAGTGAAGATATCTGTCATATAGTAGATAAGTAGAGTTGTGGTCTTGTGAGCAAAATACCGTACTTGAAAGCAAAAGCTGGATCTTGCTCAAGATTGTGCCCTTAAAGATGATGTAATCTTTCACATTGCTAAATCTCTTCAGACTTTATTTTTCTCATTTATAAGATGACAGTAAAAATACCTACTTTGCAGGAAGAGTACCAGCATTAAGTGAAGTAACTGACATACAAGCACCTGGCACATCTATAGCATTAAATGTGCTATAGAATTAAATTAATTAAATCACTCAGGACATGTTTATGTTTTTAATAAAAAAAAAAAAGTCATGAAAATGTCTGTAACATGATTCTGAGTTCCATGAGGGCAGGCAGGAATTTTTTTTCTGTCTTGTTTACTGCTGTTATCTCCAGCACCTGGAATAGTATGCAGTGAGTAACCAGTAATTGTTTGGATAATGAGTGAATCATCAACATGCAGGAAATGCTAGAATTAGACCTCCCCAAAGGAGCACCAGTACTATCATAATACAGCTAAAGAAGACACACTTAACGGGATGTAATAAGAATAGGTTGTTACTGGAAGCATCACGCCTTTGACCAGCCTTCAAGGCTTCACTCCAATTTCTCTCTGTCTCGTTCTTACCATCTCACCAGCCTTCTCTTCCTTTTCCTCCCTTACTGCACCTGATCAAGAATCAGGTGATTGTGTCCTCGTCCCACTGAGTTGGGACACTGTAACTTAGACCTTAGCCATGTCTCTAAGTTTTCTGAGTTGAAATGGGACCCTCCTGCCTCAGACGCCTCAGTGGACTCTCTCCACTGCAAGTGTTCCCTACTGAACGAATACCTTTCCCTTCTTGGAAAATGGCAGTTCCATCCTTCCACTTGTTCAGGCTAAAACCCTTAGAGTTTCCTGAACTCCTCTCTTCTTCCATCCCCACGTCTGATCCGTCAGGCAGTCTTACTGTTGTGCCTTCAGATTTACCCAGGACCTAATCACTTGTCCCCACCTCCACTGCTACCTCCCTGGTGCAAGCCACCATCCTCATCTATTGCTCCCAATGGTTTTAGTATTCATGGATGTCTCTTTACTGAATTATTTATTATTGGCAATTGATGGTGATAAACTTGTGATTTTCGACATATCATTCCTTTTGCTTTTTGTTAGTTGGAATTCTGTTTAAAAAATAGAGCTTTCTTGAAAAAAAGAAAAACATAGAGCTTTCTCTTCCTCACATTTCTTTAAAAACTTTTTTTTTAGGATCAGTATGTACTCATTAGTCATTTTGTTAGTCAATGTATTATAAGCCATTTCTGTCATTGTTTATTTTGATGTTTAATTGGTCCCAGTCTTGGCCAGTGAGAGTTATTTGTACTTGCTTCTATGTCCTTTTGATATGTCTCCACTCAATTTTTTGAATACTTCCTTATTTCTGAAATAATAGAATGTACTAGGTTCATCCTGTACTTTCCCTGCACCAGCCCTGAGATCATCCATCTCTTCAAGAAGCCCTGGTTCCTTTTATTGGAGAAACTTCTCCAAGGTTCTCATTAGACAGAGCTAGAAAATTAATTTTTAAAAATATTTTTGAATTCATACTGATAATTCCAGTCTAACCCCACAGGCTTCTTCCTTTCCTTCCCCCATTCCATATCTGTATCACCTTTCTTCAATAATAAAAACCCTAGTTGCTGGTCATACCAATCAATATACCTAATCATTTTGCTCAGCCCTATAGTACATACAGAATAGCTTCTAAATTGCTATACCAATATCAATACAAACTTACTAAGCTCAGTTCAGACTTTCTTTGTAGTTTTTTTTTTTGAACTTCATATATATTCAAGAGAGGATATTCAAAGCAATGTGTCTGAAAGTGTCTTGAATTAAATTTTTACCCTTCTATATAGGTAAAGTATTGTTGGAATATGTAGTCAACCTTTTGGTTTTCGGTTTTAGGAATTTCCTGTCCTTATTGATTTCATTTTATCAATATTTGATATTGATATCAATATTTATCAGTCTCATTATCTGTCATTTACGTGAAATTAACTAGACTCTTTAGAAATCATGGGAAAGTCAGGTTGCCTTGAATATAGACACAAAAGGAATCAGTGAGAGCCATGATGTAAATTGTGTTCTGGGTTATTAGTTAGAAACCTGAATCCTTCTAAACCTACAACATTCCGTGTGTAGGTTTCAAAGGCTGCTTGGCTGTCCTCCCTTCCTCACATTCATGTAGCCTGTGTTTATGAAGCACACCCCACATGCCAGGCAGGGTGCTGAGCTCTGCGCCGTGGTCACACACATGAATGTGATCATCTCTGCCCCCCAGGGCACATGGAAACAGATATATACAGGATGATATATAAATGTTACCCAGATTTGCTGGAGGAGTACCTCTTCAGGGATGCTCTGCAGTGCATGTGTGTGTGTAGGTGTGTGCATATGTCTGAGTGTGTGCACACACATGTGCATGCATGTGTGTTTCTTGGGGAGGGCTGGAGGAAAGCACAGGCTTACATGGGATCACCTACTGGCTTCCACACTTCTAACCTGCCGGCCACCCCCATTTGTGATAGAATGCTCATGGCATTTGTTTGGTAGGTATATTTCCAAACCATAGGCTCGAAGTCTGATATCCATCTCAAGCACCTCAGTAAGAACAAATCACACCAAGTGTAACTCTGTGTCTTGTCTGACAGGTCTCTAGAGTGGTAACATGGTGAGATGCTGGAAATCTCTGGTTTGGTACTTCAGGGATAACAATATTTCTCATGTTGGTGCTGTCAACAGGAGACATAGTTCAGCCTTAGGGATCTTTCCCCAGCCACTTCATGCATTTTATCAGTGTTTCCAATGGAGTTCTTACCACATTTGCAGTAACAGGAAGTGATAGATAACAAATAATATGAGTTCAGATTAGTTTTGAAAAGCTGGGACAAAGGGCTAACTTCTTTTTTTTTTTTTTTAAGATTTATTTATTTATTTATTTATTTGAGAGAGAGCCTGAGAGAAGAGAGAGCACGAGGAGGGGTAGAGGAAGGAGGGAGAAGCAGACTCCCCACTGAGCAGGGAGCAAAGGGCTAAATTCTTAAGCAGCGATACTTAAAGATGATGAATGCATCCAAAAAACAAATTACCACAAATACAGAGTGGGATAGGCAGGCAAAGAGATCTAGAAGTTGTAGGTGACAGTGGACTTAACATCACAGCAATGTGATATGACCACCAAACAAGTAATTTCACATCAGGCTACATTAACAGAAGTAGGGTATATAAAACAAAGGAGGTGGTGGTCTCATTCACTCTTTGTGCAAAGGCCACTCCAGGAATAAGGTGTATAACTGAGTAAGGCACCACATATGTAGACAAATAGAAACCAACATGAGTGTGTTCAGGGCAGAATGGTGACAGAACTCAAATCTTCAAAAGGAAGTAGTCTTTGAACCTGAGATTATTTATAGCCTGTAGAGTTTGGTTGTCATCAAATATTTGAATGGCTATCATGAGAAAGAAAAGATGAGCTTTATCCCATCTATCATAAGAAGATGAAATGAGGAACAATGAATGGAAACCCCAGGCGGGAGAGGGTTCAGTTGTTACTGAGAGTTAGAGCTGCTTGAGGGTGGCATGTATAGCCTCAGGACAAATGAAGTACATTGTCACCAGACCGGCTCAGAAATCAACTGGAAGACGACAGGACAGGGAAGCTAACTTATGTAAGATCCTTTACCATCAGAAAATTTCCTTTTTATTTATGCCTTTAAAAAGAATTTTCCTTAATAAATTAATGACTTTATAATAAGGGAAATCAGGCTTGGGTTATAAAGCAGTTATAATTTCCTGGCAAATCCTTAAAAGTGACATAAAATGATAACTTGCAGAACATTTCGCCCAAGCATCAGAGGGTATGATTCATTTCATATGCTTTGTGTTTTAGTCATTTTATACTGAACTGAACAATATAGAGTTATCGCATTGAAGGGTTTTTTTTTTTTGCAGGTTTAAAGTCCTGCTGTTTTTCCAAATTCCTGGCTGATGTTATTTTAGAGCTTGTTAGAAATTTTGCTGTTTCTCCCTTCCTTCTTTTGCTTACATCATAGTATGTAGATGGTACAACATGTTGGTTAACCTCAGTCTGACACTTAGGTCGCATTCTCTCTTTTGCCCCATCGATGTCTGGGATGTAAATTAGCCAATAAAGTGGCAACAAGAAATCAGACAAAGAAAATTTCCCAGTTCTACTCACTCGTAATGCTTCTAATTTGGTAGGGGTTTTCCACAGGAAATCACGGAAGAAGAGTTGAAATGCCTTATCTTATGTACTTTCCTTCTGAAGAAAGGAACAGTTAATTGTCTTCTTCCCAAAGTGGTCCACTTTCTTGTACAGGCAGCTGTATTTACTCCAGTACAAATTAAATTCTACATCAAATGACGTCTCTGAGTACTTTCAGTCATTGAGAGCCAAATTATTTAATTACTTCTTTAACCAGTGGGTTTCAGGGAAAGTAATAGAATGGGTTTTGTAAGCAAGAAAAATGTATCCTGAGGATGATTTTAAGGCTTTGAGAAGAACGAAATTAGTTATGTATAATACCAACTAAATTTGAGTATCTGAGTTGGAAGATAATCTTAATTATCTCAAATCAAGTTTGGGTCAAAAACAATCTGTTGAGAGACTTTATTCAAAAATAATGTTAAAAGTTGGGTTATGGACATCAGGGAGGGTATGTGCTATGGTAAGTGCTGTGAAGTGTGTAAGTCTGACAGTTCACAGACCTGTACCCCTGGGGCTAATAATACATTATATGTTAATAAAAAATTAAAAAAAATAATGTTAAAAAGTTATATTAATCACTTCCATTTTCAAAGAATAAACAAATCAGAAACCTAAAATTTTTATTTTGGACCAACTTCAGTCATAACTTATATGTGGTCTAATCCTTCTCATTTTTTTCATGCAGTTTGTATGGATTAAGAAAAAAAAAAAAACTTTCATAGACCAAAATTTCTCCTCCTGACTTTGTTTTGCTTGTCTGTGCCTCCCTCCCACCAACTTGTGTAATTGACGCATTTCTGACATAACCCAGGAAAAGACCTATCTTTATTAACAGGACTTAATTCCCAGGTCAGGGCCCTCCTTGAATTAACTGAAAATAAACACTGTGGGTACTCAATTTCAGTGTTAATGACAAAAGTTGAAATCTGTGCCTAACATAAAGGTTTTCTTTGTCTCTGAATTTTGATTTTCCATGCTATCAGAGGCCCCATTGCAACAGGTAATTTGAGTGTTGATTGTATGTTTTCTCAGTTTGTAATTGTGGTGACATGTTTTTAAAATGTTCACAGTTTTAAAATGAGGTTTTTCTATTAAGGTCCTTCCAACTCAGAAATTCTGTGATCTTAAATTCTTTTTTTTTTTTTCCCTTCAGTTTGAAAATGTGATATTTGGGTGTTGTCCTGTGTGTCCCATACCTATAAACAAGAATCATAGAATTTTAGAGCTGGAAGATGTATTAGTCATTATGTAGTGATTCTACAAACGAAGACGTCAGGGGCCTGAGGAGGAAAGGTGGCTAACCAAGGATCTTAGCGGCACTATGGCTAGAGCTCTGGCCACTGGCTGGGTAACGAAAACTTTAACACTAAGAATGAATCCAGATCTTCTTACCCAAGATTTGCAGACTTCAGGAGAACATTCGTTCACACATTTAAGAATTCTGAGGCATTTATATTAAGCACAGTTTGTTCTTGCTTGACAAACTGTGCTATCATCCCGTTTGTTTTCTCCAAACCTGGGATCACACTAGAAAATAAGTTATGGCTTCAGGTGGGTTAAAGTTTCCTGAGTTTGCACTCCTGGGGTATTTTTCAGGGACTTAAAAATGTAAATTGGCTCCGTGAAGTTTGGACCGCTTTCTTTTGGGTAGGAGGGTGACAGCGCGTCTCTGGGATGCTGGTGGGGAAAGCCATCTCCTCTCCAGCCACTCTGGAAGAGTGTGGCAGGGATGGAGAATGGCGAGGTCCACTTCCCTGATCACCCAGGGCCTGTGGCTAAGGCAGTGCTTCCCTCCTCCAGCTCTCACTTCTGTTTTACCTGGAACCGACCTTGATGATTGTTTTCCTCCCATCCTACCACCTTGGCCAAGCCCCAGCACAGTTGGGAAATTTCTATGTCAGGGTTAAATCCCGCCTGAGAGCTGAATTTATAAAAATTAAAGAGGTAGCATCTCTGCAGCAAGTCTGTGTATAAATGGCAGTTCCTTTCCTTAGTGGAAAACCTGGATCGAAGTGGAAAGGGAGTACAAGTGCTTATAAAAAATAATATCTTAAGAAATAAAAATAGTGCCAAGGTTCTGCGGTCTTACTGTGATTTCAAGCCAAGGAGTTAGTAGAGTTAGTAGAATTTCACACCCCTTTTATTCAGACTTTTCTGAAATTCCTCAGGGCAATCCCTTCTGGTTCTGTTAGTGAGACAAACCCTATTACAGATCAGGGACCTCAGGGCAAGATAGCCTGGGGGGGCCCTGCTGTCAGCCCCCTCTCCTCACTGCTCACTGCTGCCCCTGGGGCAGTTAACCACTTTGCTACTCCTTCTTTCCTCCTTGTAGCCTGGAGCCAAATATTTATTCAGTCATTAGTTTGTTTGTTTGTTTATTTATTTATTTATTTATTTATTTGGGGCTGAAACCCGAGATCAAACCAGACTCATTAGTTCTTTTAAGGATTGATTAAATCAGTTCTGTTTCTGTGCTGGGGGTTGGGATATCGGAAAGAAGAACTAAATAGCGCCTTTGTCCTCAAGGATCAGTCTGTTTAATAGAGGAACTAAAATATGTCCTAAAATATCTGAAAGATGAAAATATCGTGTTTGTTTTGTTCACCACTACCTAATCGGCACCTGTAGCTGCCATGTGGAGATGGCTGAATAAAGTTGTTTGGGTTTTTTTGTTTTGTTTAAGCTTTTTGACTGGAAGAATGAATGACCTAACGGCTCCAAGACCAAGACAGACTTGCAAAAGCCGGCTAGCTAGGGTGGTCATAGAAGACTTGGAGGTGGCGATTGCATTTTGGCTTGGCTCTTGAGGGAAAGATAGAAATTTGAAAGCAAACCTCTAACTGGAGAAAAGAGCACAAGCAGAAAAATCAACAGCAAAGCCTCAAACTTAGAAGTCTGAGGTCAAATGGGAATAGTGAACAATTCTGCTGGTAGGAAGAGTAGATGAAAGAGAGAGGTGGGAATAAGGTTAGAGAGGTATGACAGGGCTAAACTGTGTAAGGTTCAACAATTTGGACTGGGTTTTATGGAAAATGGGTAGATTATTATATAAGTTTTAATAAGAGAATGAGATGCTATACTCAGCATTGTGCTTTAGGAACATAAACCTGGTAGCAACGTGCTAAGGGATTTTGGAAGGGAAAGGCACAGGGACACCCGTGAGAAGAACTGCCATGATTCTTTTTGAGTTAAACTCAAGAGTTCAGGCTGAAATGGATAAAAACCAAGGCAATGAGAACAGAAGAGAAAGACAAATGCCAAAGATCTGGGGACTATGACCTCACTGAAATTTGGCAACTGACTGAATGTGGAAGACAGCAGAAGTGTCTAAGATGACAAGGAGGTTTCCACTGCAATCGCTTAGAAGGATCATCTAACAGTAGAGTACGTTCCAGAATAAAGGGCCATTAACTCAGTCATGGGCAGATTGAGTTACAAAGATGTTGCGGACAGGAAGATGCTCTGCAGACCACTGGCAATGTTACAGACGCTTACAAGGAAGGTAAACATGGGTTTTAAATTAAGGAGTTATCTGCTTGGCACAGACAATTAAAGCTGGAAGACTAGATGAGAACATCAACAGAGTGATCATGGTAGAGATTAGAAGTGCACCAAAGACTGAATCTCTGAAGAAACTTCTCTTTGGGGAGGAAGGAGAACACCTTAGCAGAAGTGTCCAAAAAGTGAGAGGGGAGAGTTTCTAAGAGGGATTGGTAAGACAGCCCAGGTTTCTGAGGGGTGAAGCAGAAGGAAGAGTTAAGAAGTGACTAGTGGATTTGGAAACAGGGAGCCCAGTCATCATGACCTTGAAGCACTTTTTCATTTGGGGGAAAAGGGATTTAGTTCATTTGCAGAAGGCTGCATGTTAGGTACAGCTTTGTACTTAAAGATGAGAACTTTGCTTACATACTTGGTAAGGAGAAAGAGAATGGTACTGAATCAGGTGGGAGGACATTTTAAGAAGCTTTCTCGCCGGGTTATTTGAGAGAAGATGAAATGAAAGAATCATTCTCTATTTCTGTATTTCCTAGGGTTATGCCTGGCCCGTAGTTTGAATAAATGCTAACCTTCACAGTTGTCATCATCCTTATCAGGAAAGGGATTTTTTAGAATAAGGGAGAAGACTGTACATATTTTGCGGCTAAGAGGAAGGGTCCTTTTGAGAGGAAGGAAAGAGGGTAATTCAAGGAGGTCTGGAATAAGTAGGCACTAAGGGCAAAAACAGACTGGTTGACTCTGGAAAAGGGAACAGACCTACCTTTCTCGGAATTAGGGGAGGATATGTGAAGTAACAGGGACATTTTGAGCCCAGGGAACAGTAAGGAGAAGGAGGTTAAACAGATTTGCATGTGATGGTTTCCACCCTCTCAACAAAGTGAGAGGATCTCTCAACTGCAGATAATCTGCTTGAGGCTTGAAGAGACAAATGAAAATCACTGTCCTTTATTTTGTGCCTGCCGTGTATCAAGAACCATAGTAGACACTTTAAATGATCTTTAATCCGCATGAAGATTCAGAGATTATGTATTTGCATTCACATTATACACACAGATGGGAAAACAAGGCAAAAAGGCAAACTCTCTTTCCCAGCCTCACGCAGCTAGTAATGGGAGGACCCAGGGTTCAAAGCCAGGACTGTCGGACTGCAGAACCTGATCTCTATGGCAAGGGAGCCTAGGGGGAAAAAAGGAGCCCCAGTAGATTGAGATCTTGCAGGTGTAGCTATGCTGTCTCATAATCCTGTGGGGTGGTTATTCCTGTCAATTACCACAGTGAACATCAAAGAAGAGCCCTCTCACTTGGGGAGGAAGGGACTGTGAAATTGGGGTGGACCAGAAATGTGAATTCTGGGTCCCTGAGGGCAGTAACAAAGTAAAGAGAGATATGTTTGGGTCGGGGGCTAAGACTCTTTAGCCCTGTGGAAGAATGCCTGATGGACATCAGCAGTTAGGGTGGGGTGAGGGAAGGACATGGGGGTGTCTCGGACTTTTAAGAGGAGAGCAGCTACCTTGGTTTTCCAAGGGAGATGATTTCAGAGTGGTCTTTCTTTACCTTTCCCACAGCTGCCAGAATTCCCACCACTGGGCAGTTAGATTCCTCTTACCATCCTGGGGTTCTAGAGCCCCTACCCAGACACCCTTCCACCAACTCAAGCTAATGTGCTCTGATGTGAAATAATCATATTCTAATTTAAATAGCCTATTGAGAGGTTACACCGGAATCTAGCCATGGTTGGTTTTTGTGGTTTTTTTTGAAAAGATAAAATAAGAGAAAGAATATAGTTACCTTATTTCCACTTCCTACTTAACACAGCTCTTTATATTTTAATAAATTGCCTTCCATGGATAACATTTTATAGCTTAATTACTTAATCGTATATTCACTAAAGAATCAATTATCAAATACCCACGCTATGACAAACATTACTGCAGGCACTGGGGACTTAGCAGGAAAGGAATCGGTATCCCTTCTCTGATAAAGCCTCTATTCTAGTCTAGAAGATAGCCAATAATCAATATAAGTAAAGTGTGTTGTAAATTAAGTAGTAATTAGTAGAAAGGAAAATAAAGCAGGAGAAAGGAAATGCAGGGATTGGAGTGGTCAAGTTTCAATAGGGGAGGGGTAAGCTGTGAACCGCACCCCTCCCCGCCCGCCCCCCCCCCCCCCCCCCAGAGAATGGCATTCTGCAAAGCCGGAAGGAAGGCAAGAGAACGTGCAGGTATCCGGAGAAGAGTGTTCCAGGCAGAGGACACAGCCGGTGCAGAAGCTGTCAGGAGTTGAGCCGGCCAGGTCAAGAACAGCAAGCAGGCTGATGTGACTGCCGCGCTGGGAGCAGTAAGAAACAAAGATGAAGGAGGAAATGGGGGTGGAGTGTCAGATTGCCCAGGACTGTTAAGATGGAAAGACATTGGAGGGTTTGGAGTTGTTTTTCTTTAACTTCTTATCATGGAGAATCTTAATCATATATACTTAGAACAATATAATGAGTCCCCTTGTACTAATCATTCAGCTTCAACAGCTTTCACTTTGGGAGAACTTTGAGCAGAGGAGTGACAAGACTTGGCATGACCTGACTTGAGCAAGATCATTCAGGAGAAAGGGCGGTGCAGAAGTGGGGCAGGCCCAGCAAACAGTTCAGAGACAGATCACTGTGGCCTTAGACCAGGGAGCAGCAGCGGCAGTGGGGAGAAGTGGTCGGAGTCGGGATATTTTTGAAGGACTGCCTAGATGTTATAATTGTATACTTTGGTGAAAAAAGAGAATTTGAAAATACACATAGTATGATAAGGATGGTGAGAGATGTACCTGAATCCCACTACTCTAGACTAAACCCCAATTCTGAAAAATTGGCTTATAAGTGAACATTTGTAACATGATTGATCTATAAGTTATACATTGTGTACTCCTCCTCTATTCTTCTGCAAGCGTGGATGATTGGGCCATATAAAGGGTAAGGATTTATTTGTAATTTACTAATGAGGTGATGACACCTGTTGAGGTACAAGTGCCAACAATTCTTTTTTTTTTTAAAGATTTTATTTATTTATTTGACAGAGAGAGAGAGATCATAAGTAGGCAGAGAGGCACGCAGAGAGAGAGGGGGAAGCAGACTCCCAGCCGAGCAGAGAGCCTGATGTGGGGCTCGATCCCAAGACCCTGAGATCATGACCCGAGCTGAAGGCAGAGGCTTAACCCACTGAGCCACCCAGGCTCACCAAGTGCCAACAATTCTTGAAGCTAAGGAAATTGTGTTACTTATTTTCTGAAAGAATCATGATTTATAAACAGCGATATTAATGTAATAAAACTGAAAATTAAAATAGAACAGACAAAAAAGAAACCTTAAGTCAAAGTATGACAGATGACTCCAAGTTTGAAAGCAGAGTTATAGGTAGACCAGGATTTTATTCCTCTCTCTGTGTAGTCGATAACACACTCTTAGCACATTTTGTTGTATTGAGTTTGCCTTTCTTATCCCAGCCGGACATCTGAGTCATATGTGTTGTTGGTCAGACAAGTAGGACTGTAAACAAGGTAAAGGAATGTGACTGACTCAGTGCACATCCAGGTGCCCCACTGAAAAAACAACCATGTTATCAACAGTGAATGGGTCAAAGAGGATATTTTCACATCATCCCAGCTTACTAAGAACACCTCCCTTGCTTACGTTCAGAAGACATAGGATGAATTCCGAGGTCCTCCATGTCTTGGCTGTCTGACCTTGGGTTATGTCACTTGTTAGTCTGTCTGAACTTCTGTCTTCTACAAAATGGGGATGATAGTGTCCTCTCTGTCTATCCAAAAGGGTCGGTGAGAGGCCCAGGAAGAACTGGGACATGTATAAAATAAAAGAGAAGGAAAGAAACCGGTGCCTCCGTGGAACTGGCTATGTGTCCGGCACTGTGTTGTCCTTCAACAGCCATCTGAGATTGCATTACTGGCCCGTTTTATAGCTGTGGAGCGTGAGGCTCAGAGAGGTTACCTAACTTATACAAGGTCACGGAGCTAGAAGAAGAAAGAGTTGGCATTTGATCCCAGACGGGATCAACTTTAAATCCCGTACCTTGAAAGGAAAAAAAACAATTTTACTGAGCATCTTCCCACTCCATGCCAGAAACCATGTTAGATGTGGTTCTGTCCTCTCTCATTTAATAAAGGTTGTTCTGTACTTCCTGGGTGCTCAACAAAGAATAAAGAACAGGAAAATCTATCTATCATCACCGAGAGAGGATACATAATGAAAACTATTATTTTCCTTCTTTTTCCCGTTCTCCTCCTCTTCCTTCTCTTTCTTCTTCAACCCCCTGCCTGTGCCTCCTCTTCTCTTTCTTCTTTGTTTTATAATCTGACATGCCACCTAACTGAGAGGAATCGATGCGTAGCTAATGGTGTCTGTGGCATGTTTTTTTTTTAATGAAGGAGCCTTGCAAGAGGACAGGTGCACTTCTGCCACCTCACTGCTAACTCTGAGACTTTCTCACAACACACAGCAGCAAAACCAAACAAACAGGTTTTTCAGGAGTCACTGTCACGTCCCCGCAAAGGAGAGCTGCACAACACCAGGCAGACGGGGTATTTACAAAAGAAAAAGTCATTGAGCCAGCGTTAGGCAGTGTAATGGAAAATGAGAATGGGCTTTGGAGTTGGACGGACCCAGGTTCGCAGGGCTGCCCAACACTCTACTTATAGGAACAATGGTGGTTTGCTTCATCTTCGTGTGCCTCAGTTCCCTCAGCTGTAGAATGGAGTACCCCTACTGACCCCACAGGGCTGACGTGAAGACTGGCTGAGTTAACACGTTCCCTGGCCTTCCATACGAACAGTAGGTTACGAAGTATAGATGTGCTCTGGGGGTTTAACAAGCAAGAGAGCTAAGTCAGTAACCCTTGAGCTGCAAATTGGTTTTACCATCATCTCGTTGCAATAAGTTGCATTTGCTTTTCCTGCCTCACTCCAATCACATCCCACCTCCACCCCCACCCCCCTGCCAAAGGGGACAGTCGTGGAGTTTTGCGGGCCAAAGTGGTGAGGAAAGTGCCATGGAAGATGCATATTTAGGTCTTACCTTTGAAGAATGAGTGGTTCTAGATAGAGAAGAGATGGGAGGGACACTCCTGGGGAGATTGGAACCACTTGCAGGAAACCCTGAGAATGATGATGAGTATGGCTGGGGAGACAGTGAGGAGGACTCTCACCACAGGCCCATTGTACATACTGTTCTCAACCCGCTATCTCCTGCCCACCCCTTTCCTTGTTATACTCCTGCCTCTCGTTGCTCCCTCGGGAACCTTTCTTTGACTTCCTGACCAGGTCAGCTCCTAGTATGTGTGTCTTTTGTAAGGGCTTCACAGTTAGGTGTTTATTTCTTTTATTTCGTTTATTTCTCTGTGAGTTTCTTTGAGTACTATGAGCCCCACTCTTTAATTCCCATCAAAACAGAGGTTATGTCTGTTTTGCACTCACATTGTTTCCCTTCAGTCCCCGGCCTTCTGCAGTGCATGAACTATAGAAGGAGCCTAAGAAATACTCACTAAATAAATGGATATGGTTGGGTTTTTGGTGAAGTAGCAGTCTGGAGAGGAGAAAGGTTTATATTTGAGATTATGAATCCCATTAAGTGTCAGCGCTGTATTCCCTCATTTAATTCTCAAAAACAGTTTGTGGAATCGAGTGCATTTCATTTCATTTTAAAGATGGAGAAATTGATGTCCAGAGATGTTAACTATCTTTCCTTATGGACCCAGCTATAGAGTAAGTGGTAACAGAGGGATTTGAGCCTGGCACCTTAACCTCAGAGCTCTCAGATGAATCACATTACTCTGCTGTTTTAGCAGAAGAGGGACCAAGTTAGGTACACAGGTAAAGTTAGGATTAGATTTCTGTTTGAAAATTATGGATTTTTTTTCTTCCTCCTCCTCCTCAATTATCGTCATCATGGTTATCACTTCATGAGAAAGACTAAGCAGAAAAGAACTCCTTCATGGCGCCTCGGTGGCTCAGTGGGTTAAGCCTCTGCCTTCGGCTCAGATCATGGTCCCAGGGTTCTGGAATCAACCCCACCTTGGGCTCTCTGCTCAGTGGGGAGCCTGCTTCTCCCTCTGTCTGCCTGCCTCTCTGCCTACTTGTGAACTCTGTCTGTCAAATAAATAGATAAAATCTTAAAAAAAAAAAAAAAAGAAAGAAAGAAAGAAAGAAAAGAACTCCTTCATGTGTCACGTTTTACATTCATGTTGACTCTTCTGCCAAAGAGATTGGGTCAAATTTCCTCAGTAAGTATACCGGACATTTCAAATTCTGATCCCCAGAACATTTTAGACTACTTTTCTTAGTCACCTTTTAAGAGCCAATATGAACTTTGCCAGAGCATGACAGAATAACTTTGAATAAAAGGAGGTGATTTGACTAAGTTTGGTATTATATGTGACACTAGGTTTCTGTTTTTTACTCAAAAAGCAGATCTAGCCTGTGGTCATCAGGACTGTTGCATCATAAAGCTCCCAGAAGAAAGGTTTAATTTCATCAAGGAAGCTGAGAAATCCTGAGCATCTCCAAGAATAATAGCTGTTACTATAATAACACAGTTTATTACTAGAAAATTAACAAAGCCCAATAAAATATGGCACTCTGGGGAAAAACCACAAAAACAAAAACTTAACCCTAAGAATAAATCACCTCAGTGCAGTTGTAAGTCTCTAGATAGGGGAGTGCATTACAGTAATCAAGAAGATGATAGTTATCACTGTATATTGCTCTTATTTACCGGGCAGCATATAAAAACTTTAACGTATTTGATTCTCGTAACAAACCTGCGAGGCCCTATTTTTATCCCTATTGTATAGATGAGGAACTGAACACTGCCCAAGGTCACACAGCTAGTAAATGGTGGAACTGTCTTCACACCTAGCTAGTCTGCCCCTGGACTAGGTGCTCTTACAGTGTCCCTTGGTAGCTGCTTACTCACATGTTCACCTCTGTCTCCTTGGCTTTCACTGAAAGCTTAAGTTGCATTTAAGCCTTTAGCATTTAAGAGCCTGCTGTGTTCAGATTCTTTCAAAAATAACCCAGCCTTCCTGGCAGATGCAGTTGCTTTCTGTAAACTTAATTTTCAAGGGAACTACACTATTCAAAGAAGTAGGGAGGCTGAATAAAAATAACCAGATTCTCTGTAGAACATAATGGATTTCTGGATCAGTGGCAAATAGCTCTCAGTCATGGCGGCATTCTCTGAAGTATGCCCTCCCCTAGGTTAGAATTCCATTGTCTTCATTGGCCGTACAACCTGAAAATAGTATCATTTTTTTTTTTCTGTCCCCACACTTCAGCTTTCTTCTTTCTGTCAGTATTTTGGAAAGTCCACAAAACCCAGAGGCCTCCCTGTCGTTGCCCTGTGGTTGGTGTAAAAACCAGATGATGCCATGCTGACCTAAAGTCTTTTAAATGGATCAAACTGCACATTAGTCACTGGCAAAGTTTTCAGGTCCTTTTACCTCAGAGACTACTCATTTCCTCATTCTTGCCACCCTTCGGTCATGAAATAATAGCAAGAAAAAGATGTGAGTACTTTTTGAGGACGCCTCCTAGTCTATCCTTCAGTTCTAGCGACTGATTCCTTCATAGTGGTGACATTGAAGGGCCCTGATATCCAAAGGGATTGGGCTCTAATCGCTAGATTCCTTCTGGTGTTCTGCTTAAGTGGAGGGACTCCCTGATTTCATCCAAGTGAAGCATTTCATCATGCCTTACATGGTTGCATTCCTGTGCTCCGAGCACTTAGGAGTGAAATTACATGTCTATTTAGTGCTTTTTGCTATTCGTTTACTGCCAAAGAAGTCCCTGTAGAATATGTCATCATAACAAAGGCTGATTTCACGTGTTGACACCAAGGCCCAGAACTACATCGGCAATCCAGGGACTCTGCGGGCACAACAACTAATTTTGGAGCAAACCCAGAACTTTTCATTCCCTGTCCTGCCCTGAAGGGCAAAGGCTTTCTTCTGCCTGTTTTAAAAGGGAAAGCACTAAGTTCATAATTATTTTTATAGCCAGGAGGCTTTTTTAAGTGCTATACCTGTTCTAGAGATGATTTGTGCTTTGAGGTGGCGGTCAACACTGATTTAATCCTCAGCGTTCTGTGGGATGCGCTTGCTCTGCAAGGACGGGAGGCCACTTCCTGGAAAGGCCTTCGCTTTGGGAAGGAGTATTAGAAGGTTTGAAAGCAAACTTTGGCAGCAGCTCTGGATCAAAGTTCAGGCAAAGAGGCGCTAGCGTTTCCAGGGGAGCTATACTGTTGATGAGAGAGGATTCTGTCCTTTGCTCGGGGCAGGAAACGTGTCTCCCCAGAATGCTCTTCCAGACAATCCCAGCTCTGATCAACTTCTCCTCAACTCTTGCAGTGAGAGATTGGATTGGGGAAAAAATCCATACTGAAAAAATCCTCACAAAACCCTGCCTCAATGGAATATGAATCCATTTGATGATACTTAGAGGGGAAGCAGACCGATTGAAGGGGATTCTGTCTTTTTCCAAGAAATTTTATTGGCGAGTGTAGATTCTTCCTCAAGTTAATGTCAGAAAGACATTGACGCATCAAGGATTTGTTGCTAGATGGGCTAGCTGTCTACTTTCTTTTCCTTCCGAGCTAGGGGCTGCTTGTGCAGATCAAAATATTTCTAATGCTTGTATAGTTAGGAGATCCTGAATTAAGGTCACTGATTTCCTTAAAAAGAGACAAGAAGAGCTAAGGAAATAGGATGGCCACCTCTTCCCAGTGTTAGCCCTGAAAGCCATGGAAACCCACTCAGTCCCAGGCAAGAGGATGGCTGATTACCCTTTAAGGAAATATAGTGCATTTTCAATAGTTTGGCTGAATTTATCACAGAATTCTGATAGGATTCAGGAAAGTAAAAATAAGGCCATTGGTCTTTTCTGTTAGTACAAGTTTAGTATTGGGGCTTTCTCAAGGGAGGAATCTCTGATCTGCTGTAGGAGGCTGGGGGACCAACTAGAGGAGAAAGGGGGTCCAAGATGGCTTTGCTTTAAAATGCCATTATCTCCATGCTACTTCCTTTTTAGGGCTCCTATCAACATTTTAAAGGTATAACAGTTAAAAAGATAAATTACCTTAAACAGAAAAATCCAATTTTATGAAACAAGAGCTAAACAGGTGTCAGATCTAAGGATTTGCATATAGGGAGTGCACTTACTTGAAACTTACTATGACCTGGACATGTGTAACTCACTTATCAGAGCTCATAGCAGAGAGTGCTCTTGAAGGCTACAGTGTCCTGACACATACCACAGACCAAGTCCATGGGCTTGGGTATCCATGGCCAACCTTCAGAGCCAGGTCCCTGGCAAGATTCTGTGTCCTGCCTAATCTCATGGCAGAGACTTGGGGTTGCACTGCTTCTGCTCCCCTCTCTCTTTCCCTTGGTTTCCGTCAGTCCATCAACCCCACTTCCCTTCTCATGGCTCTTCTACCCAGCGTTCATTCATGACCGAAAGTTGTGATGAGGGTACAGATGAAAACGTGTTCTCAACTAGTTGGAAGGGGGCTGCTTCATGGCTATGCAGCATCCTCTGAGATGTGCCATTCCAACTTGAACAATGCACACAACATTATAAGTGGCGTGCTTCCTGGAATATATCCTCCCGACACAAAACAACCAGCATTAGCATTTTACTTTATTTCCATCCTGTCATTTGTTCATCACGTATTTTTTTTTTTTAAATGGAACTGTGGTCATATATGTACAGGTATTCCAAATTTCGGATCATACTTTTTACAACTACCGGTTTGTCATAGACATTTTTCCATGTCGCTATATAGTCAGATGTACTAACTCTCTAAATGTGCTTCTTACATAGATCTGCAACTATGTGGGACCTGCAAAGGTTATTGTTCAGTTGGTCACAAATGGGAAAAACATCCACCTGCACGCACACAGCCTGGTGGGAAAACACTGTGAGGATGGGATCTGCACTGTAACTGCCGGACCCAAGGACATGGTGGTCGGGTAAGTGAGGGCATATGACACTGTGAAAGGCAGGAGCGGAGGCAACATGGCACCCGGGGACTTGGACTGAAGGTGTCCTTTTCATTCGGAACCTTCCCAAGACTCTCAAAGATGGTTTTATACTCTTGATGATTCTTTTAATGAATCATTGAGTCTGGATTTATAAGATGAACATTTTGAGCATGAAAAAGATAGATAAATATTGTTTCAGTTCTCTGCTATTTAGAAAGTGTGCGCGGATAAGAAGCCCAGGAATGCAAATTTGTTTTGGCATTCATCAGACTTGAAATTTAAATACAAAGGGACGTATTCATTTAAGAGTTAGACAGAACAATTTTAAATGAATGAGTTATTATAAAAGATGTTCAGCCCAAAAGGAGTAAGAAAGTTAAATTTTATTTGATTCTTAAGAATATCTTTCTAGGGTTTCCTAATACTGGTTTAAACAGTTAATGATAAAATCCCAGTTAATCTGGACTATGCACTCAAAAGAAAGGAATTGTTTAAATCAACTGTAATTAAGTTGATGGTAGCATTTCAGGCTTTGAATTCTGATCAGGTCTTAAGTTGGTTGATATTGGGGAGGTTGAACTTTCATGTTCCTAGGTATTTCTTTGTTTGACTGTGAAAATATTCAAGTGTGAAAAACCTAGAGAGAGAGCTTTCTTTTAAGTCACTAAAATCTGATTCTTTTGATGTTAGAAAAAAAAAAGCCTCTAGATTGGAGGAAGAAGCTTAAATTGATTTAAAAAATTCAGTTGTGCTTTATATGAACTTGTTTCAACATTCTCTTAAACGACTGGCCTCTTTCCTGTTGAATGTCACAGTGTTGGAATACTCTTACGGTTCCTGACTGACCTGTGAGAGCTTTGAGATGCAGGGTAATTGTCAGAGTTTCAGACTAATTGATCACTTAGTGTTTCTGCGGATTTACCCCAGCAGGCTGCTGTCAGTTTGAAGTGTTGGTCCTGTTTAATCTGTGTGATAATCATATCCTTTAGAGGAAATTATAGGTGAAGTTCCTTACTAATAACATTTGTTATTATAAAACTGCCAGTATGTTGTCTATAATTTGGTGTTTCTGTGGCTTGGCTTAGTAATCTTCTAGGATTTTAGAAGGAACTAATGGTTATTTGGTTTGAAACCTACAGCAGGAATAGAAGTAAGTTGCCTGTTTCTGAGGAAAGGAAGGAAATCCTTTACTCTCTTGCAGTGGGGTTCTGTTGCTGGGAGAACTCATTCACTCAGCAAACATTCTGAGCACCTACACTCCCAAGTCTGATCATTAAGATGTCTCCTCATAGCGCTGTGGGATTTTTGTGACCCTATACAACTTCACCAAGAAATTCAGTCAAGAGGATGCCACATGATAGTTATAACAGGCTCAGTAGACTTTCTTGTTAAGAGTGTTCTGTGAGGGGCGCCTGGGTGGCTCAGTGGGTTAAAACCTCTGCCTCCGGCCCAGGTCATGATCCCAGGGTCCTGGGATTGAGCCCCAGGATAGAGGCCCGCATCAGGCTCTCTGCTCAGCAGGGAGCCTGCTTCCTCCTCTCTCTCTGCCTGCCTCTCTGCCTACTTGTGATCTCTGTCAAGTAAATAAATAAAATCTTTAAAAAAAAAAAAAAAGAGTGTTCTATGAAACACTGGTATTCCCTTTATAATTGATTTTTAATTGAGAAACTTTTGCCTACAGTCTTTTCTAAAATATAATATTTCCTTCATGATTTGTCTCTCTTATTTAAATTTTTTTTAAGTTTCCAATGTCAGAACCTGTTGTATTTGAGTAGAGAATATGCTAGTAGTCTGGAAACCAGAATTCTCTTCATTTCTGTCACTCTCAGCAGTAGGGTTAGGGGGTAATCTTTATGACTTCTTGAGCCCTTTTCCCTTATAAAATATGAGCATTGGGCTACAGAATTTGTCTCCAGGCCCTTTACCTCTCAAAACTTCTAGACTGAGCTAACATTAGCTAATATTATGAAACAACATGAACTGACTTGCAACATATGTATTTATGGAATGCCATCGATTACTGTTATTCAGTTCTAACTTGTAGGTAAGAATATGACCTAGAGAAATTTAGGAAGATAGCCAGAGTTACTCTGCAGACTTGTCAATACTAGAAATGGAACCAGGAAATCTCTTCAACAATACTGCTTAGGCTAAGAGTATATATTCATGAGTAGGGCACCAATCCAACATATCAAAAAGAATATATAAAAAATAACTCAGGGGAGATAAATGACTTTTAAGTTACCAAAGCCAGAAGGGAGATTGGGGGAGGGTGAAATAGGTAAAGGGGATTGAGAGTACACATATTTTGATGAGCACTGAGTAATATATGGAATTGTTGATTCACTATATTGTACACATGAAACTAATATAACTCTGTATGTGAACTACACCAGAATTAAAATTTTTAAAAAACAAAAGCAAATTAAAACAAATAAATTATCAAAGCCAAAGACATATTTATCTTTGGGGTTCTTTTAGTTTCTATATTCAAAGACATTTTGTTATCAAAATTAAAATATTCATGTTTTAGATAACTTGAGTCACAACTGTAGGTTTGAATGCTATCATTTTGCCTTTAAAAATTTTTTTTATTTAGCTTTATTTTTTTCACATTTTATTTCTTACTCATTTGTTTAGTTAGCTTTTAGTGCCTGTCCTCATAAAAATAATTTTAGTTCGATATTTTATTTTTGACCTTGAATATCAACAGTTTGTTTGAACAACATTTTAGTTCTCTGAATTTTCAATCAATGGAAACTGTTACTTGACTTTGCTTTAAGTCGCCTTCCTCACCAATAATCACCACACCCTCTGTTTCCTGGCAGCCCTGCTTTAGAGAGATTTGAAGGCTTTTTTTTTTTTTTTTAAACTACTATTTACCGCATGTACCAATTGGTAAGCACTAGTAGTGGATATATAAGTACAAAAGAGAAGCAAGGCCTCCCTCAATGAGCTAGTGCAAACCATATTAAAGTGGTGGTTTTGTAGGTCTAAAAACAATTGATTATTGGCAGTTTTATAATGTTAACCCCAAATACACAGAGAAGATGCTGGTTCAAGAAAATGAACAAAGTATGCACTGAGATCGGAAGTGTCCAACTTCAAAATTAGAGTGTAGATTGGGAGTCAGGATGCTTTTGAATCTTGTGTCAGCTATAAAATCAATGTTTGCATCCTGAGAGGAAGAAAAGCCAGGTAGAGGGGCCCCCTTTAAAATCCCAAAGTAGGGGCACCTGGGTGGCTCAGTGGGTTAAAGCCTCTGCCTTTGGCTCAGGTCATGATCCCAGGGTCCTAGGATCGAGCCCCTCATTGGGCTCTCTGCTCGGCAGGGAGCCTGCTTCCTCCTCTCTCTCTCTCTCTCTGCCTGCCTCTCTGCCTACTTGTGATCTCTGTCTGTCAAATAAAATCTTTAATAAATAAATAAATAAATAAATAAAATCCCAAACTAATGACATGGGGGTTTGAACCTACCCAGAGGGCAGCAGTAGTTCCCAGATGATAACGATGATGACGATGATGATGATGATGGAAACATCTGGCACAGTGTAGAGGATTTCAAACCTGACAGCTATTTAAAGTCACCTTTGGTCACTTTATAAAAATATTGAGCCAGGCCCTCCTCTCAGAGGTTCTGATCTCATTGGTCTTGCAGAGCATAGAGCAGTGGTTCTCAAACTTTAGGTGCTTTGGCATCTCCTAGAGGATTTGCTGAAATGCAAATTGCTGAGTCCCACCCTCAGAGTTTCTGATTCCGTAGGTTTGGGATACGGTTTTAAAATGTGCATTTTAATAAGTTCTCGGGAATCACTGATGCTCCCAGTCTAGAGACTACACCTTGCAAACTACTGTAGAGACTATGGCACTTTGAGTAAGACACAAGATTGTAGACCCAGCCCTCTTTTATTAGCTGTGATAGCCATCTTCTAAAAAAAACCTCTGTCAAGTTTTACTGAAGCAACGTATAATTTAAATACTGTAATATTTAGCCTTTAAAGTGTATAGTCTTACGAATTTTGGCAAATATGGGGATAAGAACCACAATTAAGGTATAGAATAGTTCCATTGTCCCCCAAATCCTATGTGCCTCTACCTCCCACTCCAGGTCCCGGCAACTCCTGATCGGTTTTCTATCCCTACAGTTCTGCCTTTTCCAGAATGACATAGAGGTGGAATCCAGCAATATGTATATAGCCTTTTTGAGTCTGGCTTCATTCACTTAGCGTAACGCATTTGCAATTCCTCCTGCTTCTTTTATGTACCAGCAGCGTCTGCCTTTTCATTCCGAAGTGGTATCGCACCCCCTGATGTACATCACAGTTAGTTAGTCTGCCTCTTGAAGAACCTTTAGCTTCTTTTCCCATTTTGACAGAGCCACTTTTTGTGTGAACGTAAGTTTTCGTTTCTTTGGTCTTAGGTAAATACTGAAGAGTGGAATTGTAGGGATGGATCCTAAGGGTCCATTTGTTTTGATAAGAGATTGCCAAATTGTTTTCCAAAGTGGCCGTACCATCTTGCATTCCCATGTGTTAACATTTATGATCCTCGGGGCACCTGGGTGGTTCAGTGGGTTAAGCTTCTGCCTTCAGCTCAGGTCATGATCTCAGGGTCCTGGGATCGAGCCCCACATTGGGCTCCCTGCTCAGCGGGGAGCCTGCTTCCCCCCCTCTCTCTGCCTGCCTCTCTGCCTACTTGTGATCTCTCTCTGTGTCAAATAAATAAATAAAATCTTTAAAAACAAACAAAAAAACATTTATGATCCTCAGTTTTCTCGGTTGCACGGGCTGTTAGTAATAATGCCTGCTCTTGTTTTCTTTTACATTTTATCCTAGAAATCTTCGAACATACACAAAAGTAGAAAGAAAACCACAATGAGCCCTTACCGTATCCATCACCCAGCTTTGACAATTAATTATTACATCTTGGTTTAAATATACCCCTGCCTAGATAGCTTTATGTATTGATATCTGATCCAGTTCCATTCTGTTAGGAGAATACTTGGTATGATTTCAGTCCTCTTATTAAATTTATTGAGATTTGTTTGACGGATTAGAATATGGTATGCTTGGTAAATGTTCCTTGTGCACTTAAAAAGAATGCTTAGTCTAATTGAGTTGAATGCATATTCTATAAATGTCAATTAGGTCAAGTTGTTTGATAGTGTTGTTCAAGTCTTCTCTATCCTTACTGACTTTCTCCCTACTTGTTCTCTCAGTTGTTAAGAGAGAGGTGTTGAAATCTGATGATATTTATAGATATATCTATTTCTTCTTCCAGTTTATAAAATTTTGTTTCTTGTATTGTGTGAAGCTCTTTTTTTTTTTTAAGATTTTATTTATTTAGAGAGACGGAGAGAGAAGGAATATAAGCAGGGGGAGTAGGAGAGGGAGAAGCAGGCTTCCCTCTGAGCACGAAGCCTGATGCAGGCCTTAATCCCTCGATGTTGGGATCATGACCTGAGCCAAAGGCAGATGCTTAACAACTGAGCCACCCAGGTGACCCTCCTGAAGCTCTTTTATTAGATACATAAACATTCAGGATTCTTATGTCTGCTTAATGAACTGATCCTTTTATGGTTATGAGATGACCCTCTTTTATCCCTTGTAATAGTTTTTTGCTCAAAAATCTACCTTGACTGATACTAATATATAGCCATTTCACCTTTTTTTAAAAAAAGATTTTATTTATTTATGCAGGAAAGAGAAAGCACAGGGGTAGGGGGTGCCCACTGAGCAAGGAGCTTACCTTGGGGCTCCATCCCAGGACCCCAGGATCATGACCTGAGCCAAAGGTCGATGCTTATCCAACTGAGCCACCCAAGCACCCTTCAGCTTTCTGCTCATTAATGTTAATGTGGAACATTTTTTTGCCCATCCTCTTAGTTTTAACCTATTTGTGTCTTTATATTCAGAGTAAATATGCACTGCATATAGTTAGGTCTTATTTTTTTTTTTCTATTTGACACCGTCTGCCTCTTAATTGAGGTCTTTATATAATCTCTATTTAATCTGATTACTAATAGGGCTGTGTTTTGCTCTCCCATCTTGCTCTTTGTTTTCTGCTTATCACATCCGATTTTTGATCCCTCTTTCATCTTTTTTCTGTCTTCTTTTAGATTAATTATTTGTTATGATTTTATCTTCTTTTTGGTTTATAACCACTTTATAGTTTTTAGAAGTTGTTTTACAGCTTGCTATATACTATACATCTTTAGCTTATCGTAGTCTACCTTTAAGTAACGTTATACTTCTTCGTAGATGGTATATGAACAGTACTTCCATTTCTCGTCTCTCAGCCCCTGGCTATTATGTACTCTGTTTTACACCTACAGATGTGGTAATTCCCACAATGTACTATTTTTTTAATTTTTGCTTTAAATTCTCAATTACCTTTTTTTTACTAGTTTCATAGGTAGAATTTAGTGATTCATCTGTTGCATATAACACCCAGTGCTCATTACTTCAAGTGCCCTCCTTAATGCCCATCACCCAACTACCCCATCCCCCACCCAGCTTACTTCCAGCAACCCTCAGTTTGTTCTTTGTAGTTCAGCCACTCTTATGGTTTGCCTCCCTTTCAATTTTCATCTTGTTTTTTTTCCTTCCCTTCCCCTATGTTCATCTATTTTGTTTCTTAAATTCCACCTATGGAGAAATCATATGGTATTTGTCTTTGACTAACTTATTTCACTTAGCATAATACACTGTAGCTCTATCCACATCGTTGCAAATGGCAAGATTTCATTCTTTTTGATGGCTGAGTAATATTCTGCTATGTAAATATATGCCGCATCTTCTTTATCCATTCATCTGTCAGTGGACATTTGGCTCTTTCCAAAGTTTGGTTATTGTGGACATTGCTTCTATAAACATCAGAGTGCACTATTTTTGTATCCTTTGGATAAATACCTAGTAGTGCAGTTGCTGGGTCGTATGGTAGCTCTATTTTTAACTTCGTGAGGAAACTCCATACTGTTTTTCCAGAATGGCTGAACGCTCAATTATCTTTTAAAAGAAATTTTAAACAAGGAAAAAAGTATTTATATTTAACCACATATTTATCATTTGTAGTGCTCTTCATTCTGTTTCATAGGTCTAGATTTCTGTCTGGTAGCATTTTCTTCTGCCTGAAGCCCTTCCTTTCCTTTTTCTTCTATTGCTGGTCTGCTGCTGATAAATTCTTCAGTTGTCATACATCTTTAAACTCTTCATTTTGTCTCTGTTTTAGAAAGATATTTTTGAAGAGTATAGAATTCCAGGTTGACAATGTTCTTTCGCATTCTTAAAATATGCTGCCCTCGGGTCCTTTTGGCTTGCCTTGTTTCCAGCAAGAGGTCTGCCCTCATTCTGATATTTTGTTCCTCTTCATGTAGTGTGTCATTTTTTTCTCTATCAATAGCTTTTCAGATTTTCTCTTCATTAATTTTCATTTCTCTTCACTAGTTTGAAGCAATTTTATTATGGGCTTTAGCATAGTTTTCTTCATTTTTTTGTGCTTCAGAGTTGATTAAGATTTTTAGATTTCTGGGTTTAGAGGTTTTTATTTTTTAAAGATTTTATTTATTTATTTGACAGAGAGAGAGATCACAAGTAGGCAGAGAGGAGGCGGGGTGGGAGGAAGCAGGCTTCCTGCTGAGCAGAGAGCCCATGTGGGGCTCGATACCAGGACCCTGAGGTCATGACCTGAGCCAAAGGCAGAGGCTTAACCCACTGAGCCACCCAGGCACCCCTGGGTTTAGAGTTTTATAATTGAATTTTAAAATGTGTCAGCCATTATTTTTTCAAAGTATTTTGTCCATCCACTTCTCTTTTCCGTCTTCTTCTGAAACACAAATTACCTGTGTGTTTTGCTGTTCAAAATTGTCCCGGAGCTCACTGGTGATCTGTTATTTTTAAAACTTGTTCTTCTTCCTGTGTTTCATTTTGAATTGTTCTATTACTATGTCCTCAAGTTCACTAATCCTTTTATCTATAGTGTCTAACATATTCTTAATTCCATCTAGTGTATTTTTCTTTTCAGCCATTGTAGTTTTCATCTCTGTAGGTTTGTTTGACGTCTCTTTAATATCTTGCAAGTGTTCCTTAACATATTAAAGCTTTTTACCTTCTTAACCATATGGAATATATCTATAATAGCTATTTCAGTGTAGAGGTCTACAAATTTTGTGTTCTGTCTCATTTCCTGATATGTTTCTATGATCGATTGTTATCCTCATTATAAGTAGTATTTTCCTGTGTCTTTATTTCTTTTTCTTTTTTTTTTCCTCTGTCTTTGCATGCTTGGTAATTTGTGATTGAATGGTAGACATTTTGAATTTTAGATTGTTGCATGCTGGCTTTTTTTTTTTTTTTTTTTGTATGCCTTTAAATACTTTTGAACATTGGGATGAAATTAAATTTGGGAACAGTTTGATCCTTTCTAGACTTATTTCTAAGATTTGTTAGGGAAGCCAGATCAACCTTCCATCTGGGGTTAATTTGACACCATTACTAAGCCAATACCTTTCTGAATATCCATCCTGATGATTCATGTATTACAAGATTTCCTGAACTAGTCCAGCCCCATTGTGCTCCAAGAAATGTTTTGCCTGCTCCTTTCTGGTGTTTTGTACCCCCCACCCTGGCCCCACCAAGTCTCAGGTTGTTTCCTCACACACATGCTCTGATCAGCACTTTGCTGAAGACTCAAAGCAGAGTCACACTGTACATCCCTGAATATCTCTCTGTATGTGGTTCTTTCTTCTCTGATTCTCTGCCTGTGACTTGCAGCCTCTTTAGACCCCTCAGATTTTTAACTCCATCTCCAAAACTCAGGGAGATTACCAGGTCCTGTGTAGGTCTCCCTTCCTAGACTGCAGCACGGAAACTCAGCATTATTGTAGGAATCAGCTTAGTTGTTTTTCTTAAGGATCACTATCCTGTGCTGCCTGTTATCCCATGTTAGAAAACCATTTTCCATGTGTTTTATGTTACTTAAGGTGAAAGGTTCAGTATTGTTCCTGTTACTTCCATCATTATCTGAAACAGAAGATTGGCTTCTGTATTATTCCATTTATTACCAGAGTAAATAAATTATTCACATAAGGATGATGCCCTTTTCATAGGGATTAGTTAAATAATATACATGAAAATCACTTTCTGTATGGTAAAAGGTAAAGAGTTACATAGGTGTTTGTCACTGTCACTACCTATACGTAGGTAGTTGTGGATGATCTACATCAGAGTACAGCCTGAAAGGCCAAAAGATGGTGTTGTTTCTAAAAAACTATCTATGCTTCCATACATATCGATACGTCATGTTGCATATTTTTCTGCGCTGTGTGAATTCACGCATTCGTGTATTCAACATTTATTAGACACCCATATGTCAAGCAGTGTTCTTTTTTTTAAGATTTTATTTATTTACTTGACAGAGAGACACAGGGCGAGAGAGGGAACACAAGCATAGGGAGTGGGGGAGGGAGAAGCAGGCTTCCAGTGGAGCAGGGAGCCCTATGTGGGGCTCCATCTCAGGACCCTGGGATCATGACTTGAGCCGAGGGCAGATGCTTAATGACTGAGCCATCCAGGTGCCCCAATCAAGCACTGTTCTAAGCACTGGACATCTTTGACATCAGAAGCTTATATTCTGTTATATTCTGTTGGTCTGTTTTTCTTCTCTGTGTGTCTCAGCTATTCTACTTTTTTTTCTTTTAGTATAGTTGACACACAATGTTACATTAGTTTCAGATGCACAACATAGTGATTTGCCAGATTTATACATCGTGCTAGTTCATGTCCTTCTTTTTTCTGTCACTCTCTGGACATGTTTCTCATTGCATCTCTGGACCTCTGTCAGAGCGCTCATCTCATTCTGCCTTCACCTCCTATATTTTCTTCTTCTAGTTCATCTTGTCTTCTTCCAATACTATCTTAGTCTTTGTTTCATCTAGTCCAGTTGTCATAATATTTGTCTTCTGTTACTGATCTTCTTTCTTCCTGGGTAAAAGCCAGAACCAAATAAAAGTCTTTGCAAAAGCATATAAGGCTTTAAAAGATCTGTGTGCCCACTTATCTCTTTGAACTTTTCACTTACCACTCATGTCTTGTGGATTTTCCTCCAGTAACTTTGACCTCCTTGCCATTGTTGTCTTTTGAAAACATCAGGTACGGTCCTATCTCAGGGTTTTGGCTTCTTCCTTTTCAAATACTGTTATTTCAAATACTTGCTATTCCTTTTCAAACACTGTTCTTCCATATAGCCACATCTTTTCCCTCACGTTCTTCGAGTCTTTGCTCATTGTCATCTTTTCAATGAGGCTTTTTCTGGCTTCTCCCTATTTTAAAACATCGTGTCTTCTACTATTACTTTTCCTTTTCTCCATTCCTACCTTATTTTTCTTGCTAACACTTATTATCCTCTTAATTATACTGTAAAATTTCGTCTTTGTTTCTTCTCTTTGGTTACACTAGCATATAAATTCTATGAAGGAAGGGATTCCCAGGTGCTCACAGGACACCTGGACACTGCCTGGCACTAACAAGTAGCTGAGGGGCGCCTGGTGCCTCAGTGGGTTAAACCTCTGCTTTCAGCTCAGGTCATGATCCCAGGATTCTGGGATCGAGCCCCGCATCAGGCTCTCTGCTCAGCAGGAATCCTGTTTCCCCTTCTCTCTCTGCCTGCCTCTCTGCCTACTTGTGATCTGTCTGTCAAATAAGTAAATAAATAAAATCTTTTTTAAAAAATAAGTAGCTGAATAAGTATTTGTTGAACAAATGGGTCTCCTCCTTGGTAAAGTACTTTTTTGTTTGTTGTACTATATTTATTGAATATACTTTTTTGTTTCATGTACTTTAAAAAATGAAGGGCTGGAGTAATTTATGCTTTTTCTTTAAAATCCCTTAACTTGTTTTATTTAGCTTATTAACATATTTTGCCCAAGAGGTATGGAGGCTTCACAAGATAAAAGATTCTCCATCCTGAATACATGTAGCATTAGACGGCATTCTAGTGGTAATAAATAATTCCAGCCTTAGAGATAACCCAAGAGGAGATGAGACTCCATTATAGACTTTAAAAAGCCCAACCAGAAACCCAGGGATGATCCAAAAGAAAAAAAAAAAAATCCTTCCAAATATAATATTCCTCTATTCTTCAAAAAAAATGAGATAAGTTAGTACTATATTCAGAATTTTTTAAAAAATTTAAAGAGTTCTCCTAGAAAATACTTCAGAGTGAATCTAGGTGAAGCTTCCTTAATAAGACATACATATGTGTGTGTATCCCACTCCCTGAATTGTTATTTGAAAGCCTAATAAACCCTGAAAACCAAAATATTTTGTTAAGTTTGCCACAGACCCATTTGATGGCAAGACCCACTCTGACCTGATGTGTAGTCTTTATGATCCCATTTGGTGAGTCTACTTCATATGTCTCACCGCGGACATAGTAACGTGTTTGATTATAGGGTGGGCTCCAGCCACTGAGGGCCCATGTATTTTTTTAAAAGCCGCTTTGCTAGAGTAAAACTAGACTCTCGTCATTGACAGCCTAACTTTTGGTGGCGGATGTTGCCGTTATTGCTTTTTCACCAGCTTTGCGAACTTGGGTATACTTCATGTGACAAAGAAGAAAGTATTTGAAACACTGGAAGCACGAATGACAGAGGCATGTACAAAGGGCTACAACCCCGGACTTTTGGTGCATCCTGATCTTGCCTATTTGCAAGCGGAAGGCGGAGGAGACCGGCAGCTCACAGGTGAGTGTCACGCTCCCAGCCTGTGCTTTGAGATCAGGCTCTCCGTTACTTGTGTGTAAACTGGGTGCTCCTCTGTCTGCCCCAAGTTTCTTCTTCTCCCAAACTGTACCTTGAGCTGCTACCAAACTCTCTCTGCTCAGAAACCTTTGATGGCATCCCACTCTTTTCTAGAATAAAGTCTGTACCTCCACAGCCTGGTATAGAAAGCCCTCAGTCTGGCCCCAGTCACCTTTCCAGCTTTATCTCCAGTCCCACCATGTACTCCTCTCTCCCCATCACAGCTCCCTGAACACCTGATGCAGATTCATACTTTTTTATGTGTTTTCCATGACTTAAAACACCACACCCTGCCCTTTTCAGCCTGTCAAAACCAGTGCACAAGGCAACACTTAGTTCCTTTGTTTTAGTTTCCCCCGTTTTACCTCCCCTGGCTCACCTTATTAGAAGGAATCTCTTCCGGCTCTTCAGGCACATCATAAACTATGCTCTTTCTTATAAAAATGCTATGATTTTATGTTTCCTTGTTTTTACTTAAATTTTTTCTTTCAACCGCAATCCTGTCCTACCACATGTGCCATTTCTGCTTTCACACGTTGTCCATTGTCTGGTCATCCTGTCATCCTCTGTTACTCAGGTGACCCAAAACCATCACTGTTTTTCCACTCAACACATTCTGATATCCAGACTGGAAACCTTCACGTCACCTTTGAATGAATCCTCCCTGTTGCCTACACTGCATCTCCAGCCTGTGGCCCTGCTCCCTTCTGCTCTTTCTAGCGCTCCACTCCTCACTCCATTTTTCTTGCTTTGCTTCTCCCCATCCCCACCTCTGATCCAGTTTACACCCCGGGGCCGGATGGATCTTGCAAAAGCCTACGCCTCACCACTATTCAGTAAATGCCCGCTCGCTGTCTATCAGATCCAAATTCAGTGAGCTGGCCTTTTAGGCCTTTCAAGAGCTGGTCCCTGTCTGAATTTCCAGTGTTCTTTCCCATGAGCTCCCCCCCCCTTGATGTCAAACTGAATTATTCCATAGAAACACCATGATTCTCACTTCCTGGCCTCGGCCCATTCTTCCTATTCTTGCTGCTCCCTCTTCCTGGAATGCCTTTTTTTACTCTCTTCATAAGTTCAAGTCATACCGTCCCTTCACGTCTGAGAACGTATGTCTCTTCTGCTCCAGAGCCTCTGGATTCTCCCCTCCTTTGAAATTCCCTATCTCTTCACCTGTAGCACTTTCACAGTATTCTCCGCTTGGATTCTTACCTTTCATGATACTATACCTTAAATGCGAGCAGATCCATCAGCACGAAGCTCCAGCAGGGGGCAAGGAAGGGTCCAACGCAGCTGAGCCATTCAGTTTCTCCGGAAGCATTTTTGGGGTACCTCCCATGTGCCAGGCTCTGTGCTAGGCACTGTGAATGAACATGGTCCCTGTGCTCAGGGAGCTTTCAGAAGACTTAATTTTCACATTTCACGGAACAACTCACGCATAATAAGTTTATTGCATTCTGTGGCTTCACACCTTTTGTGCCTTTAACTGTCACTGTAGGGAGAAAAAGGAGAAACCAGGGAAAGGTAAGGAAGGAGAGAGGCAGTTGAGTTCATGGAGGACAGTTTTCACTATCATCCAGAGAAAACGCACGTCTTCTTTTGATGCCTTTAATTTGGATGACATAAATGAGACGCATTTTTTAAAAATTGTATTAGCAATACAAACAATTTCAAAAGAAAAAAATAGATTTTTGTTTTCAATTCATGTTCCTTATTTGAGCTTTATTAAAGTATCTTATCTAAAGTGTTCTGGCTTTACTCTTTCCCTGGGCATGAATGTGCTGTGCTGTGTGGTCCTAGATCGGGAAAAGGAGATCATCCGCCAGGCAGCCCTTCAGCAGACAAAGGAGATGGACCTCAGCGTGGTGCGGCTCATGTTTACAGCTTTTCTTCCAGATAGCACCGGCAGCTTCACCAGGCGCCTGGAACCCGTGGTGTCAGACGCCATCTATGACAGCAGTGAGTCCTTGACTTCTGCCGGGAGGCAGCTTGGTGTAGTGTCAAGTACAGACTTTTAACCCAGCCCTGGCAGTTACTGACTAGCTCACAATCTCAGGGCAAGTAACTTAATCACTTGGAGCCTCACATTTATCATCTACAAATTTGGAATACTAATATCTAGCTTGAAACGTTGATGTCTAGATTCAAAGTGAATGCTACAAGGTGAGCAATAAATATGGTTCTCCTTCCTCCAATGTGCATGCTAGACTTTTATATGCCATTTGAGGATGGCAGATCTCTTATTATTTATGAATTCCTTGCCATGAGGATATATTGTTGATGCTCCTAAAAAAACACCTCAGTATTTTCTGTTGAGGCTCTAAAGAGGTGTTAATAAAAACCAGCCCTTACTCTTATCCGTCTACATTCTTGCATGTTCTAGCTTTTATCAAGAAAAGAACTTCAAGTTAACTGAATGAGTAGTCTAGACAGTATGTGACTTCAAAATCCTATTTCAGTCTGTAGTTCCTAGAACTTTTTAAAAGAGTTTTACAATGGTCTTCAGCATTTACCCTGCAGATTTCTTATTTGGTATGCATGGGATTTATTAAACAAATTGAAGAAGGCTGCAAGTGTGGTACCTAGGCTCACTGAAAGTTTATAGAGTTTGGTCTAAGTAGAAAACTCCATGCCCCAAGTACGACAACTGACCGATTTCTCTAATTTAAACAAGTTTGAAGGGAAGTGAAAGAGTTATAAAATGATGTAGACTTGTATACTAAAGATCACCTTAAAATGCAGCTGTGGGAGCAAAAAAAAAAAAAGGAAGCTTTATACTATTACCACAAGCAACTTTTGCCCCTAACCACACAGAATTCTAATTTAGTCTGGGGAAAAGAATTTTAACCTCTCTATTTTTCTCTTCTGTAAAATAAAAATTTATAAGCAGTTTAAGAAAATTGTGCTTTTTTCTAGATTTTTAAGACTCTTGTAAATAGTATATCAGTATCATGGAAATAATTGAAGGTCTTGACTTAACAAAATTCCACAAATTCGTTGGCTCAGTACTTCCCTGAAACATCAGAAAAGCTCTTTCTCTTTCTGTATGAATCTTTCTTAAATGTGTTTGGGAGAAGCAAATATTGTTCCTTTCTGCCTCATGTGTTTGGGTAGTAATGAATAATCCATGCTCAAGAGGTGAGGATTTCCAAGGACTTCCGAAAGCCTTTGTATTTGTGTCCTTGTTGAAACAATATAAATGAAAGCATCTATTTATTTTTTTAATGAAAGTATAATTAACATACAGTATTATATTACTTTCACACATACAACGTATCGATTTGACAATTTTATACATGGCTTAACGCTGACCACTCTTGATAAACTATTTTAACTTTCTTTGGTTAATGTGTGCTAAGGGCAGGGTTCCTTCTAAGAGACTGGCTTCTAAAGCTGAGGATAAAGCATGATGTTTGTTGTTTCTCTCCTGTGGACAGAGGCCCCCAATGCGTCCAACTTGAAAATTGTAAGAATGGACAGGACAGCTGGGTGTGTAACTGGAGGAGAAGAGATTTATCTTCTCTGTGACAAGGTTCAGAAAGGTAAATATAAGCTCTGATTTCAAAATGTGAAATGTAATTCTGGGTGTGTGTGTGAGTCACTTTTTAGCAGCAAATCCAGTATATGCCTCTTCTGCCATGGAACTCCTTTAGAAAATTTACGCATTTTGACTCTTCCAAATTTGTTGTTCTTTTTTTAAAAATTTTATTTATTTATTTGACAGAAGGATAGAGAGAGAGCTCAAGTAGGCAGAATGGCAGGCAGAGGGAGAAGGAGAAGCAGGCTCCCCGCTGAGCAGAGAGCCCGACTCGGGGCTTGATCCCAGAACCCTGAGATCATGACCTGAGCCGAAGGCAGAGACTTAACCCACTGAGCCACCCAGGTGCCCCTATAGTGTAAAATTGTTAATTTAGTTTCTTTTATAAGGCTTCATTGCAGCACTGAGAGAGCTTCTCCAAAACGTTCATGTGACACTGATGTCAATTGTGAAAAAGAGAATAAGGACTATAGGGAAATTCTCAGAGCATATTTCTCATAATTTCCACTTTCAGGAAAGGTTCTTGGCATTTACCTTTCATTAGTAATGGTACAAGATTTATAAAGGAGCAAAAGCTGAAGGGGATTGTGTTATTTTCTCCAACAACTCATTTTTAAAATACAGTGATAGAGAGTATGGTATGATAAAGATCTACTCACTACAAAGTGACGAGCAATTTCCAAGTGAGGAGTGCATACCTAAAAATACAGCTCTTAAACAAAAGAATGATGGCTTTGAAGGCCTGAGATTTAAAAGTCAGAAAAAAATACAATCTAATTTTAAGGTAAATGTATATGTATCTTTATTCAAAAAAAATTTACACTTCCTCTGCATATCCTGGTGTCAGCCTTTTTTTAACCCATTCTATCCAGATAATACGTATACATTCAATGAGTAAACACAATCTGAGTTCCTTTATTTATAAATGCAATTCTTAATCATTATCATCACATTGGAATGACTTATTGTTAAAGATTTTATTTATTTATTTGATAGAGATTACAAGTAGTCAGAGAGGTAGGCAGAGAGAGGGGAGGAAGTAGGCTCCCCGCTGGGCAGAGAGCCCGATGCGGGGCTCGATCCCAGGACTCTGGGATCATGACCTGAGCTGAAGGCAGAGGCTTCAACCCACTGAGCCACCCAGGCACCACTGGAATGACTTATTAAGAGAAGTCTTGTACCTGGCTTAAAGAGTCTGAATAACTAGGTCCCGTTTAGTCATACCTGAAGGCAAAGGAATTGACCAGGAGATAATGAGATGTTTTATCCAACCCTAATATTTCTAAAATTCTATTTAAATAGAAATATGAACTTAGTTTTCATAAATCAGTAGTGCAGTTCTTTCTATAAAATGGGAAGTAAAGCCAAGGAGATGCCAGTCTGAGTTATATTGTCATTTCTGCAGAAGTAGAATCAAGGACACAAGTGTGAAATTTAGGCATTCCTATTTCGTCCAAAGGGACTTGACCAATATGATTTTTTTTTAAGATTTTTTTTTTATTTGAGAGAGAGAGAGCATGAGAGGGGAGAAGGTCAGAGGGAGAAGCAGACTCCTCGTGGAGCTGGGAGTCCCATGCAGGACTCAATCCCGGGACTCTGGGATCATGACCTGAGCGGAAGACAGTCGCTTAACCAACTGAGCTACCCAGGTGCCCCCAATATTATACTTTTAACAACTTCTCCATATGGACTGACAAAGTATCACAAGGAAGCAGCGGAGTAGAATGTTTATGAGCCTGGAGGCTGTGTTCAAATTCTGCTTCTCCACTTACTAGCTATTCAATCTTGGATAAGTCACTTAAGCTCTCTGAACTCCAGTTTCTCTTCCGCAAAATAGGATATTAATAGTACACTTGCATCACAGAGTTGTTGTGAGGATGAAATCAGTTCATGTATACACATAAATCCCTTAAAATAGTCTTACCATATAGTATACTTTATAGAAGTTAAATATTATTTATAGATCTGTATGGAGTTTGAACCACCCTTTGGGATTCTGATATTCTTCGATATCCTTTGTGTTTCTCAGAAATGAGTTGGGTTAGTGATGGAGAAGTGGGAAGGTCAGAGACTGGTTAAGAGAAAAGTCAGATTGAATAGGTAAATCTAGTGTTCTCTCAATATAAATGAAACTCAGGGTCCATTACTGTGGTAACTAATAAAAAAATGCATTGATTTGTGAAAATTTTGAATGATTCAAAAGTCTTTCATATTAATTACTTTTTTTAAAAGTTTAAGCACGTAGTAGGTAGAATATTGAACCAGCTGCTTTTTCCAGCATGCTTACAAATATTACTACTCTATGTGAAATTATACTTCTGTGTATTATGTGACTGTTTGCAGATGACATCCAGATTCGATTTTATGAAGAGGAGGAAAATGGTGGGATCTGGGAAGGATTTGGAGATTTTTCCCCCACAGATGTTCATAGACAAGTAAGTGGATGATGATGATGGTCACGACGATTTTACATTTTCTGTCTTGTTGAAATTCAGTACTTAATTTCCATGTATGAAAAAAGAAAAATCATAAATACTTATTTAACTTTCATAAAAGAGTACTATTTTTAACACTCTTGCGCGTCTTCCAGAAAAGTTATCTACCATAGAATTATGAGCAAGGCCTTAGACTACTGGCTCTGAGACCTTGTCATGACATTTCATTTGGGTGTCTGGTCACCTACCCATTAAGGCAATGGCCCTCAGGTCCTTTAGGGGAAATATTTCAAGTAATCATATTAATCTGTTCAGACCGACATAACAAAATACCATCGACTGGGTGTATTAAGCAACAGAAATTTATTTCATCACGGTTCTGAAGGCTAGAAGTCCCAGATCAAGGCCCGACAGGTATGGTTCCTGGTGAGAGCTCTCTCCTCCTGGCCTGCAGACAGCCACCTTCTGGCTGTGTCCTCACATGGCAGAGAGAAGAGAGGTAGCTCTCTGATGTCTCTTCCTATAAGAACACTAATCCTATCCTCTCACAGTTCTACCCTCATGACCTCATTTAACTTTAATTACTTCCATAAAAGCCCTTTCTCCAAATATAGCCACACTAGGGGTTAGGGCTTCAACATGTGAATTTTGAAGGGACAGTCATCTGCTATAGCATTCCATCAGAGTAATTATGGCGAGACCTGTTAAAGAGATATTGCAATGAAAAGTGTTGAAAGGAAGAGTCTTCTACTTGAGGCTGATATCATCATGATAAGTCAGGAGTTCCCAGTGACAAGTGAGTATATAACTAAGAGAAATGCTGTTTCGTATCTTAATCACTCTCAGTGATTGAGAAATACTATTTTCACCCCAAAACTGGAAACAATCTAAAATGTCCATCAGGAAGTGGCCAGTTAAAGGAATTATGGTGGATCTGTATGAGGGAATATTATGCAGTTATTAAAGAGAATGAATAGTTGATGAACTAATACGGAAAAATCTCAAAAGTACAACATTAAAAAATATTTTAAGATATAGAACAAAGTGCATATAAAAAAGATTGAGTCACGATCTCAGGGTCCTGGGATCAAGCCCCGAATCGGGCTCTCTGCTCATCAGGGAGCCTGCTTCCCTTCTCTCTCTGCCTCTCTGCCTACTAGTGATCTCTCTCTCTCTCTGACAAATAAATATTAAAATTTTTTAAAAAAAGGATTACTTGTTTCAAAATGCTTTAAAAAAAAAAAAAGATCGTTCATGTTTGCATAAGCATAAGGAAATTCTGGAAGCATACAGAAGGAATGAATAACATCACCGTGGTTCCCTCTGGGGGCAGGCTCACAGTAGGAACTGCCTAGATTGGAGCGCCAGGAGAGGCGTATGCAGGTGTGTTCAGACATGGGGTATGCCCCTCTGTACCTCTCCATATTTTACAAAGTCTCGATCCCTATGAATACATTACATATTCAAAAAAACCAAGAAACTGTAAAAATGCCAAACTATTGTGGCACTACCAGAAATTAGTGAGGAGGCTAGCTTAGAGGTGTCACAGAATGCCCTTGAAGCCTACCACATTGGCCATCCTCACTTGGAAATATATGTCTCTCTTGCAGGATTTAGCTTCCTCTCCTCATTGGCCAACCTGCAGGCTGATTGTAGTACCCCGTTCTTCACTCTCTTTCCACAGCCAGTATTTCTGATGTTGCTGTAAATAATTTTGGAGCATGTTAAAGCTGACTTAGAAGAGAAGGAGGAGTATATGATGTATTTTACTCACACAGTTATTTAACAACTGGAAGACATTTGAAATGTTAGACAAATGAAAAGAAAGGTTGGCAAAACATTAGCATAATCTCATATTTCAGTTTTACTGTGACAATTTAATGGTAATGTATGGGCATAGAATTCTGAGTTTGTAACTTTCTCTAGAATGCCTTCTTTTTTAGTATACTGTGTCTAAACATTGGGCATAAAGAATATGTTTAATGAGTAGCATTTCCGGGAAAAAAAATACAGGCCTCCCCCAACATTTAGATCTTTGTATCCTACAGTTCGCCATCGTCTTCAAAACCCCAAAGTATAAAGATGTCAACATCACAAAACCAGCTTCCGTGTTTGTCCAACTTCGGAGGAAATCTGATTTGGAAACCAGCGAACCCAAACCTTTTCTCTACTACCCTGAAATCAAAGGTAACTCAGTTGCTTACACTCTTGTGCTGTTTCCCATAAAAGGACAAAGCTGATCAGAAAAGATCAGTTGGCTGCTTCCTTTGAATGGCTTCCTAGGAGTTGGCCCCCAGACCAATGGTATTGATTTTTAGAGAGGAGAGAAGTAATATACTATTTTGGAGATCATGGAATTAAGTCCAGCCTTTCAAAATAGTGTCACTTTTACCAAGCTTATGTGAGATTTAGACATTTGAGAATTAGCCCTTGAATCTGAGAATCTGCCATTTATTTGAGGCTCTTTGGGTTTGGCCGGTTAAGGCGGCTGTTCAGGAGAATCAAACGCTGTATCAACTGGCCTCAGACGGCAGAACGGGAGACTCAGCCACCATGCAGTGCAGATCCATAAAAATGAATAAAGCACCCTTCTTGTCCTCACAAAAGACACCCCAAAAAGGGGAGAGAATAATCTTACATAGTTACAATGAGATTTATAATTTTGATAAGCTCCCACAGGGAAGCATCCTAAAACACTTTGAGGATGCCGAGGACCCTTGTTTTGAAAGAAGCCACCAAGAAGTAGGCTTCTTGGGGCGCCTGGGTGGCTCAGTGGGTTAAAGCCTCTGCCTTTGGCTCAGGTCATGATTTCAGGGTCCTGGGATTGAGCCCCGCATCGGGCTCTCTGCTCAGCAGGGAACCTGCTTCCTCCTCTCTCTATGCCTGCTTCTCTGTGATCTCCATCTGTCAAATAAATAAATAAAATCTTAAAAAAAAAAAAAAAAGAAGTAGGCTTCTTCAAGGTTCTTTAGCTTGGGGTGTATTTCAGTAGTTGGGTGAGAAACAGGGAACATAAGGGTTTCCTAGGCTTAAGAAACTTGAGGAGCTGAACAGTTAGTGTTTGTTCAGAAAGAAGTGAGAGCCTTGTGAGTACCAAGATGAACCACTGAAGACCAAGGCAGGTAAGGAAATCCAGAGCCAAGCACAGAAGTGCTGTGATGGGTAGCTGAAGAATTCCGATTGATTCTGGAGAGGGGAATGACCAGGCCTACTGAGATTTGGATTGATGGCTCTGACTTCCTTATGCGGACACTGAGGAGACTATCTGAGCAGCAGACAAGGAGCCCGAAGAGTAATGCAAGAGTCCTGGTGAGAAAAGGTGAGGTTCATGAAGGTCATAGTGCAAAGAATGAAAGAAGAAGGTAGTGTCAAGAAGACCCAGATGCTGGTTGGGGTAGGAGGTGAAGGAAAAATTCAAGAGTCCTAGATGGTTCTAGGAATCCCAGCCATGTTATGTGGTTGAGATGATGAAAGAATCTAGAGAGCAAAAGTAGGTTTGAGTGGGCAAAGAGGGAGCTCAGTTTCAAACATTTCACATTTTAGGTTTCTCTGGCAAATTCCTAATAAGCCAGTCAAAAGGCAAGACTGGAACTCCAGAAGGCAGGGTGGGAAATTCAGCATTGAGAATCCTCTCAGAATGAGAGTGACAAGCCCCTAAGTAGGATAATTGCTCAAAGATACTTCTTAACCTAGTGTCCACTGACCCCCAAAGGGTCCAAAGATAGAAATGGACTTTAGTTAATTAGCTTTTTATATAATCCTATTTTGTATTTTACATATTAATAACTAAGATTCTAAGAAGAGATCCGTGGACTTCACAAGACTGAAAAAAGGAGTCATGGCACAAAGTCAGAAATCCATGGGTTAGAGGGAAGTGAGACCATAGGGGGAGGTCAATGAAATGATCATCACAGGGCATGTCCTGACTGATGTCAGAAGCCACAAAGGTGCAGTATTGATGACGCACGGGGGTGTTGGATCCTGTGACAGCCACATGTGATGTGGGATCCTTGAAGAGGGCTTCTTTTTCTAGGACTCATGTTGTGGCAGGAGCATTTAGAAGATGATTCCATGGGTTCTCATTTCTTTTTCAGAAGTTGTGACCTGTCCACCACTGAGTCCAATTTTTAGTGTATCCCATTACTGTGGTGTGAAGACATTGTCAGCAGAAGAGCTTTTTTCCCTCTCCACGTATAATTTCATGCAAAATCCCAGTACATACACCTGACAGGCTCTGGTTAAAGTGGAAGCGGGGAGCTGACCCACCAGCCTTCCCTAGAAGCCCACCTCCCCTTATTTCTCGACCCAGTGATAGCCTGAGGTCTTCCAAATGCTTCAGGCTGCATAAAGATGAAAATCACTGCTTCCAATTAAACACACTTCTTTAATAGACACAGAAGAGAAATATGGCTAATCTGGGGGGACTTTCTGAGGGAAAAAATAGATTTCTTCTCCTAAAATACATCTTCACATAATGTCTGTTCTTTCTGACACAGAGAATTATGTTTAAAAAGAATACCCAGATTACCTACACATGTATGAGCCTAGAAACATTCAAAGCTAAGCTTGGTTTCTAGGCCACGTGTCTACCTTTTGCAGTGGTATCTGTTCATCAAAAGAGTAAGGGACAGCTGGGGCATGTTCAGACATTCATTCATAATATCAGATGCTGGGGTTAGAGAATGGGGTCTTCTAAAAGTTCAAAATCCCCACCTATATGCTTCAAGCACTTCCAGACTGCCACTGACTAAAAGCTCCATGTAATACAAACAAATAAGAAGAACCATCTGGAAAAATAAGGGCAGTTGAGCTCCACAGAAAGAATGACCAAACATATATTGTGATCAAGTCATGTGAGATTAGAACTATTTCATTGAAGGTAAAAAATTACCTTAGTCAATAAAACCTTCTGGATTATAAAATTCCAAGATGAAATAATTGCAGGAAGCAATCATCACCCCAGACATATGACTTGGTCCAAAAAGTAGCAGGCCGTTTCATATAAGACTAAATGTATGAAAGTGAATCCCAACTATAAAACCCAGGGAATGAATCATTGTATACATTTCTCAGAAGTCACTGAATACATCTTCTACTGCCCTAGCCCCTGCAGTCACTCCTTATGTCATTGCCTAATTTTGTATTGTTTGTTATCTTTATCAATATGTAAAATTGTCTTATGTATTAATTTACATGTCTATTATCTTCTTCCATCTTCAATAGGAAGACTATTCTTTAGGTCATAGATTTGGTCTTTCATGTTTATTGCTACATTCCCAACATATAGAACAGTATATGTCATATATGTTACTTTTTTAAGTAGGCTCTACGCCCACGTGGGGCTTAAATTCACTACCCTGAGATCAAAAAGTACATGTTCTACTGACTGAGCCAGCCGGGCACACCTTAGTATATGTCATATAGTAGATGCTGAGATAAATCTGAAAGCTGACTTATTTTTTTCAAGTTTTTATTTTAATTCCACTTAGTTAACACACAGTGTTCTGTTAGTTTCAGCTGTATGATATAGTGACCCAACACTTCTATACATCACCCGGTGCTCATCACAAGTGTCCTCCTTAATCCCCACCACCTATTTCACCTGCCACCACCCACCTCCCCTCTGGTAACCAGCAGCTTGTTCTCTGTAATTAAAAGTCTGTTTCTTGATTTGTCTCTTTCTTCCGTTTTTTTTTTCCTCTTTGCTTGTTTGTTTTGTTTCTTAAATTCCACATGAGTATAATCATATGATATCTTTCTCTGACTTATTTGCTTAGTGTCTAGCTCCATCCATGTTTTTGCAGATGGCAAGATTTTGTTCTTTTTTATGGCTGAATAATATTGTATATTATATATATTATGTATAAACACACACATGCACGTATTTTATATATATATGATATATGTATCATATATATATCACAAACACACACACACTGTATCTTCTTTTTTTTTTTAAGATTTTATTTGCTTATTTGACAGATAGAGATCACAAGTAGACAGAGAGGCAGACAGAGAGAGAGGAAGGGAAGTAGGCTCCTTGCTGAGCAGAGAACCCAATGCGGGGCTCGATCCCAGGACCCTGGGATCATGACCTGAGCCGAAGGCAGAGGCTTTAACACACTGAGTCACCCAGGCGCCCCACACTGTATCTTCTTTATCCATTCATCAGTCAATGGATACTTGGGCTGCTTCCATATCCTGGCTCTTGCAAATATGAAAGCTGACTTATTGATTGACCAACCAAGTTACCATCCTCATCCAAAAGGCTAGTAATTTGTTGGATGCCATCAAGAAGGACATCAGACAAAAAAATGTAACACATATTCCTTTCATTGTATTGAATCATCCAGACACCTCTATGGTTATTGACATTGTACCTCTTAAAAACTTTATGGAGACGGTTGGGTTCAGGGAAGACAAAATAATAGAGAGGGATGATTGAAAAGAGAAGATAGTTGAGGAACTGCTGTATGAAAGCAAAAAAAGACCATATGATTTTTCAGTCTGAAAAGATAGAGAGTCAGAAGAAACAGAATCATAATCTTTAAATTATGAAAGGAATGCAGACATCTTTACTAGAACACTAGAACCCGAAAAATCAGAATGAGGTACTTTTAAGGCATACACACAGCAAAAAAAAAAGGATGGAGACTAAAAGCTTAAGTTTGTGAACTGAACTATTATCATAATCATCAATTATTTTAAAAAGAGAGGGGTGCCTTGGTGGCTCAGTGGGTTAAGTATGACTCTTCATTTCAGCTCAGGTCTTGATTTTGAGGTCATGGGATCAAGCTTCGCATGGGGCACTGCGCTTAGCACGGAGTCAGCTTTGAATTCTCCTCCCTCTCCCTCCTGCTCACTTTCTCTGTGTCTCAAGTAATGAATAAAATCTTAAAAAAAAAAAAAAAAAAAAAAGGTATGGCAGGGTTGGGAAAGGAGAGATATTTTGGAGTGTTTCCCCAAAAATGGCTGCTTGATTTAATGGAAAGCTCACGAAACTTTGGATCTGATCCTAACTCTGTCCTGACCTCTGACAAGTCCCCTAATCTTCCTAGCTTCTATTTCCTCTTCCCCAAAGGAGAGCTTGTAGTAAGTGACCACTTAGATCCCTTCTGGAATAGGTTGATGTTTCATAGTACAACCACGGTGCCACTGTCAAAGGCAGACCACAAAGATAAGTAAACGCAATGGGAAAATCTCCATGTTCATTTCTGGGAAATTTAGACTGCAGGTTCTTTTATTTAAAAGCCTGTCGTAATGAAATTTCCATTTCAGTTTCTTGTCATTGAAATCTTAATGGATATAGAATATTTAATATTTTTAAATTGACTCAAAAATTCTCATTTTACAGTGAAATATAACCATTGAACATCTGTTTTCTCAGTCAAAAGAAGTACATAGCAAATGCCAAATGATCTCTTTGCTAGAAAGCATGTCAATAGATAACATTATCCCCGAAGATGAGTGAACTGCTTCCCTCCTGTGTTTCATATTTCTAATGAACGAATATTCTATGTGAGATCAACAGTACATAGAATGAGTAATAAATACGACTATTGGTTATAGTACAAATGACGGAAAAATTTTATAAATCTATCCAAAATCTTTGATAAGGACATTTGTAAAGTTTTTCCACTTTGAGGCCAACACTTTCTAGGGGAAGCACATTCACTTCAAGTTGACCGACATTGGCTTTCTTCTTCCTAACAAGCGTGGACATGATCAGTTTGTTGTTGTTTTTTTAAGATTTTATTTATTTATTTGGCAGAGAGAGAGCACAAGCAGGGGAGCAGCTGGCAGAAATAGAGGAGGAAACAGGCTCCCCACTGAGCAAGGAGCCTGATGTGGGACTCGGGACTTGATTCCAGGACTCTGGGATCATGACTTGAGCCAAAGGCAGCTGCTTAACTGATTGAACGGCTCAGGCGTCCCGACATGATCAGTTTTTGAACGATTATTTGTAAGGGTACTTTGCTGTATCCTATTCCATGTTTTAGTCTTCCAGCTGCACTGCAGTGACCATGAGGTAGCCAGTAAGAGCATTCTCTTGATGAGCCCTGAGGTGACTGGAACAACCACAGAATTAGAAATAAGTAGGGATCTTTCTGAACATAAAAACATTGACCAAAACTGACATTGAAAAATCAGAAATAGGAGGCGCCTGGGTGGCTCAGTGGGTTAAGCCTCTGCCTTCGGCTCAGGTCATGATCTCAGGGTCCTGGGATCGAGCCCTGCATCAGGCTCTCTGCTCATCAGGGAGCCTGCTTCCCCCTCTCTCTTGCCTAACTCTCTGCCTACTTGTGATATCTCTCTCTGACAAATAAATAAAACTCTTTTAAAAATAAAAAAAAATTTTTTTAATTTAAAAAAAATCAGAAATAGGACAATTGTTAAGTATCAGGCTGCTAACTGAGAAAAAGAATACCACACTGGTTATTTACTTAAACAAAAACCTTCCATCCTTTTAGCCCAAAAGAGAGAGGGGAGAAAAAAGTATATTGTAGGAAGGCCAGAGAAGAGAAAGAAACGGAAACAGAAAGAAGAAACAAGAACACGGTAATGGACCGCAAAGGCATTGGGACTGGTGAGAACAACAGAGTGAAAAGCAAAAGAAAAACAGCAACTACACAAGGAATGAGGGAAGACGGTCTAACTAGTGTCTGGACCTGGACAGTCAACAGTCTCCGGGGCATCACTGTACTGCAGTCAAGTTGTGTTCTTAGACTTTCAGCCTCCCATTTCTCATCAGTCACCACTGACTATCGATCCCTCTTTCCTTGTATTTCTGGGGTTCGCCCACTTATATTATCATGGTGCCCAGTAAGGAACAGCCCCCATCTCCTTATGTCTCCACTGTCTCTGCCTCTCACTTTGACTCTTCATTCTGTCCTATGCACCTGCAACAGGGGAAGCTTCCTAAAATACCACCCTATGTGCATCATCCCCAGTTCAGAAACACTCAGTGGCTCTCCTGCTGGTAAAACCCTTTGGTTCACGATCCAGAAGCTCTACAGGGCAGTCTCGAGTAGCCCCATTTTTCAAGAATATCTCATGCTCAACTGTCACTTCAGCTAAACGGAACCACTGCAGCTCTCAGAAGCACACAGTGTACATTCCTTCCTTCATTACTTTCCCTCTATATCCCATCTCCAGAACATCCTCCCGGTACCCTCTCCTGACAGAAAGTTGATTTTCTGCAAGACTTTCCTGAGTTTTCCACCCCACAGGGACTTCCTAGAAGTGCTTCCTTGATCTCCTGGAACGCTGGTGTGCGCCATAAGTTTAACATATATAGCACTGTGGTCCTCTCTCTCTCCAGGTCTCCCCCGCAACACCCGCTGCAACCTTAAAATTATATTTTAAGGGTTCTTGACAGCAAAGATATTATTCATACTATTCTTTCTCTCTAGCACTTAGTTCATAGTAGAGTCATCATAAATGGTAGTTGGTTAGTAATCATTTGTGAATGACCAAATGAGAATGCTCAGTATTGGTTTTCTTATTCTGTGTCTTCAGTATCCTAACGTTTGCTGGGAAATCTAGTCTTTCACTAATCTGAATGACACTGGGGACTTCAGAAACTCTTGCAGAGGGGATTTGGGTGTGTGCAGCTCTGTGGTCTCTCTGAGGCCAGTTCTCTGTATTCCGATCCATTGGAATAAATATACTGCTTCTTGAAATTTGGCATCTCTTCCTCCTTGGGTGATTTCTGTTTCCCTTTAAGGTGTTTAAAAATACCATCCGAATCAATACTCTTTCTGTGGCTAGTAGTGGAATTGAATCAGTCTTTTCTCCTCTGGTTTCTCTTCCTTTAAATACAGATAAAGAGGAAGTGCAGAGGAAACGGCAGAAGCTCATGCCTAATTTCTCAGATAGTTTCGGCGGCGGGAGTGGAGCCGGAGCTGGAGGCGGAGGCATGTTTGGCGGTGGCGGTGGCGGAGGGGGTGCTGGAAGTACAGGGCCAGGTACGCACTAAGTCTGCTCTTTTTAAAGCTTGTCACGTGGCAGATGGTCGAATTTTCCTTTCCTAAAGTTCCCAGATTGTCTGTGGGTCAAGCGGCCGGGACATTATTGAATGCAACAGATTAAATTAATTAAAATTTCCCAACATACGGAATTTTTCAAAGAAACACATGTTCCTATTGCAACATGTAGGTAACGCCAAAAACAGTAAGAAGAAAAAAAGTCACCCGAGGCCAGTTATCTGAAGAATGCATCTATTAACATTTTGGTGTGTTTCCCCTCCCTCCCTCCCACCCACCCTCTCTTCCTTCCTCCCTTCTTCCTTCCTTCCCTCTTTCCTTCCTTCCTTCCTTCCCTTCAGTCCCTCCCTTCCATACTGTCTTGGTTTTCTTTGGAACCACTGAGAGGATTTCATATTATACATACTACATTGTAGAAAATCTGAAGATACATAAAATCCTGCTGTTGAAGGTTAAGTTCTGCAAATTTTTTTTCTCTGCAGACATTATACTATGTATTTATGCAGTGTCATGAGTACAGCTGCAGTCCTCATAATGTGTTGTATTTGATCTATTTACCTGTATGATTTATTATCAGCACATCACGATTGTGTATAGAGAGTCGTAGATGCCGCTTCTCCCTAACGGGTTAAGTAACATAAGCATTTCCCCCGTGGCAATGTAAATTTTATGTAAGCATAACATTTTAAGCATCAGTTAAATGACTCCTAGTATTTCATCAAGTGAACACACCATAGTATTACTTACCTGAATGTGTTTCCTGTTTTTTATTGTCTTTACTCAGTGCCTTCGTCCACATTGCTTTTCTTTTATTCCAGATTGTTTTTGTAAATTAGATTCTTTGAAGTAAAATTACAGTGTCAGAGAGTATGACGTCTAATACCAGCTGCTTCCCCCAAAGAGTTTTACGTGTGAGTTTATGCTTCCACCAAAACTGCCTGAGAATGAACAGTGTGGTCATGTTTCCCCTGAAGAGTCAGTATTTTTTCCGTATTTTGTTTGGTTCAGTTTTTCCCTCCGGAGTTTGTTTCAAGGTCCTCTGTGTCAGCAAGTCGGAGTTTGGTTGGTGACCACTCACCACTGGCCTCTCCTCTCCACACAGGAGTGAGAGCCTTTCTCCAGCATGAACTCTTCCACACTGCCCCAAGCCTGGGTGTTGCCTGAGTTGCCAAATCTAAGCTTGATCAGAGTGGAATTCTGATCATCCTGTCATCTCCCACAGTTTATCTTGCTAACTCTCCATGGAAGCAGCATGTTGGGCACACTGCCCTCCCACACCAAAGCCCGCACTCACCTTAAGGAAGGACACTGAACTTCGCTGAGTCTTTGTTTAAAAAAAAAAAAAAAAAAAAAAAGCATGAGATTTCAATTGTTTTTGCTTGCCTTTTCAGGGTATGGCTTCCCTCACTATGGATTTCCTACATATGGTGGAATTACCTTCCATCCCGGAACCACTAAATCTAATGCCGGGATGAAACATGGTAAGTAAGATAGTTTTTTTAATAGTGAGGAAAGAATAACAAAATTAATGCCAAGAAGTTTTTTTTTTTATCATTACCTATCATGACATTGTCATCTTGAAAAAAAAATTTGATAAATGCAAATAAACTAAGAAGGTACTTTTCCATTAAAAAAAAAAAATGTTATTCCCTGTGGTGAATATAAATTCTAGTCCCAGTGCTGTGTTTATACATTGGGTCGTGAGTTCAAGCCCCATGCTGGGCATGGAGCCCACTTTAAAAAATATATTGACTTTGTAAGTGGTATGACCAGGGGGAAGAAAACATTAAAAAGGGATCTAGAGAGACACTTGACTATTGAAGCATAAAAAAGTCACCAAATTTACCTATTCTTTCCCTTTTTTTCCCCCTTAAATACTATACTTTTATAGATATTTTGAGTTTTATAGGGGTGACCTTTCCCATCAAATGCATCCCCTAATTTTCAGTTGTCACACCATGGCCTCATGGTTTATATTACATGTCCATTCTAGCATACCCATTGAAGAAATAATACAATGAAGCCTTCCCAGGTATGGAATGTATTTTATGTCAGGTGCTGCTACACATTTTGACTGTTATCTTCATGATTACTCTATAAGGAAAAGAGTAGTGTCTCCATTGTACAGACAGAGGACACCCAGGTTCAGAAATGTTCATTCACTCACTGAAGGCACATACCTGTTAATGGCAGAACTAGGATTTGAGCCAGTTCTGCTCATAAAACCTGTGTGTTCTCAGAGCACCTGTCAGATGGCATGGTCCGGCCTGAAAGAGCACAGAAATGGTGCCCCAAGTAGATCCCACACTAAAGAACATGGCTTGGTATCGCATCCTAACAACTTGCTTGGTGAAATAACATTAGGGAAAGAATAATTCCTCTGTTTTTATTTAAACTTTAAAAATTTTACTTCCCTGGGGCGCCTGGGTGGCTCAGTCAGTTAAGCATCTGACTATTGATTTCAGCTCAGGTCTCAATCTCAGGGTGGTGAGTTCAAGCCCCATGCTGGGCATGGAGGCCACTTAAAAAAAAAAAATCCACTTCCCTGCAATTCACAGAAGAGCTATATTTCTTTTTTCTTCTTTATAAATAAACAATGAAATGTAAGTTTTTAGAACTGTAAGTAAAAATTTTTTAAGATCTTAAAAGTTCCTCATCAAAAGAAAAAAGATTTATATGTGCTGACTGATATTAATTATTGTGATGATCATTTGGCAGTATATACAAATATTGAATCATTATACTGTACACCTGAAACTAATGTAATGTTATATGTCGGTAGTAAAAATGTGTCAGTAAAAATGTGTCTTTCAGAATTGAATGTTTAAAATAGGGTTGCCTGGGTGGCTCAGTGGGTTAAAGCCTCTGCCTTTGGGTCAGGTCATGGTCATGATCTCAGGATCCTGGGATCGAGTCCCGCATCGGGCTCTCTACTCCGCAGGGAGCCTGCTTCCTCCTTTCTCTGCCTGCCTCTCTGCCTACTTGTGATCTCTGTCGGTCAAATAAATAAATAAAATCTTTCCAAAAAAATCTACCTTTAAAAAAAATTTAAAAATAAAATAAAATAGCTCCAAAACACTGTGTCAAATAAATAAAATCTTTAAAATAGTTCCAAAACAGGTTACCTAATGATTTAACTATTTTAAAAGAAATTTTAAATTACTATTTTTCTTTCCCTTTGCAGTAAATTTGCCTCCCATCTTTATTTGACAAATGAAATAGTAAATTATAACTTAATAGATTTTACTGAGAAAAAGCTGATATTTTTGTTTCTGTCTTAGGAACCATAGACAGCCCATCTAAAAAGGATTCTGAAGGTGGTGGCAAGTGTGTGGACAGAAGGGCAGTTAGCCCCTCTGGGAAAGTAACTGAACGCATAGAACAGGACAAGAAGTCCAGCACTGGGGATGATGCGGTTACTCTGACGTATACAGTGGGAGAGAAGGAAGAGAATTCTAGGTTTCAGGGTAAGTGAACACACACATGGTTACGTGGTATCGACTGGTGAGGAGATGGGTTGGTTCGAGGTGTGGAGACCATTGCCAGAAGACAGGTTTATTTTCTGTTTATCTAAAAATGATGCATCAATACGTAGTTCAGTGTGCTCTTCAGAGTCCTATGTGCTTTTTGAAAAGCATGTGTCTGATCATCTTACTCACACTGAGATTTCCATTCTCCCCATGTTGTCTCTGAATAGAAAGACTAAGGTTTACATATGCATTCTCCAATCATAATTATGTAGTTTTAGGTATCATGGGAGATCATCTAATTCATTTCTATCACAGATAATAGAGAAAAGTTTCCATCACTTTAATAGTTTCCTCTCTCGACTGTAGCTTGACTATTATATTGAAGTAGAACTTTGCCACATCCTTTTACCCTGATGCCCTCTTTGAACAATTAGGATAAAGAGGGACGGTGCACTTCTGTGCGTATTTTGAACCAGTATTCATTAGAGAAAAGGGAAGGGAAAGATGGCAAATAGTTCAACTTATTGGCCACTTATGGTCTCTATCACAGATTCTTTTTTTTTTTTTAATACCACTTTAAAAATGTACAAAGCATGGTTAAGTGGGGGATCATATAAAAACAGGCCACGGTTTTGGCCTGCAGGTCTCAGTTTGCCTTCCCCTGTCCTTCCAGAAGCAAACTTCACAAGAACACCAGTGGCCTATGGAAAGTCTGTCTGTCTGTGTTTTTTGACACTTTGTCTAACAGGAAAGTTGCTGAAGACTCCAGTGAAGGATTATTTCATCAAGAGAGGGATTACTTATGATACAGTGAATTGAATCAACATTATTTAGAGATTGAGTGTGCCCCCTAAGATAACAGACATTTCTAAATTTCTTTCCCCTGATGAACCACAGACAGATTTTTGAGATCAGCCTCTCTATTTGTCCAGTGTCCAATTGTGCTTTTTCTAGTGAACACAATGCAGAAGTACTGAAAGGAGCATTTGCAATTAAAACGATGTGTGTTGAGGTATCAGAACTCTGCTGCTGATGGTTTTGACCTCAAGCACGCCGTACCTGTAAAGCGAGTAGAGGAAACTCAGCTGCGATTGTGTCCTTGCCTTGCAGATAACCTCTTTCTAGAGAAGGCTATGCAGCTGGCCAAGCGGCATGCCAACGCCCTATTTGACTACGCGGTGACAGGGGACGTGAAGATGCTGCTGGCTGTCCAGCGCCACCTCACTGCAGTGCAGGATGAGAATGGAGACAGGTAAGTCAGGACTTGAGCAAGCAAAAGTTGTCTTAGGGCAGGGAAGAGAGAAAATCGCTGTATGCTCACTGGCTAGAGATAAAAAGAATCGTTTAGAGGTATTGGGTCCTGTCACTGGAAGACTGTCGTGGACAGTAGGGTGTCAGTAAGGTTGAATCCTTCGTTTGCTTCTCCTGTCCTGTGGCTCTCAACTATTGGGTCCTAGCATAGCTCAAGTCCTCATCTAGGAGGACTGCCTTCTGGGCAAGAAAACAAAGACGTGTGTGGGGAATGGTCCTTTTTCAAAAACCTTGCTCTATTTATTGGGATAACATGTGAAATAACATTTAATAAACATATGTATGGGGCGCCTGGGTGGCTCAGATGGTGAAGCATCTGCCTTCAGCTCAGGTCATGATCTCCAGGCCCTGGGATCAAGCTCCGCATTGGGCTCCCAGCTGAGCGGGGAGTCTGCTTCTCCCCCTACCCTTGCCTGCCTCTCCCCCTGCTTGTGCTCTCTCTCTCTCTCTCTCAAAATGAATAAAATCTTCAAAAAAATTTATTTATTGGATTAATAACATTTGCTTTATGTACTGAAATGGAATAATAATAAAATTTGGTCCAACCAAATCCCTCAAGCACTTGTTATCCCAACCGCATATTTACGATGGTAGTGTACTCAAGAAAAAGCCCTATAAAGGTAGCACCACGAAAACAACAAAACAATTAAGAGGCAGCTGTCGTTCTTTCCCAGTTACTGGTTCCTTCCCTCCTGCATCTGTTACCGGTTACCAGTCTGTGACTGGGTCAGGCTCCTGGGACTGCTCTAACTCCCGCCATGTGGGAGGCCCATGCTCTGATCACCAGGCGTCCGTTTTTAATGCTACTGAGTTTATATTGGCAAAGCCCCTGGCTTCTTTCTAAACCAGTCCTCTCAGGCCTTGCATTGAGACTTCTAAAATGATCTCAAAAGCCTGTGAGAATAACAAGAGACAACAGCCCTCAGATTCAAGTCAAGCGCCTTATCTAAAACTTTCCTAAAATAGTGTCAACCCTGAGAATTCCTTTTCCATAGAGGAGCTCTTGAGGGCTGCGTTTTTAAACCTCGGTTGAAAACGGAATCAAACGCTTTAGGAAAGTGCCAACCTCAGGGTTTCAAACAGAGACCTTTGTTCTCATTCCTTGCAACGTAACCAAGGATGTGGTGTAACCACTGGCCTTGTTATACAGTACGAGAGGCACCCGTACCGCCTCATTTGTATGGTGCTGTGAACAGCAGAATGTTTTTACAGGGTTAAAGAATCCAATTAGCATTCAACAGCGTAGAACCACAAGAGAAAGCAGCCAGTTAACCAAGATAGAACAACAGTGTTTCAAGTGACATTTTTACGGACCTGCAGAGTTGATGAGCCTAAGAAAGATAAGCACGTGGAAGCTATCGAGGGACTGCAGGTCTGTGAGGGGAGGACTGTGGAGAAGATACAAGGCACGTGCGTTTGATGGGTGCATGGAGCGGAAGTTGCAGGCATGGGTAAGGACACAGAGGGGCGACCCAGGAGGTGGTCTTCCCTGCTCAAGTGGAACATGAATCCTTCGAGTCGCCTCCTGGGACCCCAAACGTACACCTGCCAGCAGACTCTCGGGGTTTGCCGCAGCTGGAGGACAGAGAGGGGAGACCCAAGAGGAAGCCTCATGAGAATTTAGACAAGGGAAAGCTGTTGGTCCTCACACCTCAGGGCTCTTCTTTTCATTGCATTTGTCACACTCAGCTAGTAATCTGAATCCTGGAGTCATTAGTCATCACAGAAAGTACAATAAAGAAAAGAAAAGAACTTCTGGTATTGGGGAAATTCCCATGAGGGTGTGAGGATTTATGGGGGAGGGGGAATGAAATGCTGAGCTGCACATGGAAATTTTTAGGCAGTTTTGAAATACGACCTTTTTCTTAGTATATGTGCATCATGTCTGCGTCAGACTTTGGGCCCTTTTTAGAAGCCTTCTTCCAGCCTCACATTTCAAGAGACAAGTAGTGAAACCTTGACATCATTCATTTGCTCTCTCAAGTAACAAAGTCACCAGTTCGTTTTCTAGGCCCTCTTGTGCCAAAGTTAATCCTTAGTTAAATGCACTTGCTGTTGCAAAGAAAGAGGCCTCAAAAACAGGACACCTCAGATGTTTCAACTGGAGAAAATCTAGCCTGTCCTCAAATCCCAGATGTCCTGCCATCACGCTATACTTTGAGTAGGCTCTGCGTTGAGATCTGTCCTTTCTTTGGCGTATTCCTTATCTTGGGGGTTCATCAGCTGCTCTACAGAGCAGCGCCCGTGTACCCCTTCGGCAGCGGGGCTTAAGGGATTCAGAGGTGGCTTTGGAGCCAGATGGACTTGGGCTGGACTCTCAGCTTCATCACTCACTAGTTATATGACATGGGTTGAGTTCTGTTATACCTGCGAGTCCCAGTTTCGTCACTGGAAAAATGAGGATAATATTACCTACCTCATAGGGCTTCTTGTTATGATAAATAAGGTCATATATGTCAACTGCTTAGCATGGTCTGGTAAATAGAAGCTCTAAACCCATAGTAACCACTTTTTTGAGGAATTTCAAGTTAATTTTAGTAGTAAGTTTTTTTAACAATTAAAAAATTATGTCCTTAGGACTGATGCTTGGCTCCTGCCAATATTTTCGACCTCGTTAGCACAAGCCCCCAATCTCATTCTTTCACCCTTATTTAGTGCCTAAATTGTGTGCCAGGGCTGTAGGGCTGACCCAGAGAGGACCAGCCCTGAGATCACAGGCCAGAGAGGGGAAAAGACACATACAAAACCGCAGTTGCGTAACCAAGCAGTAAACTTGAGGGGAGACCGACCATGTGCTCTGCCTAAGAAGTTCGGAGAGGAGGTAAGGTTTGAGCTGGAACATGAAGGATGGAGTAGGCACTGTCCAGGCAGAGAAGAGGAGCAAAATCATTCCAGGCAGAGGGAATGTTTGCCAGGGAGAAATAAAATCACATTGTTCCTTCAGAAGTTTACCTCAAGAGTCTTCTCCCAGTAGTTAAAAGCCTGACCCCATTCTTCCCTCCTGGGATCTAGGAAGATCTTTCAGAAGCTAACACACTGTATTTTGGAGGAGGCTGGAAGGCTAGGTGAGGTAACTACATTTTCCTGAATGGTTTTTATACATGATCCATATGTCAAAGGAAGCCAGCAGAAAGCTAGAGGAGAAAATGCCCTTTGCTATCTCACGGAGGCAGAGTTGGGATTTGAACTTAGGTTTCTCTGCCTCGAGGCGCGTTTATACCTCTAGGGATCAAACCAAAATGCCCCCAGAGACCAGGTAGACATGGTAAATGAGTGTAACAGTAGAACATTCCCACCTCAGATTCAAGACATTTGAGATTCAAGATATTTGGGGGCTGAATAAGAGGAAGCATGCTAGCCAGGTCCAGTCTGCAAGTCTGTCCTTTACTGGGAATCTTTTTTTTTTTTTTTTTGGTCACTAACACTTGAGTTGACTCTTGCCACTCTGTTTTTGTTTCAGTGTCTTACACTTAGCAATCATCCATCTTCATGCTCAGCTTGTGAGGGATCTACTAGAAGTCACATCTGGTTTGATTTCTGATGACATTATCAATATGAGAAATGATCTCTACCAGGTAAGCAGAAATGCCAACTGAAGAAAAATGCAGTTAGTACATGCTTTACATGTGTGTGTGCATGTGAGTGTGTGTGTGTGTGTACATGTTATTTCTAATAATGTTAACAGTAAGAAAAATACAGTGTTTTGTAGGTTAAATCCTAAAAGCCCATTACTTGGGCATACTGCTTATGATTTAGGATCCTTTAGTCTGTGAATATAATAGAAATCACTCCACAACAAACTTCTGCATCCTGCTGGGGGAAGGCAAACTTTAGAAATCTGTCAAAGAATTGATCCATTTTCTTTTTTTTTTCTTTTTCAAATTTATTTTATTCTTCTCATTATAATAAGTGTATTCTTAATCCCCATCCCCTATTCCACCTACCCCCCCACTCTCCTCCCCGTCCCCACCCCCACCACCGGTAACCATCAGTTTGTTCTCTGTAATTAAGGTCTGTTTTTGGTTTGTCCCTCTCTTTTTTTTTCCCCTTTGCTTGTTTGCTTTGTTTCTTAAATTCCACATAAGAATGAAATAATATGGTATTTGTCTTTCTCTGACTTATTTCACTTAGTGTTATACTCTGTAGCCCCATCCATGTTGTAGTAAAGATTTCATTCTTTTTTATGACTGAATATTATTCCAGTGTGTGTGTGTGTGTGTGTGTGTGTGTGTGTGTGACTTCTTCTTTGTTCATCTGTCGATGGACACTTGGGCTGCTTCCATAGTCTGGCTATTGTAGATAATGCTGGTATAAACATAGGGGTACATAGAGTCCTTTGAATCCGTGTTTTTGTATATTGGGGGTAGTTACTTAGTAGTGGGATTACTGGGTTGTAGGGTAGTTCTATTTTTAATTTTTTGAGGAACCTCCGCACTGTTTTCCACAGTGGCTGTACCATTTTGCATTCCCATCACTTTTTCTCCACGTCCTCATCAACACTTGTTTCTTGTGGTTTTGATTTTAGCCGTTCTGACGGGTGTGAGGTAATATCTCATTGTGGTCTTGATTTGCTTTTCCCTGATGATGAGTTGTGTTGAGCATCTTTTTTTCTTTTTTAAATTGAAATATAATTGACATATAACATTGTATTAGTTTAAGGTACACAGTAATTTAGTATTTGTATATATGGCAAAATGATCACCAAAATAAGTTTGTCATCCATCACCGCCTATTGTTACAATTTTTTTTTCTTGTGATAAGAACTTTTGGATCTACTCTCATAGCAACTTTCAAATATGCAGTATGGGAGAACCTGGAGTAAATATGTCATTTTTGTCAAGATAAATACAGTTGAAAAAAAATTAAGTTTGGAAAGCCAATAATGTGTAAGAATTTTGAAGCCTGCTGAAACACATTTTGACAATATCTAGATTAAGTGTATATCAAATAAAGGGTGCTGAAATCAGAACACAGAAAAGTAAAAAAGGTCGGTTGAGGAGAAGTGTCTTTCAAAATCAGAAAGACAGCTCAAATCAAGGAACCAGAAAAAAAAAAAAAAAAAACAGAGTTTTGCTCGGGTCGGGTTTGAACAGGAATTCAGTGGGTTCAGAAGCAAATTGAGGAACCCTGGTACAGAGGTCCTCAGACGTTGCAGAGAGAAGGTAGCTGGGACCCGGTGAGGCTTCCTGATGGGCATGGGCAAACTTTAGGTGAGAAAAGGAAATTGGAACTACACTTGACAGTACCAAAGCCTGGGGGCTGGTATTCGGAGTCTGAGACCTGGCCCAGTCACTCTGGCCAAAGGGGCTCTCTCCCCTCCCAGCCACCTTCGCCCCCCCTCCCCAACTGGCTTTGGTGCCAGTCTGCTGGTCTTGCTCCTTGTTAGCTTTCCCATTTTCTCCTTCCCTTCACTCCACCCAGAGTGACTTCCCAGCCCTCCTTGGCCCGGACGGCGTGCTTAGGTGCCTGGTCCCAGACCTGTCACTCTAAAAATACGCACCGTCATGTGCATTAACTGCACAGTAAAGGTACCAGTTCCAGTTCTCAGTTGTTAAAGCAGGTTCCGTGAGTCATTTTTATCTCCTCGAGGAAAAAGAGCTAAAACGTTTACATGTAGCTCTTACTTGATTGTTATGTGTGAATAGGCGTTTCCTGATAAAGGAAATAAGTCTCTCATTTGATGTAAGGCTTTCGGCTCCTTCCCTGGTGGTGGTGCTTTATGTCGACGGAAGAATGAAGTTGGGGATTCTTCACTGACTCATAATATAAAGTAATGAGGACAAAGTCTAATTTTAGGTAGACATTTAAAGAATGTCTTCAGATTTTCATACCATCTTGGGGGTTGTTGGTATTTGGAGAGTCATCTCGCCCTTAAAGTTTGATTTGTTCGGTCTTTACGACTGTTCCTCTCAACCATCACAAGCATACAAATAAAACTGGGAACGAACAGGACTCTGTCGCTTCTCGGTCCTCCTTTCAAAGATTGCTTCACTTCGCTGCTTGTAGGTCAGATTCAAGGAATTACTTGTTTTTCTGTTTATAAATAGGCCCTGCAAAGGGCACCGCACAACAGGATTAGTAGTCGTGATTTATTATGGGCTGACCTCTTTACTGTATCATTTGGTTACATATATTGAGACAAACACCTTGAAACCACCACCTCTGACACTTCTTGCCTTCCAATCTGGGGACTCTGGGGAGAACACAGGTCCATTTCTCCCCCAACTTAGCACCGCTGTCCTTCGTGGACAGGAAATCTAGGATCCCCTGGTAATGGCTTCTAGATCTCAAACATACACCCAGTGGCGACTTCGATTTGAGAACTAGAAAAGGCTAAAATTTGGACTCATTTCTCTTTGTAAAGGCTCTCTGTTAACTATTTTCAATGGAAAAATTTTGCAGTTCTCTAAGTAATTTGGATTATTTGGCAATTGTCTTAGACAACCTCCCAAAATACCATTCACTAATCTTAGTACATTTCTGTGACCATCTGTCATGATCAAATCTCTCTCCCCACCCACTTTCTAGAGATATACTCAAAATAATCTCAGTACATAGAGTTAGGATTCTTCTGAAGATATTTCTGAAATCTATTGCCTTCAAGCCCTCTCCTCTTCTTCTCCCCGCAACCACAGATCACCCCTCCAGTGTGTTTGTTATGGATTGTTTTATCTGCATAGCTTCCCATGACACATTAATGAGGGGTTTTGTGCATGTGGGTTTTTGCTTCTTTATTTTTAACTTTTATCAATATAGTATATGTTAATAGTTCTTTGGATCGTCCATAAGGAAATACACTGGAAAATCAAAAGTTGCCCTCCCTGGCACTATCCAGGTTCCCCAAACTCATTCCCAAATATAACTACTGCATTTGTAAGTATTTTTCCAGATACTGGCTACATAAACATATACACCTGAAATATTATAGATATTTTAGGATACTCTCACACACAGTCCACACTACATTATATAATCCTGGGGTTAAAGATATAAAGCCTGACATTTCATAGAAAACCTTTGGAGGGACTATGCTAAAAAAAAAAAAAAGAGAGAGAGAGAGAGAGAACTTCTCTTACGGTAGCAGAATTTGTATAACATGAAAAAAAAATCATATTAAAACCAGATATAGGGGCGCCTGGGTGGCTCAGTAGGTTAAAGCCTCTGCCTTCGGCTCAGGTCATGTCCCAGGGTCCTGGGATCGAGCCCCGCCCCACATCGAGCCTGCTTCCCTTCCTCTCTCTCTGCCTGCCTCTCTGCCTACTTGTGATCTCTGTCTGTCAAATAAATAAAATCTTAAAAAAAAAAAAAACAGATAATTACTAATTTCTGAGTGGTATAATATTTTATAATTTCAGATCTTTTTTACAATTTCATTCTCTCATTTTTCATCTCCCCAAGTAGCGTTTCCTATTAATACATGCACCCTTTTTGTTTTACGTTTTTATTTCTTGAGAAGAAGGCTCTTGGCTTACAGTATCTAAAGTTTTGAGGACACCATTCTGTTTCAAGCAGGGATATAAAATATGAAAAAAAAAAAAAAAGAATGGAAATTTGGCCCAAAAGCCTGCCTTGCTTCTGCTGTGTGCAGTTATCACTGTGAGTGGGCTGAAGCCGCGGGAACTTCTTGCATCGTATCCTGGGCTGTGGTCATCCTGCACCAGGGGCGTTGCTGTTGTCGCTGCTGTGGCTAGGAATCGCGTGCCGAGAGAGAAAGTATAGGCAAATTGTCACCAGACACACTGGATTTCACCGACTCCTGTGAAATAGACTGAGTTGTATAAAAACATATCACTCTTTGTCAGTGGCCTCAGTTCTTTGAAAGATACTTTCACAATTCTGTTTGTGTTGCTCATTTTGAAAACACTGTTTGCAAAATATCTCATTTGCATTCGCCGAGGCACTGGCTTGCGGGCAGAGTAATCAAATGGACTCTGGACGCACCTGTGAGGTACCAGCAAGTCAGCTTGCTTGTTCCTTGGAGCCTCTTACTGAGATGGGTCTCTCGTTCTTGTTATGACATTTAGAATCCTTGGACACCTGTGTAAAACGGGGGTGCCAGAGTTCTGTTGGTTGGTCTCATCGTGGAGCCGGTCCATGGAAGAATATTTTTCATTTTAGCAAACTCATTTTCCATGTCAATATTGAATGACAGCACCTTTGTGAATTGGTTTCTATTGAGTAATTAGTTCGTTTCCACTTCTTCAGTAAAACTACAGCCTTGCTTTGATTTGTTAATATGCAGAATTATCAGGTGAAGATAGATTTCTGCTAGAAATTCAAGGAAAATAAATTTATTAATAGAAGAATTAACATATCAGCAGTCAGCAGGCTGTAATGAGAAACAAGAAAGCAATTAGGAGTTGTAGATATAAAAATAACCTTAATTATCACGTGGCTCAGTGTCAGTCCGGCACATACTGCATTCTCACATGGAACAGGGAGTAATTCGTTTACAGAAGTGAAGAGTTGATCTGGCAACGGGCAGTGGCCCCGAGGCAGGACACCACCCTCTTGCAATGGTAGCAACCAAGCCAGTAGGTTCAAAGCCCAGGGGGTTTCAAGTGTGTGCCTCTGACCCATGTGTCTCCTGACTCTTCTCCACTTCCCAGACACCCTTGCACTTGGCAGTGATCACCAAGCAAGAGGCTGTGGTGGAAGACTTGCTGAGGGCCGGGGCCGACCTGAGTCTTCTGGACCGCTTGGGTAACTCTGTTTTGCACCTAGCTGCCAAAGAAGGACAAGATAAAATTCTCAGTATTTTACTCAAGCACAAGAAGGCAGCACTACTGATGGACCACCCTAATGGGGAAGGTAAGAGACAAGCAGACGTCATGGGTGACCTCTCACTGCTTTCTAATGTGTATTCTCTGATTTGCACCCCAAAATGCTTCCCGACTTCCCTGGAGTCTGTCATCTCTCATGAGAATTTCCATTGCCCGCCATGACTAATTTCTTTAAAGATGATTTGGAATTGTTTGTAGGTGGAAAAAGCAGAGGCCTGAGCAAACTCTGGCCTCAAGGTGTAGCAAGCATCAAGCGTCACTTAGCCACAGAATGTTTATTTGCCCTCAGTGTCTCCTGAGCACATACAAGGAGACTGTGGGTTTTCCTGCAGAACAACAGCCTTGCAGCGCCTTTCCAGGCTCTCTGGAGCAGATGCTAGATGTGCGAGGACTTGACAGCATTCCCTCCCTAGGGTCCAGTTTTGCTGTCCTGCAAGCAGCCTCCCAGCTCCATGACTGTCCCTGTGCTTGGGCCGCAGGTCTCAACGCCATTCACATAGCCGTGATGAGCAACAGCCTGCCGTGTCTGCTGCTGCTGGTGGCCGCCGGCGCCGACGTCAACGCCCAGGAGCGGAAGTCCGGGCGCACGGCGCTGCACTTGGCCGTGGAGCGCGACAACATCTCCCTGGCTGGCTGCCTGCTCCTGGAGGTAACGGGCGTGCCTATTTGCCTTCGAGTTACATTCCCCAGGGGGCGTTAGGACCATCTTTTCAAGGACAGGCGTCAGTAACGTCTTTCTCCCTGCAGCCGCCTCGATTTATTCCGAAGCTCCTCAAGGCTTCGGGTGGTCAGCTTTGGGCCGTCCTGACACCGTTGGCCCCTTCTCTCCAATTGGGGATTTCTGAAGTGGTGGAGAGCACCCCAGATAGTAGCTGGGCTAGTTACAGGATCTAGTATAGGACCCAGGAGTCACGCTGACAGGAGATAGTGGGGACTGGAGGGTGCGAGAACCTTCCACTAACTCCTTCCTGTGTGGGCTGGATTTCAGGGTGAGGCCCACGTAGACAGTACCACCTATGATGGGACTACAGCCCTGCACATAGCAGCCGGGAGAGGGTCCACCAGGCTGGCAGCTCTTCTCAAGGCAGCAGGTAAGGCGGCCTGGCGGGTCGGGCTGGAAAGCTCTATCAGGAATGCAAACCCAGCTCCAGGTGAACAGCCCCAGCTGCTCCTTTAAGCCACAGAGCTATTGCTGGAAGGCACGAGTAAATAAAAATCACACGTCCATGGCCAGAATGGCGCTGCTGGGACTCGTAATCCTGGGCTCCATCCTGATGCTCGTGTCAGTCCTCACTCTCTGGTTCATCGGTTTGTTTTGGGTGTTGGTGATTTAGGTTGACTCCTGTGACAGGAGATCTTCTTAAGGTTGAATTTGATCCCTTAAAGAACTCTGAGCAATGCCAGCCTCAGATCGTGTCAGAAATCTCCAGGTAAAAAAGTTGATTGGTAGAAGACATTTTAGAATTTCCGTGGGCAAGAGAGGTCCTTTAGAAGTTGAAATAATGGGAAAAAACAAATGGTTTTTTGTGAGGCCCTAGAAATTGCTAGCTACTATGTGTCAGGCAGTGTGCTAGGCCTGCCAGATGCACTGTCTCATTTAATCTGCAATAACCCCTAGAGTTAAGTACCATCATTACTTTTCCCATCTCACAGCAGATGAAACAGACTGAAGAAATATGTGGGACCCTGTCCTGGGGTCCTAGGAAGGGCACAGCTCTGACTCACATCTCATCCGTCTGAGCTTTCAGACTCCATTCTCTCTACTATTTCTCTCCCCTGCTCTGCTCAAGGATTTTTAGGTGTCATTCCATTTAATTCTCTAGTCCTGTGAGGTATAGAAATTACTCTTGCTCACCCCTGAATCTCTCTTGCCTTCTGTACTTAGAACCTCAACAAATGTTTAATGGGAGTAGTCTCGCAAACCTTGAGCTATCTGATTTACTATAGATCTTATTAGAACCTTTTTAGAAAGCAAATGCTTCATAAGTTCAAGAAAACAGAACTAGTTAAATACCTCTTTAAAAACTGAGCCCAGGATGATATACAGACTTTTTCTTTGGGAGCCCCACATACTCCTAAGCGAATAAAGTCATGTCCAAATAAACAATAACCTTCTCTTTTCTTCATTTCGGTCAAGTCAACCTTTCTCTTGAACATGAGACTCTGATTGCAGTATGTGTGAATAGTTTGGGATGTCCCTGGTTATAATTAAGAAATGCCTTCAGGGGGCGCCTGGGTGGCTCAGTGGGTTGAAGCCTCTGCCTTTGGCTTAGGTCATGATCCCAGAGTCCTGGGATCAAGTCCCGTATCGGGCTCTCTGCTCAGTGGGGAGCCTGCTTCCTCCTCTCTCTCTCTGTCTCTCTCTCTGCCTGTCGCTCTGATCTCTCTCTGTCAAATAAATAAATAAATAATCTTAAAAAAAATGATTTCAGACAAGAACCTAAAACCGTTTCAAAAATATTTTTTCTTAAATTCTTAATACCCCGTGAAAGGAGTAGCAAAAACAGTGTCTGCATGACATAAATGAAGGTACTCGGATGAAAAACCTAGTCCTGAGCTCCCAGTCATGATGAAGGTCACTTCAGGACCTGAGCTCAGCTCCTCCAGCGTTCATCAGCCCATACATCATTCCTCTTAGTTTCTCTTGTGTTTTCCATGGTCAGCTGGCCCTCCCTGCCTTCTGGATCAGGCGGGGGCTGGACGGCTGAAGTAAGAAACAGCGCGAAGATCCTTCCCTGAGTCTCATTTGGCCCTCTCCTATTATTGAAGTTGGCACAAAGCAAATGATCGCCCAGCAAGATAAAAACAAGTTTTTCCCAGAAGGGTGTACTGAACTGACTACTGTTCGTTAGACAGCTGACTAAACGCTCTCATAAAAATAGTTTCTAAGCCTCTAAGAGGTAACTAGCTCTAATCTCTGAGTGACTTTTGGTGTTTTCTTGCTGCACATTAAGAAACAGGCTGCATTTTTCCAGGATCAATAACTAGACATCGTAGGAGAAGGTTTTTGTGGTGTTTGTCCGTGTAAGGATTGGGGCCCCAGCAGTGCTGTACCCAGGAATAAAAGTGAGCCTATTGTCCCTATACAGCAAAGTTTGCTCTTTTGAGCAACTGAGAGAAGAGCCTGAGACATGTGCAGTGGTGGGCACGAACTCGAACGTTAAATTAGGTCCTGAATCCTGAGGAGGCAGCCCAGCCCTTATAAATCACTGCCGCTACTCCTTAGCTTAAAGGTGCCTCTTTCAGTTGAAAACGGTCCTAAAGATGGAAATGTGAGGGTCAGGGTACTTCCAAGTCTTTTGTCTTTGAAAACGTCCTTGGCTGTATAGGGTATCATCAGACATCTTTACAGTCTAAATAAATTAGAATTTAAAAGAAGATCTCTGAATAGTTTGGTAGAAGCATGTTTCATGTATTAAAAATCATCCCAGTAATTGCCTCAAGTAGCTATTGTGCTTTACCTTTGGACATGTGACCTCTGCAGGCATTTCAGAGTCGACAAGATCGGGGCTTACTGTGCTGTGTAACTTAACAGGCGCAGATCCCCTGGTGCAGAACTTTGAGCCTCTCTATGACCTGGATGACTCCTGGGAAAAAGATGGAGAGGATGAAGGAGTCGTGCCTGGAACCACACCTCTAGACATGGCCACCAACTGGCAGGTGAGTGTGGTTCCCGTCTGTTTGGCAGCAGCTCCGGAGGGAGCTAATGATTCGGGAGTATAAGAACAGATGGTCTTCTTGGGTCTTTATTCCCCAAAGCAAAATCCTTTTATTTTTATTTTTAAGAAAGTCTGTTTGTCAAGAGACAAATTTATCTTGAAAAGCCTATCCATGAAAGATCTAGGTCAGCGGAGTTATGAGTGTGAAAGTGTGTGCCTAATCAGATCACGGTTAAGTTGTGAGAGAGGGTTCCGCAAGAGAAAACACAAAATTCATGCAAGAGTTTCCCGTTCTGAGCTCACACCAGAATGGTTCCCATCTCCATTTCTGAAGCTAGGAGAAATGTTACGGTTTGCTTAGAATTTTGCTAAGTGATTTCTTTTCATAAAAAGAACCCAGGGATTCTTCTGAGGATTTTAATAACTATAAACATAGTAAAGAGACTTAAACTCTTCTTCCAAACTCCAGTGACCTGAGATCTGAGGGTGAAAAGCAGTGAGTAGGTCTTTATGGGCCAGGAAGAAGAGCCAGGGGGAGGACATGAGCATCAGACACATCTCTGACACAACAAAATCGACTTTCTTAGGGCCAAGCGCTGCTCCACATCCAAAAACTGCTTGTTTGCCTCTTCGAGGCCCGTGGTGTTGAGCTGAGTGACCCTGGCAGAGACCACACGGTTCCCCTTTAATGCTGAGCACCTGGCTTTCCCAGAAGCCTCACCACAGAACACACAAAGATAACCCACTTCAGTGACCCCATGTTGTCCTTACCGAAGTCAGCGAGTCCGAGGTGACTGCAGAGCACAGAGAAAGGTCTCCATAGCTACGGAATTGTGTTTTTCCTTTTAACCTAAGACTTTTCTGTCCCCTAAATTTAAAATGCAGCTGGTGCTGGAAGAGAACATCCAGCTTTGTGAGCATTACTATACCCCAGTCTGACCACATCTATAGACTTCGTTCCAGACGCCTTTCCTGAGGGAGGAGGGGGCAGCAAGGAGGCCCAGCTTCCAGCTCTGCATAAGCCCAGTCCTCCTCCGGGGTCTCAGACACACATCACTTACTGACGAGTCTCCCACCAACACGTGGCCGATCTGGTGGCCTGGACTGTTCTTTCTTTCTTTCTTCCTTTTTTTTTTTTTTTTTTTAAAGATTTTATTTATTTATTTGACAGACACACAGCAAGAGAGGGAACACAAGCAGAGGGAGTGGGAGAGGGAAAAGCAGGCTTCCCACAGAGCAGGGAGCCCAATGCGGGGCTCGATCCCGGGATCCCAGGATCATAACCCAAACCAAAGGCAATCGCTTTAACCACTGAGCCACCCAGGCGCCCCTGGACTGTTCTCTTTGTCCTTTAAAAGTACTGTGGTGCCAGCTCTCTGCAAGGTTGGCTTGGGCCTTCCTACCCACCTCAGAAGCCCCTATAGAGCCCCGCCTCCTGGCCCCAGAGCCCCCAGGGCTTTTCTTTGTCCAAAGGGCATTGTCATGACTTTCAGGGTCATGGGACCGACTCCTTCCCATTCCTCCATCTTTAGGGTACTAGGCCTTCGTCAGGAGGACACAGTGAGTTTATTACAAAGAAACTGACTCCGTCCTGATCCCTTTAATGTGTAATGTTTCTCCACGGTTTTCTCCCCAACAGGTGTTTGATATATTAAATGGGAAACCCTATGAGCCAGAGTTTACATCTGATGATTTACTTGTGCAAGGTGAGCTCTTAACCGGTATTCCCTCCACACAGTCATTTAAGGGGCTGAGAGAGAAGCAGCATTGGCCAGGCTGTGCTGTGAAAGGCTCGGTGGCTTATTCCACAATCAGAAGCTCCTTGGATGTATGCAAAGGAGCCTGTCCGCTGTGATCTTCTAAAACATGCATACTGCCCTTACTTGGCTGGGCTGCTGCCGGCTCCAAGAAAAGCAGCTTCCTGGCTCCCACTGGAAGCTGAGGGCAGCAGCGCAGCGGTGCTCAGTCCCTCCAGAGTGTCTCTGGGCGCTTAGCACAGCTGTGTTTCTTCTTCATTCCTTCAGGAGACATGAAACAGCTGACTGAGGATGCAAAGCTGCAGCTCTACAAGTTGCTAGAAATCCCTGATCCAGACAAAAACTGGGCGACTCTGGCACAGAAGTTAGGTCTGGGGATACTAAATAATGCCTTCCGGCTGAGTCCTGCTCCTTCTAAAACTCTGATGGACAACTATGAGGTAACCCATCACCTCACCCTTGTACTTGACTCTCGTCTGTTAACATCACTGACCTGGCCAGGGCCCCCTCCCGAGGAGGCGGAAAATCAGTCATGACCATGTCCTGGGAGAGTGACCCAGACCAGGGCAGAAACTCACCTTCGTAAGAAGGCAGTTTTCAGATATCTTGAGATTTCCTGCAGAAATCCTAGGTAGAAGGTCAGGGTTGTCACAGAACTTTGACCGCCTGAACCACCGTGATAGACTGTGATCCACATGCATTATCTTCCCGTCCCCAAGAACATGCTGTGATCCCCAGTCAGGACCCAGAGGCAGCTTTCTGTGAGGTGAAATCATTGTTCTACTGAGAATTTCCTTTGTAGCTCTGGTTTCTCGGTGGTTTTCAGAGCCTCAACCCCAACAGGGATACCGCGTGACCTTCATGGCAGGCAGAGTTTCACCGCCTCAGCACTTCTCTCCCTCTCTGTCCTCCGTGCTTACTGGAAGCCGCTTCTCTGTGATTTCCTGAGTGGTCTCTGCGCTGACACAAGAAGCCCGACATGAAGGCCGCGCGTCTCCGTGGCCATCTGCGCGCCAAGCCCTCCAGGCCGCCAGGCGCTCACAGGGGCCGAGCAGGGCGGGTGTCATGGGGATGGCCTGCCTGCTTGTTCCTGGCTCCCTGCTCAGGAACACACGCTGCCTGTCTTTCTCCCAGGTCTCTGGGGGCACAATAAGAGAGCTGGTGGAGGCCCTGAGACAGATGGGCTATACCGAAGCCATCGAAGTGATCCAGGCAGCCTTCTGCACCCCAGGAACCGTGGCCCCCGGCCCCGGGAAGGCTGCACCTCAGACCCTCTCGCTGCCCCTCTCACCTGCCTCCACGAGGTCGCCAGTAGGTAAGGGAAAAACAGAACAAGCAGCGGAGATAACCTCCTGCTTTCCAGGCTGTGTCCTCCATGTCTTGAGCTATGGCTGTCGTCCCCTGAGGACCCTGTCCGGTGTGTCCATCTCCCTCCACAGCTCACGGGTTCTACCTCTGTGCCTCTCCTATGCTGCTGGTCAGTCAGGGTGCTGTCCCCAGGAGCAGTCCCATTGACCTGCGAATCACTTGGATTCGTAGTAAATATTCCGTAGTAAACAGTAAAATAAATACTAAAAACAGTGATGTGGCTACTTAAGGCAAATAGTGTCTCTCACTTCTTAAGTGTAAAGGAGAGAAAGGAACTAACAGAGCAGGGCCTGTAGAGCCAGGGCTGGCCCCAGACTGTAGATGACACCGCAGTTCCCACCACAGCACCCTCAGCTCCTCCCGTCCAGCCCAGAAGTGGCTTCACCTTCTCCCTGCGTCTCCTCCCAGCCCCCAGCACTGACCCTCTGTCCCCCACCTGAAACATGTCCCAGAACAGACTCCCAGCAGCCCAGTAACCCTTTGTTTCCCTGCAAATGTGTTCTCGAACTCTCTCAACAACCACTCGTGCTTTCTCTCTTTGGACCCTCCCTCTGTCAGTCCCCACCGAGAACATGGCAGCAGCTAGAATTCCCTCATCCTTGAAAGACCAACAGTTGGCCATGTCAGGCAGAAGCTCCTCCATCCTCCAGGAGGTTAGGACAAAAATCCAAGCCTCACCTGTGAACATCTGCTGCTCGCAGCCAGCACACACGCAGCCCCCAGCCCCTCCTCTGGGACAGCCTCCCTTGTCCATCCACCTTCATTTCTTGCCTCAGTTCCTGCAGCAGCTCCTGGTCAGTCTCCCTGCTTCTGGTCTGCCCCTTTTCCTTCAGTGCACTCAGGCAACAAGAGTCTTTTTAAAAAGTAGTGCTATGTTGTACCTGTTGTATACCTTCCAGTTCACTTATCCACTCACCAAATCTTTAATGAGCACATCCTATGTGTCTAGCACTGTTCAAGGCTTTGAAGAGAGAGAGGTAACAAAGGCAGTGTCACTTATCCATTGTCTCTCGCAAATCCCTTCCATATGCCTTTCCTCCTGCCCCACTTCCCTGCACCCACTGTCCTCCAAGCCCTCTGCCCACAAGTCTGATCCCATCTCAGGACCCCCTGCCTGCAAAGATCCTCACCCAGTGGCTCCTCCTTGCCCTTCGATATCAGCCCAAGGGGTCACCTTGTCAGGGGCCCTTCTAGGAGAGTAAGGACAGATGTTGCACACATTGGAAAGGAATAAAGTGTCCACCAGCAAAATAGCCCTCATCTCCTATGTCATGACCTGATGCTCCTTCTACACAAAGAAATAGAAAAATACTTATATCTTTAAAATCTGATTTGATCTCTGACTTGTAGTTATTTCTAAAATACCTCCTACACATAGTAGAAACCCAGTAGAGATTGGGTGACCAAATAAATCAAATCAGTAAAAAAATCTACCAAATTAGTAAAAAAACAACAGCATGTCACTGCCATTAAGGTCTTAATATTTTAATATCAGAACTTAATATACAAGAAGATAGCATTTTGATTTGTGTATATTAGACTTTCTTTCTCTGATCACTTTCTTTCTATAGGCAGTAACTCCACATTGTTCCCATCTTGAAAGACGCTTCTCAACAAGGAGAGTGTGACCTACTTGTTCATCACAGACTCCTTTTCCTCATAATCACCTTATCTTTTCTCTGCTATGAGAATGTTTTTGAAGCAATGAGTAGCATTTAATAGCACGTGAGGCCCAGAGAGATATCTCATTTTTAGTTCCTACTTCGGTCACACATTTATTTTGCCTGGGTTCAGCAATTTCCCCAGCTAGAAAATAGGTAAGACAGTGGTTGGAAAAATATACCTGATTTCTAAGAAAAAGAAGGCCCACTGTGAGTTAAGAGAATTCAGAAAGGATTCTGATAAACGTGATGGTAAGGAAGAGATGTGGAAACATTTGCCTAATTCTGATGTCTTCATGGTGTTTCTGTTGCCCGGGGTTCTCCCTCTGTCGGCCGTCACCAAGTGCAGTAGCAACAGGCAGGTGGCAGGAGTGACAGGCGGGCGGCCTGTGGAAGCTGATAGACAGGAGCCGCCCACCAGCCTCTTAGACCCAGACTCTGAGCCTGCCTGGGCTAAAAGGTGTAGGAGAGCCAAGGCTCTGCCCTCTCCCTAGCTGTGCCCCAGTGACTCTGTGCTTCTTTCCACAGACGAGGTCCGAGACGACAGCATCTGCGACAGCGGCGTGGAGACGTCCTTCCGCAAACTCAGCTTTACAGAGTCTCTGACCAGCGGCAGCTCTTTGCTGACTCTTAACAAAGTGCCCCACGAGTACGGGCAGGAAGGACCCATAGAGGGCAAAATCTAGCCTGCTGGCAGTTCCCCCACACCGTGTAAACCAAAGCTCTGAAATTCCACCCTTGTCCAAAAGAAGGAAGGCGAAGTGCATCCACGGGTGCTCAGAGGAAAAGCAGCCTGCCTCCATCTCTCGGAATTTCACTCAAGGCCTTTTGCAGTTGGCTTCCTTTCTCGGTTCTCACGGGAATGTTACTAGTCCAGTCCACGAACACACAGTCCAGAGCAGTCACCATGCCTGGCTGGCCTGCCGCCTCCCCGTGGGCAAGCTGGCTTAGTGAGCTTTCCCAGCTGCTTCCCGTTGTCACTGCTGCTGCCCCCACACCCCCGCGTTCCCGCTGGCATTAAAAGGTGACCTGGTCCCCACCTGGTGTTCTCGCTGGCCGTCCACAGCACTGTCGTGCATTCAGATTAAGGATTATGAAAAGGGATATTTTTAAATGAAAGTTACCTGGTATATAATTAAAAAAAAAAAAGGCTTTACTGCTTTTTCTAATGTGGTTATCTATGTGATTCGAAAACAGAATATGTAATGTCAATATGTAAACACGGTTACAATCAGTGCTGCAAATGGTCTTTACCCCCTTTTTCTGCATTTTGCTATTGTAAATATGTTTTTTAGATCAAATACTTTAAAGGAAAATATGTTGGATTTATAAATGCTATTTTTTATTTTACTTTTATAATAAAAGGAAAAGCAAATTGGTTACCTCATTCTGTTCGATCTCCAGAAATACTTTTCTGAGATGATTCCTTATAATCATGGGATCATTCCACAGCCCAGTTATCACATTCACATACCCCTTCAGAGTCCAGTTTTTGACCCAGAAATGAACCCCCCAAAAATGATCAAAAGAGCAGTTGTTTTAAGCTGAGATGAAAGCTTTGGGTTTGTCGACTCCTAGCTTGGCTCGTTTCATTCTGGCTGTGCCGCCTCACCTCCCACCGCCTCGTGGGACACTGGCCCCCCCCCGCACCCCTCAGGGTGCTCTCGGGGCCCCTGCGCTGCCTCAGGTCCCGTCATCTCTGCACATGGAGGGGGGTCTGCGACCTGCAGCCTTCCAGCAGGAAGCTTGGCTGACTGCTCTTCACTCAGAGGCTTGGAAACAAGGGAGAGGGGACATGAAAAGCGTTTTAAGGAGGTGCTGTGATGAACCCTGGGACACGCAACCAAGAACCCTCTTTAATAAAGGCTGCATCCACCCAGCCGCCGGGAGCACACTTGGCCAAAGGCCTCTTGGCCTGTCAGTTCCTTTGGGGATTGCCTCAGCCACAGAGAGCCACCCCACCAGATCACACTCTTGGCCCTTATGGCCCCGAGTAACATGGATGGATGTGGCATACAAAGGCTCCTCAGCCCCTGGGATGACGGTGAAGGGCTGTCTGTGCTCCAGAGCTCCCTCTCGCTGGCTGAGCTATTGTTGGGGTCTGCGTCACAGCTCGGGTCTTCTGCCTGCCCAGGACGGCTTCCTCCCCCAGCCTGCACAGGCCTGGATCCCAGGCCACCCTGGCTCCCTCTCAGAGCCAGCTTTCGTGGAGTCCAACCTGCACAGAGGCTGAGAGCTAATGGTGACCACTTTTGCTCAACCTACAAAGTCACGCAATCTTGAAGATAACCCAATCAAGTGTACAGAATTATCCCCAACATACAGAAAAGGAAATTGAGCCCCAAGAGTTCAAGTAGGCAGTGGCTAAGCTGCTTCTGAGTGTATATCCAGGTCTGTCTAGTTCCAGAGCTAATGGGCTAGAGAATTATCTTGGTGAGGACAAAAAGATAGGTTAAGATAATTGAGTCCAGAAGTAGACCCCAAAATATATAGGAATTTAGTATATAATAAATTTCAAATCAATGAGGAAAAGATGGTTAATCAATAAGATGTTCCATCTGGTTAATCACTGGAAAGAAGTTAATCTGAACTCCTACTTCCCTTCTTTCACCAAAATGACTTCCAAATATACCAAAAATGAAACCATAAAAATGCTAGAAATACTAAAAATCATGGATGAATAATCTTGAAATAGAGGAGGCCTTTTTAAGTAAGACTTTGTTCTTGCTGTGAACAGTTTGGGTTCTTCGTTTCACAGTGTGTCCCAAAGAAATGAAAATATTTTTAAAATTCTACTTCTATTTTTTATTACATTGCCATTTCTCCACATGCTCCAATCCGTTCTTCCAGTTGTTGAAAGTTGTATCTTTAAAAAAACAAAAAACAAAAAACCTTAATTCTCCAGCAACAAGCCCATGACACTGTCCCTCCCCTGTTCCTCTCTGTGCAGATGGTCATTTTCCAGTTGGCCAACAGCAGCTCTCGGGTCTCCAAGATGGAGGCCGACACTCCTCCCACTGAGGGAGGGGCCTGTGCTCCTCCCTCATCACTGTAGGCCTATGAAAGGGTAGAACTGATGGTAAATGGCTTCCGAGGTTAGGTTGGAAAATGCAGTGCAGCTTCTGCCCGGACCACCCCCCCATGTCACTCCCTCTTGGAACCCAGTTACCACACTGTGGGGAGCCGAGTGGATACATGGAGAAGCCACGTCGTAGGTGTTTGGCCATCAGCTTTCACTGAGGTCATGGCCAACGCCAGCACCGCCAGCAGATGTCTGAGGGAGGGAAGCCTTGAGATGATTCCAGTCGCTAGCCACTGAGTCACACCTGTCTAACCTTCAGGCTGCCTCAGCCACTGCTGCCCAAGCAGAGACAAGCCGTTCAGGCGAGCCCTATGCAAATGGCAGATTCACGAGTAAAATCGTGGTTGATGCTGTAAGTCCTACGTGCGGAGTGTTAACATTCTCCAGGGCTCTAACCTGACAGCTCCCATACCAGAAAGCCACTTTAAAGAGAAGCTGACTCCAGGAGGAACTACTAAGCAACTCATGCCGAGACTAAAAATAACATTCCCCTTCTTCAATAAGAAGCCCTGTTTCTCTTCTGTTCTGGAAACTTCCTCTTTCCCACCTCCCAGATCTCAGTGTGGCCTGAGCCTCTGCATGGTGCTTGAGCAAAAAGGCTATCAACGCTATGTGTACCTCTGAGGAAGGAGTGTCTTTCATAGTGTACCAGCAGATGGGGATCAATACCAGGAGGAACGCGGGAGATCAGGTGGAAAGCTACAATGGGCCGGAAATCAACCTTCCCAGAAAGCCCGTCTGTCAGCAGGAAGCCATTTAAAAATAGCTTTCTCAGAACTTTGTCATCTTTACTCTGCAGGCATAACCTAGACTTCTGCAGGAGGGGCAGTCTCTGTTGGCAGAAGGAGGCCCTCGTCACCCACCTGAGTCCCCTGCAGTAGTCCAGTGGGGCACAGATGGCCCTCGTCACGCAGTGAAGGGCAGCCTCACAAACCAGACCCTCCGCACCTTAGCAAGAGAAAGGAAAGGCAGGAGCCAGGCAGATTGGTGTGCAATCCCCTTTGCATTAATGATTTCTAAATGATAATTGTCAGACTCCCTCTGAGGTACATATTTAACCCCAATGTTAGAGTGAGGAAATGGATAATCTGAATATTAACTAATTCACTCCAGATTTAAATCCAGGTCTGTCAGATCCCACGGGTTACTCTTTAACCATGTCTGAAGACCTTACAAGGAAAGAGGTGGTATTTAAAAGGGAAAGAAAAAAATCCATACAATTCTATATGATAATAGAGTCATAAGGTACCTCAACCGAAATACAAAATGAACCTGGAATATCACTGAAGAGCCTTGTTGCTTAAATGTTAACCTGGCTTGATTTTCCTTCTAAAACCAGGCTAAGGGGGCGCCTGGGTGGCTCAGTGGGTTGAGCCTCTGCCTTCGGCTCAGGTCACCATCTCAGGGACGGGAATCGAGCCCCGCGTCAGGCTCTCTGCTCATCGGGGAGCGTTCTTCCCTCTCTCTCTCTGCCTGCCTCTGCCTACTTCTGATCTCTGTCAAATAAGTAAATAAAGTCTAAAAAAAAAAAAATAAAACCAGGCTAAGATGCTTAAGTATGAATTATTCATGGACAGGAGGTCACTAGGAGCATCTCTTTCTCCTTATTGTGCTTCTGGGGGAAATTTTCTTTCTGATTTGTGCTTCCCCAGGTAATGGGCTTGGGGAGGCACAGGAGTAAAGAGAAGGTGAAGCTAGAATGCTGTCTATCTTGAGGGTCTGGCTGGCTCAGTCAGTAGAGCATGTGACTCTTGATATCAGGCCTGTGAGTTCAAGCCCCATGTTGGACATAGAGATTACTTGAAAAAAAATGCTGCTTATTTTCTTAAGCATCACAGAACTTAGAGCTGGGCATTATCTTAAAGATCACCTAAGTAAATCATCCAAGTTGTCATCTTTTTTTAAACACCTACAATAGGAAGCATCTCATCTTTATAATCCTCACTATAGCCTGCCACTTCATTTAAACACCAATCCCAGAGGCTATAAATTCTTGTCCATTGGTTGGGGGAGGCGCTGTAGAGGGGCTTGAAATTAAATGGATTCTCTCATTTTCCATTATTGTGGATTCCATTATGTCTGCAATGGCCTGATTGCGCTACCCTGGACAAAAGACGAGTTCTACACATTGTTCAAGCTTCTTAGAATGAGAGGGAGGAAGGGGCTGAAATATCATTTTTTCGCTTCCAGCAAATAGCTCTTCCACAATGATCTCTCTTTCCAAAATGATGATTTCATTGAAATATCACAACAATCCTCCAGGAATGAAAATATGTATTCAGTCAAGATGTTTTTGAGCATCTGTTGCGTGCCAGGCACTACAATAGGTGGTCATCATTCACTTACTAGTATTACGTATCTGAAAACCCTGTGAAGAAAAATTTGTCCCTATTTTATAGATGAGTAAACTAAGGCAAACATAAAGCATTTAACCACAGGATCTCCTGATTGCAATAAGGTGGTTTCATAAGCCACACTTACAGCAGGGACAGGGGTGGGTGGTAGGGTATGTCTCTTCCACTTAGTCATGAAAGGACGCTGGCTGACAGTTGCTCTTCCTCCCACCCTCGGCTGCCAGGGTCCCAGTCAGCTGAAAGGGGAAAAGAGCATGGAGGAGTACATGTGGGAGTTTTGAAAGGAGCGCTTCCTCTCACATGGTCCCAGAGAAGAACATAAGTCCCACAGCCATGGGACCAAGAGCAGGGAGGTGATAGGGGTGATCAACTTTTGTTCCCTATATTAGGAGGAATGATTTTGGAGAACACGTCCCAGGGTCTGGCACAGATCAAAATTCTTTACCCGACTGAAGGAGGAGCTTAACCTGAAGGTTCTTTCTAATTCCAAGTTGTGTGCAAACATTCACTCACTCTGGCTGTAACCAAAAGCAAAACCATTTCCCAGGATTAAGAATGAAAGATGCACTGTAAGGACAGTCACAGTTCCTCTGAGGATTCGGAAATCCTCAGAAATAATCAAGTGTATTAGACTAGGTAGGATGGGGGAGAATTACAGCAAGGGCTTGTTGCCCTGGCACTGACTCAAGGAGGACTCCTGTTCTCCAGCCCCTGGGGTCCGTAGTTCCTTAACAACAGACCTTGGGCTTGTTGATGCCAAGATTAAGAGTCTTCAAGGCATCATGGTCCTTGGGATCCCACCCAAAGGAGAAAGGCAAGCAAGTTTATCTCCCTTGTGATCTGCAGAGAACAGGCATTTCTCGGATGAATAAGAAAGGAGCAGAAGTGGGTTCTTAGGGGAATAATAATCCCTCCAGACCAGAAGAAGAGCAAATGAAACAGAATTCTAGAAACCCCTTCTCCTGGGGGTCCATCTTAGGACTCAGGAAGCAGGGTTGATGCTTGGGATGGTCAGATGAAACCTCCAGGCACATGAGGGGAGTGTGTAGGATGGGAGGAGGTTATGAGTTCATGCTGCATACTATAGACAACCGGGTTGCTGGGACTATTCGCAGGCAGTAAGTTGTTTTTTGTTTTTTTGTTTTTTTGTTTTTTCATTTCAAAACTGTTGTGCGGTTGCCCTTCCCTTTCCTAAGGCAAGAACCAACAACAAATTATTTTGTTTCAGAAATCCAAATGAGAAACTTCAGAGATTTTTTTTTTTTCTTTTATAGGGCACCTTTTTATCACTTTGTTCAAATGTAAATGTTCCCTTTGGCTTTTGAAATAAATTTCCTTTTGCAGTTTTGGGAGAGAAAAAAAATCCAAAAACAAAATCTAAAACTTTGATCTACACAATATTTTCAAATGTTTATTCTCCTAACAATCTGGGAAGCAAACAGGGAGGGGTTTTAATTGCCGCCTTTCTTTCACAAAATAGCAAAGCCCCCATGTCCCTGTTGGTTCCTGGTCTAGTGGAAACAGGGCTGGACTCGGCCTTCAGTGCTCTAACTGCCCTCCTTGGACTGGCGCTGCAGCCCCTCCCAGAACCCACGGCTGCTTGGAAGGAGAAGGTCACAACGGCAGGCCCAGGAGAGGGCAGGGAAAATGGCCAAGTGCAGGCACTGAAGGCTGTCAGAGCAGAGGGAAAAGCAGCATCCGGCCAGGCCGGCTGCGCTCAGCACCAGTCCCTGCGAGCAGCCCCTGCCACCACCACCTCCAGGGGCCAGGGGGTCACACCGGCTATCCTCCTCCGTCCTTCCTTTCAGCCTCTCTCACCTCCTTTGCTTTGGGACTCTCGGGAGCTGCTTCTCAGCCCCGTCCTGCATTTTCTTCCCCCTCCCCTTCCCCCAACAATTCACCCGGGGCCTCCAAATTCTCCCAAGGGTCCCCAAGTTAATGTGGAATCCTGCCTCACAGCCGAAGGGCAGCCTGGGCCAGAGAAGCCAAAGGGCCAGAAATCACAGCCAGGGGAAGCCTCACTGCATCTCCTCCCCAAAGTCCTAGGCTGTGCCCCTCCTGCCACACCTGAGACCACCTCCCCCTCCTCCGCAGGGGCCCCAGGCCTCCCAGGAATCGTTTGCTCGCCCCTGGGCCCCCATAGTCCTGTTTTTGTCTGGGAAGATCAAAGCTGCCCTTGGGCCCTGACTCCCTCCCCCACCTCACCCAGCGCACCTTTTGAGTGATTATCAACATAAGCACACTTACATGAGCCAGGGACCATTTTAGTTCTGAAAGGCAAAGAGACTCCAGATTTAAAGATTCAAGAAAGAATGTGTGGGCAGCGAGTCACCCACATGCCCCACATGGCCGCCTCCTGAGCCAGTCTCCAGATCTCCCTCTTTGTCACCAGCAGGTCCTGCCTTTCTTCAGATGACGCCTTAATTGGGGTTTCTGTCCCTTCCCACTGCTCCCGGTTACTGCGCCTTGTAAGAGCACTTCTGACTTCCCTCTCCTCCATCACCTCTTCTGGAGGCTTTATGCCAAGTTTTCATGACCCATCCTAATTAAATTAGGGTTAAAGATCATAATCCCTCCTCCACCCTCCTTCTGCCTCCCTGCCTCCCTTCCTCCTCCTATTTATTCTCCCTGCCTCCCTTCTCTGCCTGCCTGTCTTCCTCCTCTCACCCTTTCTCTCTCCTTCCTCATTCCCTTTCTCTTTCTCTCTCTGCCTTTCTTTCTTTCTGCCTTTTTCTTTCTCCACCCTCCTTTCTCCCCCCCCGTCCTCCACACCCCCCACCCACTTTCTCTTTCTTTCTTTCCTGGAAGACTCTTCCATTCCAGGGCACCGGCCTCCAGCATTGGGAAGGGCAGGCTGTTCAGGCACCCAGCTTCTTCCCCAGATTCTTCTCCACACCCTCTGCAGGGGAAGCCTCCTGGAAACCAGTGCCCGGGCCTATGGCTGCCCACCGCACACACACATCCCCCCGCCGCCCCCACCGCCAGCAACCGCCACCGGCCCCATTTCCTGTGCACAGGAGGCCCCTGCTGGAAGAAGCAGAATTTTGCACAATCATGCAACAGCTGGTCTGCCTCTTGCTACTCAACTTTTTTTTACTTGAACAAATTTGGAAAGAGGCTTACAAGAAAAGGGAATTAGAAACTTCTTGGGCTTTCTGCCTGAATGTTTTTCCTTCAATTCAGGTCACAGAAGCTGATGATTATTTTCCCTTAGCAAAGACTTGAATTGTTTTTTCTTTTGGCAAGAAACAATTGATCTCCCCTAGGCCTGATCCTTCCATCCAGGGCAACCTCGTAAGCCAGCATTTACTACTCGCCCATCCTAGGCATCGTACTCCCCACCTCTTAGTTAAACCTCACAATCCTATGAGATCATAAATTACTATTAACCCCGTCTTAAAGATAAGGAAACAGAAGTGTGGCGGTTAAGTGATCTGTCCAGGTTCAGTACGATTTAGAGCTATATTTGCATATTGGAGGTTCCATATCAGAGCATGAGCTCATAGCCACCGCTGGGGCCTTCGTGTGTGTGCACACTCATACACACACACAAAATTTGGATCTTTAACAAGGGAAAATCTAGTTCGTTGTATTTGCAAGTTCAATGAGCTAAAAATCTTTTTGTTCAAGCCATCAAAAACATGGGTGGGGAAGCACTCCAATCACCCGGCTTGGGCTGGCTTCCCATGATAAAAGAGCAGGGTTCTTCCTTCACTCAGCTGGACCAGTCAGGCCTCCACCACCTTCCTTACTGAAGACATTCAAGCGCAGGCGAGGGACAACCAGGAGGCCCTCCGCTGAGAGAAAACCTCAGCATCCACCCTACCCGCTCCAAGGCCCAGCTGTGTCTGACCTCCAAGCTCAAGCCTGCATCTGTTTGAATGCCTCTGAGTACAAAGTAAGAATACCTATGATTGGATTAAACAGTGGCTTTCTCTTCTTGTATCATTACAAGATCAGAGATAGCTAGATCTATATTTCACATGGAATGTTCCCTTGTTGGCAAGTAATTCAACTTTTCAAATCACTATTTGTGCCAACAAAATTATCTGCTGGCCAAATATGACCTCTGTGACTTGACCCACACTTTCTATAATTGTACCTTCGGGATGACCGGGGAGGGTGATGAGCTTAAAGCTTTGGGAAGGAATCAAGGTGTTTACCTCTCCTCTTCTAGGTGCCATTGCTGGCTCCTCCCTCCCAACAGCAACCCTGGCTGATACTATTCCCAACCACCACCCAGTGCCTGAGCGAGTTCCCTTTCTGCCCACCTGCCTAGGCTTTCTTTGATGACCTAACACAGAGGAAATGATAATTATAATAGCCAACATTTGTTGAATAGTTATTGTGTGCTATCAATATCTAGGCATCATCTAATTTAGTCCTCACTAGTACTATTATTTGATTACTCCGATTTTTATTTTTCAAAAGATTTTATTTATTTATTTATTTAGAAAGCATGTGAGCCAGGGTGGATAGGAGGGCAGGGGTGGGGAGAGAGGGGTAGAGGGAGGAGGGAAGAGACAATCCCAAGCAGACTCCGTGCTGGTCTTGGTCCCACGACTCAGAGATCACTACCTGGGCTGAAACCAAGAGTTAGACTCAACCCACTGAGACACCAAGGCGCCCCATATTACTCCATTTTTTAAAAGGATTTTATTTATTAGAGAGAGGAGAGAACATGAGCAGGGGCAAGGGGCAGAGGGACAAAGAGAAGCAGGTTCCCCGCTAAGCAGGGAGCCTGACTCAGGGCTCAATCTCAGGGATCATGACCCGAGTAGAAGGCAGACACTTAACTGACTGAACCACTCAGGCACCCCCTCCCATTTTTAAAAATGAAGAAACTAAGGTACAGAAAGTCTCAGTAACTAATATGCAATGTCAAACAGCCTACTAGTGGTGAGTCTGGAATGGAGACTAAGTTATGTCTGATTTCAAAGCCTACACCCTCAACTGTTCTATCAGTTAGGATACCTGAGTTATAAAATGAGAATACCTGACGACAACTGTATTACACAAATAGGGCCTTATTTTTCATAAGAAGACTGGAGTTAGATGACTGCAGGGTTAGCTCAGTAGCTCAACATCTCTGACACGCGCCGGTGTCACCAGTGTTTCCTCAAGCTCACAAAAAGGCTATAGCAGCTCCAAGTGTCAGATCCCCACTCAGCAACTTCTGAACTTCACCCAACAGCAGAGCTGGTGATCCTCCTCTTTCTTGTTAGGCAGGAAAACCTTCCCACCCCAGTAAGTGTCAACTTGTGTTTCATTCCCCAGAAATGGGTCACATGCCTCATCCTAGACCAGTCATTGGCAAAGAACAGAATTAGTATAACCAATTACAGTTCAGTCCCTGGGGCTAGAAACAAAGTCACCTCTATTAGCAGAGAAGGGGCAGATACGGAGGTAGGGTGGCCGGCCCATCATGTCCACCCCAACCGTGGCGAATATGTGAATTGTCTCTCAGGATCCAGTAAATTTCACAAAAGCCTAAGTAAGTAACACTAACAGAATAAGAACAAGAGGGTTGCTAGCACATGGATGATGAGACAGGAAATGAGTACTAGTGTTCAACCAGAAATTTCCATGAGCCCGACATCCCATTTCCCGGGAACTCTAGGTCACTTCGGTGTTACTGTCATCCTTTGTACAGCTCTGTACTTTGTACTATGCCCCTAGCACAATGAGCCACAAGTTGTTGCTCAATAAATCCTGTGTAAACGCTGGGACTCGACCTAGGCCAGTGAGATGCATTACTGTTGCAAACGTTTTTTTCATGGCAGGATTCAGTGACCCATTACTGAGATAGAAGGAGAGGTAGTGGTAAAACCTGACACAGGGATGCAGGACCCTTCCTTCTGCAAAGCACATTCCTGATTTGGCCCCTATTCAAGGCTTGAGGATGTCTTGTCAGGTTGCCCAGCCTCGGCCTAACAAGCCCAAGCCCGGAGTCCAACCTTGCTAACTACCTGGTCTTGTGCTTTTCCTTCCTTAAGGATTAACCACAGTGAAGGCCTTAAAGACTCTTTTCTCAACTGAAAAACTTTTTTTCATTTGTATTTTATCCTAACCTTTCAAAACAAAACCTAAAGTTTTGAACGAGACAGCCCTATCTCGCATTGCTCCCCCATCACTGTCACGTTAACCCTATAGGTCTTGTCACCTGCTGAAATGGCCTTATTTGTCTGTTTGCTTATTGTCTGTCACCCCCTGAAACTGCTTAAAAGCATTATGTTGAACAAAAATCAAAATAGCTGCACTTGTGCTTCAGCAGAACTCGATTTTTTTTTTTTAAAGATTCTTATTTATTTATTTGACAGAGAGAGTTCACAAGCAGGCAGAGAGGCAGGCAGAGAGAGAGGAAGGGAAGCAGGCTCCCTGCTAAGCAGAGAGCCCGATGTGGGATCCCAGGACCCTGGGATCATGACCTGAGCTGAAGGCAGAGGCTTAACCCACTGAGCCACCCAGATGCCCCAGAACTCGATTTTAAAGTAACCTTTTTCGGGGGGCCTCCAGAGTGGCTCTGTCTGTTGCACATCTGACTCTTGATGTCTGCGCGGTTCATGATCTCGGGGTGATGGGATTCAGCCCCACATCAGGCTCTGTGCTCTGCATAGAGTTGGCTTGAGAGTTTCTCTCCCTCATCTCTGCTCTTCCCCCTTGCTCACTCGCTCTAAATAAATAAAATCTTTAAATAAAATAAAAATAGGGGTGTCTGGGTGGCTCAGTCATTAAGTGTCTGCCATCAGCTCAGGTCATGATCCCAGGGTCCTGGCATCAAGCCCTGCATCGGGCTCCCAGCTCAGATGGGAGCCTGCTTCCCCCTCTCCCTCTGCCTTTCCCCGCAGCTCATTCTCTGTGTCAAATAAAAAACATAATTTTTAAAATAAATAAATAATAATTTTAAAAATAAATGAATAAAAAATAAAGTGACCTATTTCCTCTCTTCCACAAACCTCCTCTCCTCCCTTCTTAGCCTTTTGTTTCAGGAACCCACCCTGAGAAGAATTAATAGGACTCACGAGGCTGGACGCTCACACAATTCCTGTATCTAGACCAGCTAGATCCTTTATCTCCCTACAAACCCCCCCAGACCCTTCCTGCAGGTGGGGGTGGGAGGCTTACAGTTTTTGAAGCCCATAGCCTGCTGCAGCCTCCTTTGCCCGGCAAAGCAATAAAGCTCTTGTTCCTCTTCATCCCAAACTCTGTCTTTGAGTTCTTTTTTGGCCCTGAAGCACAGAGGTCGGTTTTTGACAACACCCCTACAACGGACAGTCCATGAGAGCAGAGACTTGTCTGCCTTTTTTCATTGCAATACTCCCAGGGACAAGGACAGTGCCTGCTGCTCAGATAATAAATGCTTGGTAATAAATGCTCAGTAATATGCTTGCTAAATAAATAATAAATGCTCGGGAAATGAATGAATAAATTCTTAAGTTAAACAGGTTTTACAGTCAGAACATAGATGTGTCTTAATACTGGTTTTGCCTGTGATTTTTAGGGTCTTATACACTATCAACCATCAAGTGGTTGATACCCTCTGATAAGTCTATTACAAAACAAGAAGCCTGGAAAGATTTTGAAATGCTTTGATTTTCATGCACAAATAACGCCTACTTGTTTTTCTCCCTAAATCTTACCAAGTTGGGAATAAGTTTCCCGAGAGCCCAGGGGACGATTCTGTCTCAGGTCCCTGTCACTTTGGGAATGCATGGGAAACTCAGCTTTATTTCTCCTGTGCACCAGTTCACTTTCATTCCAACAGAGAAAACAATCTTCCTATTTATTTTCCAAGTGACTTCCCATGGTTTGAAAACCTCTCACAATGAAAAGTCAAGTAAGAAAAAGAAATAAGAAGAGTTACAGTGAATGTGAATGAGGAAATTACCATTTTTATTGTCCTCCTGGTTCTCAAATGAGAAGATGGAATCCAGTGAACAGACTTTGCTTCATCTCACACGCTCTGGAATGTGCTTTGCATCCAGCATGGCAGAAGGACCCCATCCCGCTCTTTCCATTCTATTCATGTTTGCATAACTACTAGCAGAAAAGTCTTCTCAGAAATCCAAAGCTGAGAGTAAGTACATGTGGCAAAATAAAATCTACTAAAATGGTAGAGATGACTGAACACAGTGCCACACATGAGATGTGGAGACCATTTCCAGTGTCACCATTCTCTTACAGAAATAATATGCATACAGCACATTTCTCTTCTTGTACCAGTTGTTGTCCGCATACATTCATGTCTGTTCATTCACTGAGTCTTCCTTTACAGATTATTTTCTGATATCTTTTTCCCCTCTTAAAAGTACGTCTAGAGGGGCGCCTGGGTGGCTCAGTCAGTTAAGCGACCGACTCTTGGTAAGAGCTCAGGTCTTGATCTCAGGGTCATGAGTTCAAGCCCTGCACTGGGCTCCAATAGGCATGGAGACCACTTTAAAAAAAAAAAAGTCTGGAAGACATTTGCCTTTAAATTTATTTTATTTTTTACTCTCGCATCATGTATTATTTGGATTATAATGATTATGATGTTAAAAAATCCAACCACCATTTCCTTAGCATTTATTTTGTTCCTCACAACTACCTTGAGGGTTAGAGATTATTATCTCCATTTTACCAATGAGACAACTAAAGTCCAGGTCAAGCAGTCAGCCGAGCTCACAATAACCTACACGCCTCAGAACCTGGATTCCAAACCGTGTCAGTGTGGCTAGAAGCCCAGCCCTCTCTAGGACAGGAAGGTCCCCAGCCCAGGATGGTGCTTCCATTTGCAGGGCCCTTATTATGGGCCAGCGCAGGGCCTAGCCCTCACGTTAAATTTTAAATTCATTCTTCAAGACAAACTTGCAAGGGCAGTGTATTTATTCCCATTTCACCATCACAAAACTGAACACAGAAGTGAAATAACTTGATGAAGAGCTGGTAAGGGCAGAATTATATATAAATATATAGATATAAATTCTGGTCCATCAATTTCAAAGCCCACCTCACAGGGTGACTGGCCTAGAAAATTCTCTAGTTTAACGGAGACAGGATTTTCAACATTGACAAGAAAATTATATATTTATTAAGTAAGAATCTTCCAAGATGCATCCCCAAGCTCCAGGCTTTCATAAGACTTTTATAAATATATTGAAATAGCTGAACACATAAGGTGAGGAAACTCTTAGATACTGAAGGGAGGCCTGGATCACCTGCATTTATTGCCATTTTAGTCAATGAACCATGACCTAAACTTTCTCAGGTTTAAAACCAAATCTATATCTAATTAGGCTTGATTTTAGAGCCAAGCTCTCATTGCCACTCCATTCTATAACCAATTACACGATTCTTCCCAGGGAAAACCACTCAAATACCTGAATCTAAGTTTCTTAAACTCTCCCAGTTTATCAAGTAGAATAAAAAGTTGGCCAGAGCTAAAGGGAAATCAATGCCCAGCACACTAATGGACACAAATGAATGTTTCTGGAATGACTAAATAAGCCACAGATGAAACATCACATTGTCAATGCAATCTATGTAACTTTTATTTTTTGATAGTTTTAAACTTATAGAAAGCTTGCAAAAGCAGTAGAAAAGAATTCTTACACACCTCCACCCATTAACATTTTGCCCCAACTGCTTCATTATGAATACAATTTATAAACATGGTCATATATAATAAAATAATTTTATAGCAACTTACAATTAATCAATATATTAAAAATGACTTATTTTTTAAAAAGATCATTTTGTTTATTTGTTAGAGAGAGAGAGGGAGAGAGAGAGAGAGTATAAACGGGGAGGCAGAGGGAGAAGCAGGCTCCCCACTGAGCAAGACCAATGCAGGACTTGATCCCAGGACCCTGGGATCACGATCTGAGCTGAAGGCAGACACCTAACCGACTGAGCCACCCAGGCATCCAGTAAAAATGATTTCAACCCAAGCTAAAAGAAATACACTTTGCTGCCAGAGTCAACAAGTATAAATCTAATTCACAGCTTTTGAATTGGGAAGTTCACTGGATTTTGCCACATCTACAACCCACACATAATTACGGGTAACAACTTATGTTAGGACACTCAAGAATCTTCAGAGTGACCATAGAGATGTCCATTTCAATGTGAGCTTATTTTTCAAAGGAGGATCACTCTAAATAGACTTTGAAAAAAGCTGTTATTGTCAAAACAATATTTTTTTTGAGAGAGAGAGAGATGTGGGGAAGGGCAGAGGGAGAGGGAGAGAGAGAATCCTAAGCAGGCTTCACACCCAGTGCAGAGCCTGACTCAGGGCTCAGTCCCACGACCCTAAGATCATGACCTGAGCCGAAATCAAGAGTCAGATGCTTAACGGACTAAGCCACCCAGGTGCCCCAGTCAAAATGATACTTTATAACAAAACCCACAAATGAAAAGAGAATCCTATCCAAAAAAGTAATCAAATGGCACCAATCAACTCCCCAAACTTTCCGACAACCACTATGACTACTATCCAGAAATCTCTATTGTGCCAGCTGAACCTCCATTTCCTCAGGGAGTAATAACAAAGCAGCTTCATTTTGATTATTCACTATTTTTCAGGGATAACTATGAGAGGCTTACATAAACCTCACAGCCTTCCAATTTGGCTCCACAGATACTGCAGTCGTCATGTTCCTGTGATTCCCTGACAGGACTTTATGAGTGGACTTCCTTTTCTGGGTAGGAAGAGTGGTTGGGTTATAACTGGGTAACATGGTGCAAGAGCTGTAGGGGGAGGGCTAAAATCACAGGCCTGGCACAGGCTGAAGAACACTGAACCACGGCCTTGCTGGAGGATATCACCTGAGTCAACAACCTTCCCTGACAGAACGCACTGGACAAACTCTTCAGAGTCATGAATCAGACAGGTGGAGGCAGGCAGACACACTTCCCAGCCTCCTCAACTTGTCTCTGGGTGTCTTCAGCTCCAGACGGTGCCTTAGAAAGGCTTTATTCCAGGGTCCGCTAAAAATACCACCTGCAACCCCTCAGTAAATATCCATCAGGGAAGTCACACGAAGAGACTGCTCCAGTTCGCTCTTGCTGGTGGGTTTCCAAGGATAAAATAACACAGTCCGTGTCTCTTCAGTCATGAGGAAACCGTTGTCACTGAATCTCCCGGGGATGCTTCCTACATCTAACCAAACAAAAGGAGCAATAGCAGAGGTTTCCAGATCAAAAGCGAATGTGTCACCTTGCTGAGAGATGATGGCCTGAAAGAAAAAGATAAATTAAGTGAACGATGAGGGGAGACCTATCTATTCTACCCACAATGCCTATCAGAATGTGTATGTGGGCCAACAAGGAGTGTGTCTCTTACAGCTTTGGCTCCGCTGTCAAAGTCTCATACTCCATGTACTGTGTCTGATACCAAAAAACAGAGGACATTTATTTGAGGCTGTGGAAAATTACCAAATGGTAATCTCCAGCTAAGTGTAAAATATGTCAGTCTCTAATGATTAAGGAGGATATTTCATAAGAAGCTCAAAGCTTTGTATCTCTCACAGCTTTTCTCAGGGGACCAAGAAAGGAACATGTTGGCATAAGGGCCGGGAAGTTTCAATGACTTTCTCAGGATGTATGGTGGAGTTAGCACCACCAGGAAGCTTGTTCTAGAAAGATCCAGCAATCTAGACAGCTGCCTGCCAGGCATTTACAAAAGCTCTACCGTTAGAGCCTCCTCTCTTTTGCTGCATAATACCAGAAAGTCACATTACCACTTTTAACATGTGCAAATCCCGCACAATATCAGCAAGGGCAAGTGCAATTTAAGCCCTGTCATTCACTAGCCAGTTAGTGCACACTGAGGAGAGGCTAGGTTGGGCGGTGCCCCAGAGGATCAGGATTTGTGAGGTTCTCTCAGTGCGAGTGAGCATGCCGCTGAGAGTGATCTGGTATTTAAAGCCTTGCCTGACACAAAAGGTGACCCCTCAACGTGCAGACACGCCACACCGTAGGTGTGACGTTGGAAGTGATGTGTGGCATAGAGAATTCCAAGGTGCAATTTTTACTGTATGTAATTTTGGACTTAGACATCATGCAGGGTTCTGAGTTATAAACAAAAAAACTTACTTTGGAGGAAACAGCACAGACACTTCATAAGGGGTATCAGGTATCTCTTTTGTGTTTCAGAGATTCAGATCTGAAGCTAGATGTTAAATTCCCAAACCATGCCGCCCAGAGGTTCAGTGAAGACCCTACGGCAGTCACAGGCATGCAGTTCCCACGGCTGGCCCCAGTCCCCCTGCAAGGCTGCCAGGGAGGCCTCGGCTACTGCGGCTCCCCGGCCAAAGCCAGAAGGGGCACTGGGGCCTGCTTCCTCTTACTGCCTGCTTCCCATCTGAAGTCTCATCTCTGTATAGGACTGCAGAGCCCAGGGTCAGGCTTGTAGCCTGGCTTCAGGGAGGTGTGGTAAACAACTTCCCCACATCCTGCTGGGGGAGAACACACCTGAGTGTCTGGCCTATGGTAAGCCTGCAGAAAATGTTAACTATTATTACTATTATTAGATCCCTCTGGAAGGGCTAGTCTTACTGAAATCCAAATGAGGCAGGACAAGGGAACAAGTCCCACTTCTCTCCCACAACCCACTCATCCTAAGGTAATGAAGGCCTGGTTTAGGAAAGAGAAAAAGACTTCAAAATCCTAAGTCTGGAGCCTGCAAACTGAACTGCTACAGAGTTTTTTGGTTTAATTGTTGTTGTTATTTTTCTGGAAAGAAGCTGTGTGATTGTATGGCATTCCCTTCACAGCTGCTCCACATCAGCTGCTACAGATGACTTATATTTCATTATGTGAATATTTCCCTATTAATTAGAAAGATATGATTTCACTTCAAGGACTGAGTTTTCATATGATTATTTCTAAGTAAACACACACACACAAAAAAAAAAACCCTGTCACTTAAGCATTCTCAATGACTTATAGGTCTAAAACAAATGTAACTTTCATTAAACATAGAGAATAAAACATCCAATCACCATGTGTAGGGGAAAGGATAGGAGAGATTTTCAACCAACTAGACAGATTCCACATTCTCCAGCTGCACAAATTTTATAACAACACATCTTGGTTATTCCATTTTTTTCTTGGCAATTACAGATTCGATGATTAAGCTACTTGGAAACAATAAATCAAAGAGAATAGAGGGATATTTTTTAAAATTTCCTTAGTTTTAAGGACTTTCCTTAAATTTAAATTTTTAAAAATTTAATTAAAAATTTTTTTTAAATTTCCTTATATTTAAATCTTTAAACTTAAAATTTTCTTAAATCTCCTAAATTAAAGGATTGTCCTTAAGCCCTACAAGTCAGAGTGCTTCTGCTGGGGATTCCTGGTCCCCCCTCTACTCAGGTTTGCTGGCTTGTCAGGGTGGCACATGATACTTCAGGGATGAAGCAGGAAAGCCTGGGGACAGAGCCTGGGACATGGTGCAGGAGCAGTTAGCGGCGATGACTCATGCAGCCTTTTCCTGTTGTGCTCAAGCCCACTTCGGAGGGGCCAAGGGCTAGTGGAAGTGGCAGGAACCCTAAACTCGGACAAACACTGAATTAGAAAAAAAAGTCATTTGGTCTTTGCTTCTAGTGGGAAGAGACGAACATTCCCCAAGTCTCAGGTAAACTTAGTATCAAGGGGAAATTCTGCAGAATGCAGGAGGCCATGTGCTTCGCTTGGGAGTGGGAAAGGTCGGCAAGGCAACGGGGACCCCAGGCTGCTGGTACTTACAGTGATGTATGCCTTGCGCAGCCCCACGCTCTCACTCAGTGAAGACAGGAAGTGATAGTTGGTTGGGCTCCCAAGTTGGCTGTCAGTTGAAAGGTAAAAGGAAACCACACAGCTTTGCCGGGTACAATTCCCACAATTCTCCAACAATACGGGCACCTGCTCCTTATAGAGGAGAACGGCCTTCCCTGCTTTCAGGACAAAATGGTCAGTCTCAGAGGAGCACACCGGCTCCAGGGAACTCCACGTGTGGACTTTCACCTGGGAGAAACAAGACAGGGCAAAAACAAACATTCTTGGTTTGGTTTGGTTTGGTTTGGTTTTTAAGAGAATAATAGATGAAAGTCAGAACAGCAGAACTAGTTAAGAGCCTGTTGAGTCCTGGGTTTAACCCCAGCCCCACTTAGTCCTAGAGCTCATAACAGAGCAAGTTCCTCAACTTCTTAAAGGCTCTGCTTTTTCACATGTAAAACGAGATTAAGAACATCACCAACTTCACTGGCTGACGTGCGATTTAAATAAAGTAATCTGTGGAAGACACAGGACCTGGTGCGCTGTCAGGAGTCCATAACCGTGAGCTATCTGCAGTGTCCTCCAAACTGCAGCCGCCTGAGACTCTGAGTTTCTACCCTCTCTTTTTGCCCGACATTGTTTTAAATACAGGAGAATTCTTCCATATACATTCGGAATTCTTTTACAGATTTTCACTTTAATAAGCCATTTTTAAGGATTCCTTTCCGTCAAGTTTAGGCTATTTCCAGCTTCTTGTGATTATATGACTTTATATTATAGCGGCACTTCACAGTTTATAATTTGCTTTCATCTAATTATTTTATTCACTGCCCATCGAAATCCTTCAGGATTGCCTGATGAGGGAAAATATGATATTCACAGGAAACTGAATTACCACAGCATTAAGCCTTAAGGTCACGGGATAAACGGCAGAGTTTTACCCTGAAGGTACAGGTATTCTGAGTCCAAGGACAGCCCCTTTCCTGCGACAGGCACTAGAAACATTTTGATACAAATCAATTTCTCTTTTCTTTTTCCCAGAAGAAATATAACCAATAACTAAAGAATTATGAGCAAAATCTCTCCCTCTGGCTTAGAAAAAAAAACTCCAAGCAACTTACAGTGAGCTTCGCCTTACAGTCAGAGCGAAGGTCTGACACACCATAGATGAAAAACACGTCTTGATCCTCAAATCCCACGGGCAACAGTGGAGCGAAGAAATGCCGAGCAAAGTAATGAAGCATCTTCCACTTTCCTCCATACTCTAGAAACAGGCCAAGTTAAGAGATGGGCAGGGTCAAGCAGGCAGGGTCATCTCGCCCACAGTCCAGCTGTCTGACTTGTAACGATTCCAGGGACAGAGCATAGCAGAGAGAGTCAACAGGGTTACGAACCCACATTTCATTGAGGCCTTTTCCTCGAGGCACCCTCACATCTCGGTGAGGTGAGCATTCACATCTCCTTTACAATGAGGGAAGGGAAGCTCAAGTAGTAAATCAAACATGCCACAGGCAGGACTCTGAGCCCGACAGGACTCCTAGGCAGCACTTTCTCATACATAATTCTGCTTCTGGGAGCCCGATGTGCCAATATTCCTTTTTACTACATATGTATGAAGAGGGAAATCAGTACATGGCCATAAAAATATCACATTTATTAGTAACTGGTTTTTTTAAATTTAATTTTATTTTTTCAGTGTTCCAAGATTCATTGTTTATGTACCACACCCAGTGGTCCATCTATCAGTAGCTATAAGAAAATATTACAAGTGTATAAGATACCATAAATATTCATTTATAAGCGTTATAGAGAGGGGTGCCTGGGTGGCTTAGTTGGTTAAGCAACCAAGTCTTGATTTCAGCCCAGGTCATGACCTCAGGATCATGAGATTGAACTCTGTGTGTCCATGCTCAGCAGCTCAGTGCAGAATCTGCTGGAGACTCTCCCCTTCTTTTTCTCTTTGCCTCTCCCCTCTCCCATTCTCATGCACACTCTCTCTCAAATAAATAAATAAAATCTTTTAAAATTTTTTAAAAATAAGAGTTGTAGGAAACATAGTCAATAACATTATAATAACTTTGTATGGTGACAGATGGTGACTACACTTATCATGGTGAGTATTTTGTAACGTACAGAAATGTCGAATCACTGTATGGTACACCTAAAAAAAAAAACATAAACAAAACACTTGGGAAAGAAAAATTAAAAAGGTGACAGAAAGAGTTATTTAGAACTCAAAGTCTTCCTTTTCCCATAAGCACAAAAGGCTCTGAGTGAAATAAAACAACCATTATCATAAATGCCGCTGGCAAGTGCAGACTCGAGGAGAACATCCAAACAGATGATAATTAATGACAGTTGCTCAGATACAATTAGAAGCTTTTGAGAACCTATGAATTCTGTGCCCTGTTGGCAAGTCTAGGATGCTAAACCCCCAAACTAAAAAATATGTCACCATGCCTCTATTTCAAAAAACAGTGCTTTATTTCCCATAAAGCACTGCATCACTGAACAACTTCCAGAGAGATGGTGGGGAGGGAGAGTGGGAGGAAGGGGTGGGGGATGGGGAGTATCGTGTCCAGAATTCAGTGTAAGCTGTTGAGATGAAATGTGGTTTGAAGTTCAGACAGAACCAACTTCTTCAGGTTTTCCAAAATTTCAACTCTCAGCACTTCAACTGCAACTCTTAATATTTCACCCTTAAAAACAACAAGCGGGGAGGGGTGGAGAGGCCTTCCATATTAGACCTGTAGAATGAACTCACACTTACAACACTGACCTTGAACAACGTGGGTTTAGGGGCACCAAACCCTGTGCAGTCAAAAATCTGCATAAATAAAAAATAATAATATAATAAAAATTAAAAAATTAAAAAATATGTTTTAAAAATCTGCATATACATTTTTGACTCCCCCAGAACTTAACTACTAACAGCTTACTGTTGACCAAGCCTTACTGATAACATAAGTGGTCAATTGACATGTATTTTGTACGTTATATGTATTATATACTGTATTCTCACCATAAAGCAAGCTAGAGAAAAGAAAATGTTATTAAGGACATCAGAAGGAAGACGAAATACATTTACAGTACTGTACTGTCTTTACTCAAAAAATCTGCATCTTCTTGGACATGCACAGTTCAACCTCATGTTGTTCAAACATTAACTGTATTTGGAAAGTTTTCTCATAAACGGAAGATGGCTCAGACCTGAGGTAACTTAGAGATGCTTGCATGTGATATCCATTACAGAAGAGACTTCACATGTATGGTTCCAACTTCACGGCCACACGCGGAACACAAGAGAACAGCAATTGAAGCACAAAGTCTCACTGGGCCAGACACTAGTTACTCATCAGGAACAAAGTATGGCTACCAATTTAACATCCTGCAGTCAGCTGAAGATGTTCTATGATTTCTGGCTTTTCTATTAGCTTTCAACCTGTCCAAGTTTATGACCCAAGCAAAATAAAATGCCCAGGAGGATTTCTGTATTTGCAAACTTGTAACTAAAAATGAGATTAGTTTTTTAAAAGGAAATATATAAGAATCTAGAGATTCCAAGCAGCTATGATCCCTTTAAAGGATCACATTCCCCCACCCCCACCTGTATATTAAAGGATCCCCTTTTCAGGTGATAAGAGGAGACACATTCGTTCCCCGACCCTCACTGGCACACACGAGACGCACCAGATTCATTAAACCAACGAAGTAGAGTTAAACAGAGGCCATGAGGCTGCCCAGAGCAGGAACAGACATAGCATATCATGTCACACCTTCTCCTGGCACCTGTTTTCTGTAACAGGTACAAGAAGATGGTGAACCTCTCCATGGAGGCATTGTCCTGCTAGACTTTAGAAAACAAATTCTTGCTCTGCCATCACAACTTCTGTTTCTGGGTTTACTCGCCCTTTCTCTTTTTTAAGATTTTATTTATTTGGCAGAGAGAGACAGCGAGAGAGGGAACACAAGCAGGGGGAGTAGGGGAGGGAGAAGCAGGCTTCCCGCTGAGCAGTGAGCCCGATGCTGGGCTCCATCCCAGGACCCTGGGATCATGACCTGAGCCAAAGGCAGACGCTTACCCACTGAGCCACCCAGGCGCCCTACTCACTCTTTCTGAAGAACTCATTAAAATAATCTGCAGTACAGTCATTTAAGGTGAGATCAACAAAGACTAGGCTCTCCCAGTTCTCGAACCAAACTCTGCTTCAGGAGTCCACAACCTCATCCACATACAAGAAGGCAAGGTCAGAGTCCAAGCGTCTCTGAACAATATCTCTTTGTCCAGTTTTAAGCATCCCAGGAAGGCTACTCTCCCCAGTCTACAGCTGATTCTCATTCAATACTCTTTTATCTGGTTGGTGCTGATAAAAAGTTTGGTTGGAGAAACTTGATCGATACTCCGACTTACCACAAGAGGTGATTCAGCACACTGATCAAAGCATGTGGGTAATGAACTCCTTTGGATCTGTGTTCACAGCTGGTTTAAGAGCCTGATCCAGCAAAGGGGCTTTTTTACTGTGTGACCTTGCCTCACTTTTGCCCCCAAATTCTTGTGTACGTTATTAACTGAACTTTGCTTCAAACCACGACTAGTGAACATCAGAGATTCGTCATTACTCCTTAATTTTTAAAAATATATCAAAATAGAATAATTCAAACTGCCGGTACCATGCCAGTCATCTCTCTGTTGCCAACTGATGGAAGTGATAACCCTTCCCACGTAAATTTCTGACTCCACATGTTTTGCCTGAGAGATAAACAGGGCAAAAATAAAGATGGCCTTATGAACCTAAAAGGGAAACCGGAAAAAGGACATTTTAACACTCGGCTGGGCCAGCATTCCACTTGGCTGAATTATTCTTCTAAACAGAGGAAGAGAGGCTTAAGTAAATGCCTCTTTTGCCTGGAAATTCCTCCTAATTAAATTCAAAATTATAAGCAATAATTATAAGACACGTGGCTGAGATCTTCATGCATCGACACCCTACATTAGCCGGCTTTTGTGACTCTGCACAGCCCACAACTCCAACAAGGCCGCCTCCAAGGCTCCTGGAGAGACCAGGAGGCGGGGTGGCCACAGTTCACCAGCTGTGGGAGGAACCTCTCCACTTAAGTGCCGGAGTCTACTCAGGTTAGTCTGATCCTCAGGCCCCGGGCTTTCTCAGCCTCCTCTCTGCCCTGGAGTCGCTTTCTCTCAGGGACACAAAGAATGCAGCAACACTTACCTAGAGAAGCCCAGGAAGGAGCCTGCCAGATGTCATTCAGCTGCCAATAAAGGGCACCCATGGTGTAGCCTTGCCCATCCACTATCTCACTGCGACTGCGGCGGTAGAATTCAGTCTCTATTTTGACACACTGGGCCTGCGTCACCTGATTCAGGGGAAAACATCGAAGCACACAAGGTATCGTTAGGCTTGAGTGTCCAGGTCTGAGAAAATGGCAGGTTTGAGGTGTTTTTTAAAGCAGGTTGGATAAATTAGGGACTCTGATTAACATTATGTCTACCATTATCATACTAGATCTGGAACTAGCCCCTCAGCACAACAGAAGGGTTGTCTATAATAGCTGATTTGTTTGGGAGTCTTAGTGTTCTGTTTATCAAGGAAACAGGATGGTATGAAAGGTTCCTTGCTAATGACAGTATAGGCAATGATGGAAAACAGACTATTATTCCAGAATAAATGGTAGATGTAGTCAAACACTAATCTTTTTTTTTTTTTACAGTGATGGGTTTTACAAATATATTCATAGCTACTAAAGAAAAAAGTTTTATTAGAAAAAAGTTCTACAAGAAAAATAACATTATTTTAAGTCTGATACTATCTAGTCCCTAGCCCCTTTTTTCTACTCAAGCAATTTTGTCCTTATATCATGACTTTTGATATTCGTACATTTTTTTTTTTAAAGATTTTTGTTTATTTGTCAGAGAGAGAGATAGTGAGAGAGGGAACCCCAGCAGGGGTAGTGGGAGAGGGAGAAGCAGACACCTCACTGAGCAGGAAGCCCGATGCGGGGCTCAATCCCAGGACCCCGGGATCATGACCTGAGCAGAAGGCAGACACTTAACCGACTGAGCCACCCAGGCACCCTGATAATCGTAAAATTTTTATGAATGTACCTCCTTCATTACAGCAGAACAGATGGTAAATTGTAGCAATGAGATACATGAGTTTAGTTCCCACTGAAGAGGCACTGAAGAACTTCATAGGGGACTCTTAATTATTGGCAACATCATTGAAATATCACCCTTTCATTGCTGCTATTATCACATGCTTTTTAAAAGAGTTTACTTTTTTATTTTGGAGAATGTGAGCCAGAGGGGAGGGGCAGAAGAAAGAGTCCATCCCAAGCAGACTCTGAACGGAGTGCAGAGCCCGACACAGGGCTCAATCCCGCTAACTTTAGATCAGGACCTGGGCCGAAACCAAGAGTGGGAGGCCCCACCGACTACACCACCACCCAGGCTCCCCTGTTATCCTATGCCTTTAACTTAGAGTTGTAGTAGGGGAGGCTCATGAGTGAGAGGTTCTCAGGCTGGTTTGGAGAAGTCACCAAGGAGACCTTGCAGAGATGGTCAGAGCTGCAAGGACTCCTCGCTAGAGTGAGGCCTGGATTTTCAGAGGAAGGAAAAGAAGGATGCAGATAAGGTTTCTAGAAGACTAAGCCCAGACACTTCCTAAAAGCTGGAAGAGCTCAGGTAGAGGTAGAACCTTTAAACAGAGTTAGGCTGGCTAGTGAGAAAGTCCTAAGTGAAGATACGACTTACTTATATGAGGTGGTGCCATAAAATTCCAGAAGGGTGAAGCAAGAAGAAATCATGGTCATTCAATAAAGATCTAATAAATTCCTATAGTATGTGTTACATGCTGGTATGGTCCACCCCTCTCCCAGCAGAAAAGATACAAGCGCACCCTCATGGAGCTTACTGGCTTGTGTAGAAGACAGGACTTCATCAGAGAGTCACACAAATGAATGTAAACTCTAAACAGTAATAAGTGCTAAGAAGGAGGGGTGAGCAATGTTAAGAGTGTGGATCGTGGGGGAAGCAGGCCTAGCTGAGGAATGACAACTGGCCTCAAAGAAGAGGAAAGAGAAAAAGAGAGAGGGCAGAACCCGGCAGCCAGACAGGACATGTGCGTTGAGCAGAGAAAACTCAAGTGAAGAACTGAAAGGCACAGAGAGCCAGGAGCAGTGGGAGGGAGGCCGGTAAGATGCAGGGATCAGACCTGGGAAGGTTCTGGTGTGTGTCCTAGAGGCCACCGTAAGCTCAAGGGGTGAAATGACCAGATTCGCTTTCCCAAAGAAGATGCTGCTGACCAAACGGAGAAAGAGAGGTGCGGTGGGGGTGGGGGTTTACAGTGGGTTTAGGGCGACCCTTCAGAAATCTATGAAAACCACCCCAGCAAGAGATGATACCAGCTGTGAGCAGACAAAGAAATGTCCTCATTCAGGAACCAGACAACTGGGACCACAGCAACGAGAACAGCGAATACACTCTAAAGAAAGTAAGAATCTCACAGAGTGGCAACGGTGCCAACTGAAAATGACCACAGGATACACTCGGCATATATTAGTCCGACACTAAGTCAGAGGGAATGAAACACAAAAACAGACCTGTGAAATCTGATGTGTTAGTCAAGCCAATCTGCAATTATATCAGAAATCTCTAGCCAAGTTCCTTGTAAAAATACCAATCTTGTCCAAACTGAAAGAGAGAGAGAGAGAGAGAGATTTATTTACTTCTAGGCCTAGATAGGTAGGCACAGAGAAATTAAGTCCCTTAGTAAGCATTTACATAAGTTGAGTTATGGTACAAAATCAGCGTGTGGAGCAACTTCTAGAAAATTCAGTGAAGATGAAGCATGCCCAAAGTGGAAATCTCAGTAGGAACAGAATCTAGAATCCTAGAATCTTCTAGGACACCATCATCCATGCCCACCAGAGATCTTTACCTTACATCAGCATGGAAAGTAACCTTTACAGTTGTTTAAAAGATCTGATCTCTGAACTCATTTATATCATCCTGAGCCTTCATAGAACGCCCCACAAACCAAGCTAAATTTGGCCTATGGGCACAAAATCAAGCCAACGATAGTCTGCCTCCACAGCACACATATCCACGACCTTGAACAAGAAGAAATCTCAGTTCTCATCCAGAGATTCCTGAAAAACAACCACTGCTTTATAGACTGTGTGTGGAGTGATCATGAGAGGAGAAGCTGAGAAGTCCCCATCAGACTGGTGAGTAATCACAGGAGGAGAGGAATTCTAGTCATCAAACATTCCAGAAACTGTGGGTCCAGCCCTGACAAGCTGAGCACAGGCATCCAATGGCAACCACTATGGACAATCCACTTTAGGTGCCAGCCCACAATCCTGGAACTCCCCGTACCTGAAGTATCCCTGAAATGTAGGCCATTCCTGATATACCAAAAAGCCAAACAACCTGCCACATTCTGTTATTACCCCCAGAGACTTGTCAACTGTCAACTCTTAAGTGGTATGGAAGGACGGGTGTCATTCATAAAGTCTGGGACTAGAATCACTTTTCTTGGATCCACATTTATAAAGTAGGGTGAATCGGAAAAAAAGTAACCTCTCTTCTGAGGTGGGAACAAAATACCAGTGTTTATCAAAGTAGGAAATAAAATTATCTCTTTCAGGCAGAAATGAAAATGGACAAAGCCATACTCTATTAAATAGTCATGCTTCTGCTTAGCTGGATCTAATCCAGAAGACAACTATATATTTTACTGATAGCCTTGGTAGAGGTGACTGCATTTTCTTTTTCTTCATTTAAGCTTCTTTTCAGGAAAAAAAAAATCTCACGGACATCAAATTATTTATATTGCTCCAAATTCTTTTCCAATCTTTGTGAACACATATTGTAGCATATACATTTAGTGTTCTGTTCTCTCTTAGTTTTGACATGTGTACATTTCCATGCCCTGGCACTTCCTAGAGTCTCTCTGTGCTTTAAATGGTTACACAGTTATTACCACAGTGTGATTCATCATTCTCCAATTATTAGGCACTTGAATGGTTTCCAGTTTTTTCTTTCAATACAAGAGCTAAAAACATTATATGTTCTTGTGTTGCTTCTTTTGGTAATAATAACTCCTTGCTGCATAATGCTATATTAGGTTCTAATCAAGAGGCTGCTATAAACTGGTGATCTCCAGGCTGAACTTTGCCCCATACAGATTTTAACTAGCCCCCAGAGGTAGGTAGTTTTTTGGTTTCTTGTTTTTTGGTTTTTTTTAGGTGGGTTTTTTGTCTCTTTATTGTTTGAATGTTGCTTAATGTCTTAAGTCAGGGCCTATAGTTCGGTTTTGTCACAATTCCCAATAATCATACTCCTATCCACTTAAATTACCTTCCTAGCCCATACAAACATTTGAGTTTTAAGTCTCTATTTCAATTTTCAGAACTACTTGCAAGATATCTTTATTTTTGTATATTTGTTCTAATAATCTCACTGTAATTTATCTTTTCTGGTTTAATAGGTAAGTATTAATAATCTTTTAGAATTTTTAAACTTTTTTTTTTTTTTTTTTTTTTTACATGCATACAGGATTCCTACCCCTTGCTAGCAATGAAAGGAAAAGAACACGAGGCAAGCCCTAACTAGGAACTTGTCATAGCTGAACTTAGTGGGAAGGAGGATAATCAAGGCTCTTTGAGCACTCCGGGCTCCAGCACAGTGCAGCATACTCCACAGACAGATGGTGCCATGCCAATATCATGGATCTGGGTTTACCCAAGCCAGTAGGTGCAGGTTAGGGCTAATGAATGATGCCTTTGTTCATAAAAATGCAGAAGGTCACTGCCCACTATCCTCCTTAAAGGGATGTTGTAGAACCCCATTTCCCTGGAAAATCTCTGCAACTGCCCCTTTCCCTTTAAAAATTGTACCTGTATTTATACGCTCATGCATCCTTCCCTAAAGAGGACAATCTTTACATATAAGAAGAATAAATGCGGGGCGCCTGGGTGGCTCAGTGGGTTAAGCCGCTGCCTTCGGCTCAGGTCATGATCTCAGGGTCCTGGGATCGAGTCCCGCATCGGGCTCTCTGCTCAGCAGGGAGCCTGCTTCCCTCTCTCTCTCTCTGCCTGCCTCTCTGTCTACTTGTGATCTCTGTCTGTCAAATCAATAAATAAAAAAAAAAAAAAAAAATCTTAAAAAAAAAGAAGAATAAATGCTTAGTCATTTCCTAGGCTACTAAGTCCCACTGTTAGCAGACAAATCTTATTTTAGTTTCAAAAAAGTCTATTTTCAGCAGCTTGCTTGATTACACTTATGAAATCAGTCTCCTTAGAGAAACAGATGGTAGGGTAAAAAGAAATTGGACCAGGATACCAAGACCTAGGTTCCAATTCCAGTTTTGCCACTGTGATGGAGATTGATAGTTGTTTACAAAAACCTACCATCCCTGCCCTCCAGAGTCACAGAGCTATAGGTGGGCTACATTCTCCAGAATCACTCCCCTGACCCTTGGAACTAGGCATAGCCATGTGACTAAGCCCTGCAGAGAGAATAATTTATATTATTTATTTACTTAAAATTATTCTGACAATAAGAATCTCCTAATAAAGCCATGTTTCAAACTGATAAAATTCATACCATACAATTCACCCTTGTAATATCCAATTCATTGGCTTTTAGTATAATCACAGGTTGTGTACTCTTACTCCTACCTAATTCCAGAATGTTACCACTCCAAAAGGAAACACCATACTGTACTAGTTAACAGCAACTCCTCATTCTCCCCTCTCCTCTGTATCCAGAAACCACTCATCTACTTTGTCTTTTTGGATTTGCCTATTCTGGACATTTCATGTTAAGTAGAATGAGATAATATACACCCTTTGTCACTGGTTTCCTTTACTCAGAATAATGTTTTTGAGGTTCATTCATGTTGTATTGTGTATTCATATTCCATTCCTTTCTATTGCTGAATAATATTTCATTGTATAGGTATGCCACATTTTGTTTATCCATTCATGAGTTGGTAAACATTTGGATTGCTTTAGCTTGTTGGCTATGAAAAATGCTATGAACATTTGTGCACAAGTTTTTGTGTGAACATGTTTTCAATATTCTCAAATATATGGCGATTCACAGACCTGTACCCCTGGGGAAAAAATGTATTATATGTTTATAAAAAATAAAATTAAAAAAAAATATTCTCAAATATACCTAAAAGTAGAATTTCAGGGTTTTTTTTTTTTTAAGATTTTATTTATTTATTTGACAGAGAGAGAGAGATCCTAAGTAGGTAGAGAGGCAGGCAGAGAGAGAGGGGGAAGCAGGCTCCCCGCGAGCAGAAAGCCCGATGCAGGGCTCGATCCCAGGACCCTGAAACCATGACCCGAGCCGAAGGGCAAGGCTTAACCCACTGAGCCATCCAGGTGCCCCTCTATGTTTAATTTTTTGAGAAAGGTGTAGGTAGTATCTCTTTGTGGGTTTTGATCTGTATTTCCCTAGTGACTAATGATGTTAAGGATATTTTCATGGTACTTATTGGTGATTTTCTTTGGAGAAATGATTACTCAAATCTTTGCCTGTTTTTTAATTGGGGTATCTTTCTCATTATTGAATTGTAAGAGTTTTTAAATATATTATGGACGTTAGATCCTTCTTACATATATGACTCAAAAGTTTTCTCCCATTCTGTGGTTATCCTTTCACTTTTGTTGACATATTGGCCTCTGACACATAGTTTCTAATTTTGATGAAGTTCAATTTGTCTATTTTTTCATTGGTTGCTTGCATTTTAAGTGTCATATCTAAGGAACTGTTGCCAAATCAAAATTCACAAAGATTTACATCTACATTTTCTTCTAAGAGTTTTATGATTTTAGCACTAACAGTTAGATCTTTGGTTCATTTTAAGTTAATTCTTATATATAGTACAAGGTAGGGGTCCAAATTCATTTTTTTTTACATGTGGATATCCACTGTTCCAATACCATTTGTTCAAAGCACTATTTTTTTCCATTTTATTGTCTTGGCACCCTTGTAGAAAATCAGTTGACCACAGACTTATGTGTTTATTTCTGGACTCCCAATTCTGTTCAGTCAATCTATACGTCTGGCCTTAGGTCAATACCACACTATCTTGATTACTGTAGGTTTGTAGTTGAGTTTTGAAGGTAGGATGTGTAACACTTCCAAATTCGTTTTTTTCCAGGTATTCTGACTATTCTGGGTGCCTTGCATTTCCATATGAATTTTAGAATCATTTTTCTCATTTCTCTGAAAATGGTAGTAGGAATTTTGATAGGGATTATGTTGAATCTGTGGATCACTTTGGGGAGTCCTGCCATCTTAATAATATTAAGTATTCCAATCCATGTCTTTCCATTTCTTTAATTTCCCTCAATAATGTTTTATAATTTTCACAGTACAAGTCCTGCATCTCTATATATAATATATAAATATATATAAATTATACATAAATTATATATATTTACAGATATTTATAGATATATTTATATATAATATATAAATATATTCTAAAATATTTTATTCTTTTTGATACTATTATAAATGTTATTTAATTTCATTTTAAAGTAGTTCATGCTTAGAATACAGCTGACATTTGTATATTGATCTTACAGCCTATAAAGTTGCTGAATTAACTTATTAGCTTTCACAGGCTTTTTACTTTTTTTTTAAAGATTTTATTTATTTATTTGCCAGATAGCACAAGTAGGCAGAGAGAAGGGCAGAGAGAGAGAGGAGGAAGCAGGCTCCCTGCCGAGCAGAGAGCCCGATGCGAGGCTCTATCCCTGGACCCCAGGATCATGACCTGAACCGAAGGCAGAGGCCTCAACCCACTGAGCCACCCAGGCACCCTCTCACAAATTCTTAGGTGGACTTTTGAAGCTTTCCTATATATAAAATCATGTCATCTGCAAAGAGAAAGTGTTACTTCTTTCTTCCCAATTTCATGCCTTTTATGATTTCCTGGCCTAAATGTTTTGACTAGAATCTCCAATGCAATGTTGAATAGAAGTGGCAAGAGCAGGCACCCTTGTTTTTTTTCCTGATCTTGGGAGAAAACTTTCTGTTTTTCACTATTCACAGTATGATATTGGCTATAGGTTCTTCACAGGTGCTCTTACCAGGTTGAGGAAGTCCCTTCTTGTCTTAGCGTGTCGATTTTTTTTTTTTTTAATCACGAAAGGGTACTGTATTTTTTCTAATGCTTTTTCTTCATCTATTGAAATGATCATGTAATTATTTCTCCTTTAGTCTATTAATATGGTGTATTACACTGCTTGACTTTGATATGTTGAACCAATCTTACATTCTGGGTAAATCCCACTTGATTATAATTTATGTACCTTTTTATATGCTGCTGGGTTTGAATTATTAGTATTTTGTTGAAGATTTCTTTTTGTCTATATTCATAGAAGATATTAGTCTCTGGTTTCCTTTTTTAATATGTCTTTGTCTGCTTTTAGTATCAGAATGAAAATGGCTTCACAGAATGAGTTATGAAGTATTTTCCCCTCTTCAGTATTTGGGGAAGAATTTGTGAAAGATGGTGTTAATTCTTCTTTAAATATTTTTTAGAATTCACTAGTGAAGCCATCTTTGCAGAGGACAAATCTTTGATTACTAAACTCAATCTCTTTAGTTGTGATAGATCTACTTAGATTTTCTATTTCTTCTTGAGTCAGTTTTCATTGTTTGTGTCTATGAATTTGCCATTTCATCTAGGTTAAATGACTTATTGTCATACAATTGTTCACATATTTTCTAATCACCCTTTTTATTT